>NC_143028.1:67794166-68160000 GCF_057628025.1 Oncorhynchus mykiss
TGTGTTTTGTTACTGTGGAGGAGGAATTGGAGTTGTGTTTTTAATTGATGTGTAACTGTGGTTTTGTATGAGTATTTATTGTGTGGTGGGCCCCCAGACCCAATAAAGAGTATTTCATTCTCTCTCTCTCTCTCTCTCTCTCTCTCTCTCTCATATATATAAAGTACCAGTCAAAAGTTTAGACAAACTTACTCATTCAAGGGTTTTGCTTTATACTATTTTCAACATTGTAGAAAACATTGAGATGAAATCAAAACGATGAAATAACACATATGGAATCATGTAGTTATATTTGAGATTTTTCAAAGTTGCCACCCTTTGCCTTGATGACAGCTTTGCACACTCTTGGCATTCTCTCAACCAGCTTCACCTGGAATGCTTTTCCAACAGTCTTGAAGGAGTTCCCACATATGCTGAGCACTTGTTGGCTGCTTTTCCTCCACTCTGCGGTCCAACTCATCCAGCACACCATCACTCTCCTTCTTGATCAAATAGCCCTCACACAACCTGGAGGTGTGTTGGGTCATTGTCCTGTTGAAAAACAAATGTGTATCCTCTGTGTGTATTTCTTTTCTCTCCTTCTCCCCTCACAGGTGGCAATTATCAGTCAACAATCACTCGCTAATCAGAAGACACCTGCTCCCTTTCCTTTACCCTATCACATCCCCTTTCTCTTGGTTTAAAATCCCAGTTAGTTGTTTTCTCTGGAGCTTGATCTCTCTGTGTCTCAATCTCTCTCTATGTGTCTCTCTCGCTCTCTCTTGGTTTTTGTTCCTACATGTCACATTTGTCTGGAATTATGTGAGTATGTATTGTTGTGCTTCATGACTGTTTGTTTGTTTGTGGGAGTAGGTAAACTTTGTCTAAATACCCTAGTTAGAACTGGGCGGTCACCCACTGTATTTTTGGTTTGTTAGCTAGCTATTCTTAAAGCAGGCTAGTCTAGCTAGGGGTGTTTTTGGATATTTATTATTTATTTCCTTGGGTCCAGCTCAGCCCCTCTTCCCGCCCCCCTTTACCGTGTGTTTAAAAATAAACCCTGAGTGTTTGACGGTAGATTTAAGTTGCCTGTGGTTTTTGTTCTCACTGTTACTTTTTTACTGTTATTTGCATGTTATGTTACGGGTCTCGTTGCCATCCCCGCTAGACTCAACCAGCTTTATGAGGTAGTCACCTGGAATGCATTTAATTAACAAGTGTGCCTTGTTAAAAGTTAATTTGTGGAATTTCTTTCCTTGTTAAGCCAATCAGTTGTGTTGTGACAAGGTAGGGGTGGTATACAGAAGATAGCCCTATGACTACCTCATGAAGCTGGTTGAGAGAATGCCAAGAGTGTGCAAAGCTGTACTCAATGCAACGGGTGGCTACTTTGAAGAATGTAACATTTGTTCAACACTTTTTTGGTTAGTACATGATTCCATTTGTGTTTTTAATCGTTTTGATCTATTCACTATTATTCTACAATGTAGAAAATAGTACAAATATAGAAAAACTTTGGTGTGTCCAAACTTTTGACTCTGTACTGTGTGTATATATATACACACTTGGGCCGGTTTATTAGGTACACCCATCTAGTACTGGGTTGGGCCTCCATTTGCTTTAAGAACACCCTGAATTATTTGGGGTGTTGATTCTTCAAGGTTTTGGTCAATGGGTACCAAGGGACCTAACGTGTGCCAGGAAAACATTCCCTACACCATTACACCACTGCCCCCAGCCTGTACCATTGACGCCATGCATGGTGGATTGAACTGGGATTCTTCAGACCAGGTGATGTTTTTCCACTCCTCAATTGTCCAGTGTTGGTGATCGCTTTCCCACTGGAGCTACTTCCTCTTGTTTTTAGTTGATAGGAGTGGAACCCGGTGGGGTCGTCTGCTGCAATAGCTCATGTGTGACAAGGACCAACGAGCTTTGTGCTCTGAGATGCCGTTCTACACACCACCGCACATATATTTTCCTGTTTGTGGACCGCCTGTTAGCTTGCACGATTCTTGCCATTCTCCTCAGACTTCTCTCATCAACAAGCTGTTTTCGACCACAGGACAGCCGCTGACTAGATGTTTTTTGTTTGTCTCAACAGGAACTGGGATACCTTGGTCCAGGTGATGTTTTCCACTCATCAATTGTCCAATGTTGGTGATCGCGTTCCCACTGGAGCTGCTTCTTCTTGTTTTTAGCTGATAGGAGTGGAACCCGGTGTTGTCATCTACTGCAATAGCTCATCTGTGACTAGGACCGACGAGTTGTGCATTCCGAGAAGCCATTCTGCACACCAATGCAGTCAATACAGGACTAAGATTGAATTGTACTACACCGTCTCCGACGTTCGTCGGATGTGGCAGGGCTTGCAAACTATTACAGACTACAAAGGGAAGCACAGCCACGAGCTGCTCAGTGACACAAACCTACCAGGCGAGCTAAATTACCTCTATGCTCACTTCAAGGCAAGTAACACTGAAACATGCATGAGAGCACCAGCTGTTCCGGATGACTGTGTGATCACGCTCTCCGTAGACGATGTGAGCAAGACCTTTAAACGGGTCAACATTCACAAGGCCTCAGTGCCAGACAGATTACCAGGACATGTAGCTGGAGGCAGGGCTTTTCATGTAGAGCTTAATTTTTATGGAATGGTCTGCCTATCCATGTGAGAGACGCAGACTCGGTCTCTAAGTCTTTATTGAAGACTCATCTCTTCAGTAGGTCCTATGATTGAGTGTAGTCTGGCCCAGGGGTGTGAAGGTGAATGGAAAGGCACTGGAGTGACAAACCGCCCTTGCTGTCTCTGCCTGGCCGGTGCCCTTCCACTGGAATTCTCTGGCTCTAATCATATTATGGAGCCTGAGTCACTGGCTTACTGGTGCTCTTCCATGCTGTCCCTAGGAGGGGTGTGTCACTTGAGTGGTTTGAGTCACTGTCGGGATCTTCCAGTCCGGGTTGGTGCCCCCCTCGGGTTCATGCCGTGTGGGAGATCTTCGTGGGCTATACTCGGCCTTGTCTCAGGGTAGTAGGTTGGTGTTTGAAGATATTAATCTAGGGGTGTGGGCGCTGTGCTTTGGCAAAGTGGGTGGGGTTATATCCTGTCTGTTTGGCCCTGTCTGGGGGTATCGTCGGATAGGGACACAGTGTCTCCCGACCCCTCCTGTCTCAGCCTCCAGTATTTATACTGAAATAGTTTGTGTCGGGGGGCTAGGGTCAGTCTGTTATATCTGGAGTAATTATCCTGTCTCATCTGGTGTCCTGTGTGAATTTAAGTATGCTCCCTCTAATTCTCTCTTTCTCTCTCTCTTCGCACGGAAGACCTGAGCCCTAGGACCATGCCTCAAGACTACCTGACCTGATGACTCATTGATGTCCCCAGTCCACCTGGTCATGCTGCTGCTCCAGTTTCAACTGTTCTGCCTGCGACTATGGATCCCTGACATGTTCACTGGACGTGTTACCTTGTCCTGGACCTGCTGTTTTGGACCCTCTCTCTACTGCACCTGCTGTCTCTAATTCTGAATGATCGGCTATGAAAAGCCAACTGACATTTACTCCAAAGGTGCTGACATGTTGCACCCTCTACAACCACTGTGATTATTATTATCTGACCCTGCAGGTCATCTATGAACATTTGAACATCTAGGCCATGTTCTGTTATACTCTCCACCCGGCACAGCCAGAATAGGACTTGCCACCCTCTTCAGGTTCTGGCCTTTCTATGGAGTTTTTCCTAGCCGCCGTGCTTCTACATCTGCATTGCTTGCCGTTTGGGGTTTTAGGCTGGGTTTCGGCTGATGTAAAAGGGCTTCATAAATAAACGTCCCTTTTTCAGGACCCTGTCTTTCAAAGATAATTAGCAAAATCCAAATAATTTCACAGATCTCCCATGCTTGTTCAATGAACCATAAACAATTATGAACATGCACCCGTGAAACGGTCGGCATGCTGCAAGGAGGCATGAGGACTGCAGATGTGGCCAGGGCAATAAATTGCAATGTCCATACTGTGAGACGCCTAAGACCGCGCTACAGGGAGACAGAACGGACCACATGTAACAACACCTGCACAGGATCGGTACATCCGAACATCACACCTGCGGGACAGGTACAGGATGGCAACAACAACTGCCCGAGTTACACCAGGAACGCACAATCCCTCCATCAGTAATCAGACTGTCCGCAATAGGCTAAGAGAGGCTGGACTGAGGGATTGTAGGCCTGCAACAACGCCGCCTATGGGCACAAACAAGACTGGCAAGAAGTGCTCTTCACTGATGAGTCGTAGTTTTGTCTCACCAGGGGTAAATAGTCGGATTTGTGTTTATCGTCGAAGGAATGAGCGTTACACCGAGGCCTGTACTCTGGAGCAGGATTGATTTGGAGGTGGAGGGTCAGGGCCACAATGAAAATATGTACTGTTGGGGGTACTCGAGGATCGGAGTTGGGAAACACTGCTGCAGGCATTGCCATTTTTTTGGTTGCATTCAAGATTGAGAGCTATCATCATAACGTTTTTTTAAAATAATTTAGGCTTCTATAATGACAATACAAAGACCCCATGGATGTTATTCATTTCAATGGTCTCTGCTCATTAGCAATCATGCCATAAAAAGTATCATTATATGCCATCTTGTCAAGTTCCGTTATACAGGCCGACTGGAATAAAGCCCTAAGATTCCCCCTAAATTAAATTCAGTGTACAGTGTTAGGAGTCTACATCATACCTCAGTTCAAATAGTATTAAAGATATGATTCTACTTTTCAAAACACTTATTAGACGTTTCTTATTTTATGTATGTTTATTGACCCAGTAAACATGTTTGTTAGTGCAGTTAGAGTGGTGATTTAAGAACAGGTGGCGGAATTAACAATAACCGAACCAAGATTAAATAGGAAGACCACTGTATAGGAGGATGTTAATTCTTCCCTCAACACACTTGAAGATAACCAAGACAGGGGTGAGCTGAGAGTATAATGAGATGCCTCGTGAGCATCATAATTTCAATACTTGTGGTATATTATTTTTTTCTGTGATGGAGCAAACATAAGTTAAGTGAAAAATGTAATGAAATGCAACAATAATTGGATGGCTGAAAAATAGATGGGATATGTGGGGCGCATGCTTATTGAGCCTCAATTTGGTCTGTGTGACAGCAGACACAGAAAAACAGACCTAGACTAAATTGAGTATGCAGACAGATATAGCCAATAAATACTGTAGATTGATATGCCAAGCATGAGAAAAGGATTAACCACTGATAGAAAATTGAATACAACTACATCCCTCACATGCAGGCATGGGTCTGCACTCTGCAGACCAGTGGCAACAGTCATAGCAACCTTTCTAAAGGGAGATATAATCCACTCCACTGTCCCTCCCCCTTAACCAATGTAGAATGCCCTTGACACAGAGCGAGAGAGACACGGTCAAGGTTAATTGATGTTGTGCTGCCGGATACTATAATTGAGACCAATGGCCATGTTAGCCTCAAGCCTGGTGTTAACCATTTTGTTCAGGACACCTGTGGAGAAAAAAGCCAATTTGCATTGAGGGCTTAGCACACTGAACGGGTTGGGTTTTATTTTGCTGTCATCATAGAGGTTTTTTAGTGAAAGCGTTGTTTCAACATGATACTGTAAAGGTGCCCCATAAGGTTGTGGAGACTGGTGATAATGAGATCTGTGTGATGTATGTAAGAGATTTGTCATTGCTCAGGGAATCTGATCGCACAAAGGGGGTGAACCCATTGGGATTCCAAGTTGGTGACTTGTGGCTGCAGGCCATTCAATTTTTGTAAAGGTTAAAATACTATTTTACTTGACTTTTTTTCAATCACTGCCCAAGGCGAGGTAAAGCATTTCCAAAGGGATTCTAATGTTGAAATGTGTGACTCCATTGAGACTACTACCATCTATGTCATACTCGTGACCCCTCAATCTCAGGGCTCAGTAGGAAAGTTATATATAACAGCTAGCATACTGAGAAAGCATACTGAAACGGTGGTAACACATGGGAAGGAATTTATTAGAGGAATTTGTGCTCACACTGAAAAAGAAAGACACATCACAACTGACGTGAATAAATTGTGCGCACACGTGGCCATGCACCTTTGTTTTAAATGTAGTGCTGGGGTGTAGGCTGTCCGATGTGATCAACTAATATACGTTTGGGTAGTTACAAATGATCAAAACTCTATTTCTCATTTTGCCTCTTGGAAACATTGGTTAATGGACCTTTTTTACATTACTGGTCTTGTGCAGAAAATGGTCCCTTTTCCAAGCTTTGAGCAGTAAAGGTAACAAAGCCTTGGGATTGCTTCTCTATTTGCAATCAGTTTCTCATTAAAATAAAATAATGGCCCTCATGCACAACTGCCAGGCTCAGTTTGTATCTTCTGACATAGTATGCAATTTAGTCCTCACACACACCCGCAAACATTCATGCTCACAGATGAACAACGCATTTGAAAAGTATTCAGGCCCCTTGACTTGTTCCACATTTTGTTACATTACAGCCTTATTCTAAAATGTATTAATTTGTTTTTTCTTCTTCACCAATCTACACACAATACTCCATAATGGCAAAGCAAAAACAGGTTTTGAGATGTTTTTGCAAATGCAGAAAAACACATTTACATGCTGTAAGTATTCAGAACATTTACTCACCACTTTGTGGATGCACCTTTGACAGCATTTACAGCCTCAAGTCTTATTGGCTAGGACGCCACAATACCAGTCAAAAGTTTGGACAGATCTACTCATTCAATGGTTTTCCTTAAATTTGACTATTTTCTACATTGTAGAATAATAGTGAAGACATCAACACTATGAAATAACAAATATGGAATCATGTAGTAACCAAAAAAGTATTAAACAAAACAACATATATTTTATATTTGAGACTCTTTGAAGTAGCAACCCTTTGCCTTGATGACAGCTCTGCACAACCAGCTTCACCTGGAATGCTTTTCAAGTCTTGAAGGAGTTCCCACATATGCTGAGCACTTGTTGGCTGCTTTTCCTTCACTCTGCAGTTCAACTCATCCCAAACCATCTCAACTGTGTTGAGGTTGGGTGATTGTGGAGGCCAAGTCATTTGATGTAGCACTCCATCACTCTCCTTCTTGGTCAAACAGCCCTTACACAGCCTGGAAGTCTGTTGGGTAATTGTCCTGTTGAAAAGCAAATGATAGTCCCACTAAGTGCAAAGCAGATGGGATGGCGTGTTGCTGCAGAATGTTGTGTTAGCCATGCTGGTTAATTGTGCCTTGAATTCTAAATAAATCAGACAGTTTCACCAGCAAAGCACCCTCATACCATCACACCTCCATGCTTCAAGGTGGGAACCACACATGCGGAGATCATCCATTCACTTACTGTGTCTCCCAAAGACACGGCGGTTGGAACCAAAAATCTTAAATTTGGACTCATTGGAAAAAAAGTACAGATTTCCACCGGTCTAATGTCCATTGCTCGTGTTTCTTGGACCAAGCAAGTCTCTTCTTCTTATTGGTGTCCTTTAGTAGTGGTTTCTTTGCAGCAATTTTACCATGATGTCCTGATTCACACAGTCTCCTCTGAAGAGTGGATGTTGAGGTGTGTCTTACTTGAACTCAGTGAAGCATTTATTTGGGCTGCAATTTCTGAGGCTGGTAACTAATGAACTTACACTCTGCAGCAGAGGTATCTCCAGGTCTTCCTTTCCTGTGGCGGTCCTCATGAGAGACAGTTTCATCATAGAGCATGATGGTTTTTGCGACTGTACTGAAATTTTCCGGATTGACTGACCTTCATGTCTTAAACTAATGGACTGTCATTTCTCTTTGCTTATTTGAGCTGTTCTTGTCATTTTATCGACTTGGTCTTTTACCCTTCTATATACCGCCCATACCTTATCACAACACAACTGATTGTCTCAAATGTATTAAGAGGGAAAGATATTCCACAAATTAACTTTTTACAAGGCACACCTGTTAATTGAAATGCATTCCAGGTGACTACCTCATGACGCTGCTTGAGAGAATGCCAAGAGTATGCAAAGCTGTCTCTAAGGAAAAGGGTGTTTTAAATTTGTTTGGTTAATACATTAATACGTGTGTTATTTCATATGTAGAAAATAGTAATACTTTTTTTTAAAAACATGAATGAATGAGGAGGACTGTCCAAAAGTTTGACTGGTACTGTATATTTGGGGAGTTTATCCCTTTCTTCTCTGTTGATCCTTTCAAGCTCTGTCAGGTTGGATGGGGAGCGTCGCTGCACAGCTATTTTCAGGTCTCTCCAGAGATGTTCGATCGGGTTCAAGTCTGGGCGCTGGTTGGGCCACTGAAGGACATTCTGGTTGAGCCACTCAAGGCCAATCCTGCGTTGTCTTGGCTGTGTGCTTAGGATCGTGGTCCTGTTAGACTTGGGCGAATGTTCTCCTTCCGAGGTCCTGAGCTCTCTGGAGCAGGTTTTTATCAAGGATCTCTCTGACCCGTTCACCTTTGCCACGATTCTGACAAGTCTCCCAGTCCCTGCCGCTGAAAAACATCCCAGCAGCATGATGCTGCCACCACAATGCTTCACCGTAGGGATGGTGCCAGGCTTCCTTCAGATGTGACGCTTGACATTCAGGCCAAAGAGTTCAATCTTGGTGTCATCAGACCAGAGAATCTTGTTTCTCAGGGTCTGACAGTCCTTTAGGTGCCTTTTGGCAAACTCCAAGCAGGATGTCATGTGCTTTTTACTGAGGAATGGCTTCCATCTGGCCAGTTGACTATGAAGTCCTGATTGGTGGAGTGCTGCAGAGATAGTTCCTAATCTCCACAGAGGAAATCTAGAGCTATGTCAGAGTAACCATCGGGTTCTTGGTAATTTCCCTGACCTTGGCCTTTCTCCCCCAATTTCTCAATTTGGCCAGTTGGCAATCGCTAGGAAGAGTCTTGGTGGTTCCAAACTTCTTCCATTTAATAATTATGGAGACCACTGTGTTCTTGGGGACCTTCAATGCTGCAGACAATTTCCACAGATCTATGCCTTGACACAATCCTGTCTCGTAGCTCTACGGACAATTCCTTCGACATCTTGGCTAGGTTTTTGCTCTGACATTCACTGTCAGCTGTGGGACCTTGTATAGACAGGTATGGGCCTTTACAAATAATTTCCAATCAGTTGAATTTATCACAGTTGGACTCCAATCAAGTTGTAGAAACATCTCAAGGATGAATAATTCAAACAGGATGCACCTGAGGTCAATTTCAAGTCTCATAGCAAAGGGTCTAAATACTTTTGTAAATAAGGTATTTAGTTGTTTTTTAAATAAATGAACACACATTTATAAAAGCCTGTTTTTGCTTCGTCATTATGGGGTAGATTGATTAGGGAAAAAATCATTTATTCCATTTTAGAACAAGGCTGTAAAGTAACAAAATGTGGAAAAAGGGAAGGGATCTGAATATTTTACGAAAGTACTATGTGCCACATGTGCATCCAAACAGTTGAAATTGATGGCTTTTCCTCATCTAATGTGCCATGTACACATTATATGACATGGGACACATTACAAAATATTACACTGTCCGGCAATGGGTTCTGCTGTTCATATACTGCAGTAGATTTTCCCCTTGCATTATGCATCAATTTAATCTAACTGTGTTATTAGGTCACTTGATATATTTGATATGCAGATATACCATTTATATGTTCAAAATCATCAAACATATTAATTAATATTGGGGGTATTATTTTGATCTGATACGGCTGTATATACATATAATAGTAAAAACGTCACGGGTAAACACTTCAGAGGCTGTATTTTAATGTTGGGGAAGCTACTCTGAAAATACCGTTTACGAAGATACCAATTACTTCACACTGGAAGAAGTTAAACTTCAATACTTAAACTACAATACTTTAAAGCTTTAAGCTACCCTTTAGTTTACCTTAAAACTTTTAAAAAACAGTTACCACATCTAAACTACTTAGTGAAAAATTATATCTAAATCTGAATGGTCAGACTACAAATTGCAAGACATCACTCTGGAGTCAGATGTTAACAGAATGTGTAATTTAGCCTATTGAACACAAAAAGTGAGAATTAGGCAGGTTTGACACTGAAAAAGAAAGGAAATTATTACCTGTCATATTATAATAGAGACAGTAGATCTAGCTGGTCTGTCATAATATAATAGAGACAGTAGATCTAGCTGGTCTGTCGTAATATAATAGAGACAAAGAAACAGTAGATCTAGCTGGTCTGCCATAATATAATAGAGACAGTAGAGACTTCACCCACATTTTATTTTATTTTTGCCAAAAAAGTAGCTTGTACTTCCAGTAGTTAGCTGAACCACTACACAAAGTACGGAAAGCACTACCAAGATTTTTATTTATTTACCACCAAGCTACTGCAAAATGTAATTACTGCTGCAATATGTAACTTTTTGTACGACATAGAAATATGTCACACCCTGATCTGTTTCACCTGTCTTGTGCTTGTTTCCACACCCCACCAGGTGTCTCCTATTATTCCCTATTATCCCCTGTATCCCCTGTCTATTTATACTTGCGTTTTCTGTTTGTATGTTGCCATTTCGTGTTGTTTTGTCAGGTCTTACCAGCGTGTTTCCTGTTCTCAAGTTTTTGTTTCCTAGTCTTCCCGGTTCTCACCTTTCTGCCTGTCCTGACCCTGATTCTGCCTGACGTTCTGTCCCTGATTGAATCTGTCTTGAATTATGAACCTCTGCCTGCAGTCGACCTGCCCTTGCCTGCCCCTTTGTTATAATCAAACTATCCGCCTCCTCTGTCTGCATCTGGGTCAAATCCTGTCGTGATAGTAATTCTCATTGAAAGCAAGTCTAAGAAGCTGTAGATCTATTTGCACAATTTCTATGGTTCCTGTTTTTAAGTTTTGTTTTTGCATTTGAAAATACAACATTTTTGGTTATGTAAAATATATTTCACAGCGGTTTAGATGGTACAATGATTCTCTACACTATACTTGCTTGTTAAAGCTTTCACATAAACTGAAATTAGGTTAAGTATTAGAATTTTAACAACCAGGAAATGGCGAAGCGATTTCTGCATAGTGAATCTTTAAAATGATCATTTGAACGACATGTAATTCACTACTCTCCAACACGGATTTGCCATTGCATTGCATCACCCCTTTATCATATTTATTTTTCAAAAAGCTAATCAAAGAAAGTGCCAGCTTTCAGGTGCGTAACAATAGTGCTCCCCTCCAGTAATATACTACCATATGACTTGTATATTAGTTGCTAAGACATTTCTTAGCTTGAAATGCAAAATTATACAGCTTTTTGTTGGTGATATGCACACAATGGAGGTAGCAGACATAATGGTTAGTGCTACCTGGGATCCTTTGGTTGTCCATACCCTAAACCCTAATCCCTACCTTAACTCTAACCTTAACCCTTAACCTTTTAAATGCCAATTTCAAATGGGGTGAGGTCAGAGTTGGACATCCTAAGGATTCGGTTTAGACTTTTGCCAGACCGAAGTAGACAGCCGTGCTCACCCTGTTGTGATGAGGTTTGCTCGCTGCCACTGAAGACGCTAAAACTACAGTAGTCATTAATTTCTAATGGAAAAGAAGCGAAGTGGGCGAGGGGGCTGTTGGGCAACCCGAGCATGCGCAAGGGACTGGAAATGGACGGAAATAAATTGGCGGAAAACTGAATTTTATGCAAAGGACACTATGTTTTGACCATATCAATAATCTCGCATTAAATCCACGCTGCAGAATGGCTTTTTTAAATTAAAAGTGTCCTGGAGCAGTAGGGTGGTTATGGCTGTTGTTTATTGGCTTCATTAGTGGAAGGTCTGCACTCAGTAACGAGATTTTTCTAAGTTATTTTATACATTGAGGCAACAAGACCAAAAGAAATGTTTAGGTTGTCAGACAATAACAGTGTCTACAACACATTAATACAAGGGTTTGCCCAGTGGAGAATTTGGAGACTTGCAGTTTACAATATTAGAACTTAACATAGTTCTAAAGGTTTTGTCTCATATTGAAATACTTTGAATATGAATGGATGGATGAGAAACCTACACTTTGCTGGTAAAATAAATTAAAACATGGTCCCAAATGGGAAATAGCTATTAAAACCCAAAGGATTAAAAACATAATTTTGTTGTAGTACGCCATGTGTGTCGTCTATGCAATGTGTTATTGACATTGTGACGGATTCTTTCTCTCCACTTCCCATCATCTCATGCGATTGTACTGATCTATTGTGCTATTATTTAGTGGCAGCTGGTCTCTTTGATTTTATTGGACATTTGCTGGATGGCTTCTTCTCCTCTGCTGTCAGTACGGATACAGTAAGTGGTCTGGTGGCAGCAGACCGTCCATAACCACAATACACACCTGATCTCATTTGATCAGTCATTGATGTGTCACTCTCAGAACAAAATAGGATATGAGGAGAGAGCTTTTGAGCTCCATCGTTTATAATGCATCACTTCTAATGGGCGTATTGGATTAGTGGCAACAGACTGGAGACTGGGAGAAAGGGCCTTTTCATAATATAAATGCCAGTTGCTGTGTACAGGGAGTTAAAGAGCTTGATAGCTCAACCTGACGGAGCAGAAAGTAAAATCCCTTTGAAAATGAGTTGACCATCCACAATGCTAGGCTACATCCTCTGAGAGAGTTACTTTTTAATGCATCAAAGGGGTCATTCAGGTTAGTGTCTCTTGGCTTTTGGCTTTGGGGAAATGGGACTGTAATTGAGGCGGTGACTGCTGTGGCCTTCAGAACTAGTCCTGTGTCAAAGGCTTGAGACCCCCTTGGCTAGGGTTCAAAGATATGAGTGTGGAGGTCAAATCCATTCTGTACAATTGTCCTTTTATCATTACAAAGGGTTAAATAGGTGAGCAGTACCACACACTAGGCAAAAAGTCTAAAGTTTCTTCATTGAAAAGAGTCTTTGAAGAACCCACTTTTTGTCCTGGATAGTCATGGAAAATGGAAACCTGATTTAAGTTGGAACACTGACCTGTGCCTCTGTCCTGAGTGCCTGTGTTGTTGCCAACCAGTCTAACCCTCTTAGCTAGGGTGAGTAAAATGGTCAGAGTGAGGTGTTCTCTCATTTGTTCCGGCTAGTAGCTAGCTAGCTTCTGTGCTTGATGTCACTTTTCAGCCGGAGCATCCAGCATCCAGAAAGATAATTTACTAGCCCTGTGTTACTGTGCATTACCTAGTGAAACACAAGATATATGCAGAGTTAT
Organism: Oncorhynchus mykiss; assembly: GCF_057628025.1. Taxonomy (NCBI): domain Eukaryota; kingdom Metazoa; phylum Chordata; class Actinopteri; order Salmoniformes; family Salmonidae; genus Oncorhynchus; species Oncorhynchus mykiss. Next base: position 67,807,393 of record NC_143028.1, read on the forward strand.
AGAGTAAATTACTGGGGGAGTTAGGTGAGAAAGAAAGAGAGAGTGAGAGAAAGAGATGAAAAGTAGAATAGAGGCTCAGTTAGTTTTATTATCAGTTTATGGTCCCATTTGTTTCACAGGTTTTGGTCGAGCCTTCGACCTTGGGAGTACAACAGCAATTATATACATTTTATGAAATTAAGGCCTTTCTCATACCAAAAGGAAACAACCCAATGCACTTAATCTTTCTGTACCCTCACTGACTATGAAGGAATACATTTTTAAGAGATGTGAGATCTTTGGTTATTTATTTGTGGTAAACATACATGTTTCTACTGTTGCAAATCAAATGTACTAATGTAGGACATTACCAGGTAATCTATGGTAACTTTGGTAATTTAGAGTTGAATAACTTTTTTTTAAAGTATCCATATATGGTATTAATTTTTACATCTGTATTATATACAAAGCAGACAGGTACAGGTATACCTCCAGTAGGAACCTTTGGCGGCAAGGTGCGTTCAAAGTGTCGATGATCAATGTGTCCTGCAATTCAGTTCTCGCAGTTAGCTGCGTTCTTCATCAACGAGTGATCCACCGCTAAGAGTTGTACTCTTTATTTTTTTGTTTTATGCAGAGGCTAGTGGCTAGGCGGGGTTGGGGAGGTTGCCCTCCTTTCCCCTGCCTGTCCTTCGCCAGAGTGAGAGCAAAAAGGATTACGGTTGAACGAAAAGTGTCCAGGTGCTCCACCTTCTCCAAATCGATGGGAGGGGAGACATTAAAGCCCCACCTGCGCCGGGGCACATAGTGGTTGGCTAGGTTCCCGGAGCCGTGTGAGGGTCCTGGGAGACACCCAAGCAGCTTAATGTTGGAGAACGAGGCGGGAAGACCCCATTCACCGGCAACCCTCAATCCCCTTTGGGACGTGGCCGACGCACCTGCCCACAGGTGTGCCATGCGGCCATGCCTTACGGGGAAAAGGGTGGAGCCAGTCGGGCGCAACCCAGATGACATGGAGATGCGGGAAACCGGGCTCGGGCTGGGGCCGAAGCCACCCTCCCGGCCAAGAACCCTGCGCAGAGGGAAGGGAGAGGTGGGGGCCGTGAACCTTCGGAATCCTAGTTACAACTTTTACTTCCTCTAGATAGTCAAGTTTGGTCGTCCTCTCGGCGCTCTGCCAGGGCTGTGACTGACCTCAGCAGGGCTGATCCGAGGACCTCACATAACCATCCAATCGGTCGTAGTGACGGGCGGTGTGTAGAAAGGGCAGGGATTTAATCAACGCAAGCGTAATCATGGCCTTTAAACCTTCAAGCTGCATACTGGACCCTATTCCAACTAAACTACTGAAAGAGCTGCTTCCTGTGCTTGGCCCTCCTATGTTGAACATAATAAACGGCTCTCTATCCACCGGATGTGTACCAAACTCACTAAAAGTGGCAGTAATAAAGCCTCTTGAAAAAGCCAAACCTTGACCCAGAAAATATAAAAAACTAATCGGCCTATATCGAATCTTCCATTCCTCTCAAAATTTTTAGAAAAGGCTGTCTGCCTTCCTGAAGACAAACAATGTATACGAAATGCTTCAGTCTGGTTTTAGACCCCATCATAGCACTGAGACTGCACTTGTGAAGGTGGTAAATGACCTTTTAATGGCATCAGACCGAGGCTCTGCATCTGTTCTCGTGCTCCTAGACCTTAGTGCTGCTTTTGATACCATCGATCACCACATTCTTTTGGAGAGATTGGAAACCCAAATTGGTCTACACGGACAAGTTCTGGCCTGGTTTAGATCTTATCTGTCGGAAAGATATCAGTTTGTCTCTGTGAATGGTTTGTCCTCTGACAAATCAACTGTAAATTTCGGTGTTCCTCAAGGTTCCGTTTTAGGACCACTATTGTTTTCACTATATATTTTACCTCTTGGGGATGTCATTCGAAAACATAATGTTAACTTTCACTGCTATGTGGATGACACACTGCTGTACATTTCAATGAAACATGGTGAAGCCCAAATTTGCCCTCTCTAGAAGCATGTGTTTCAGACATAAGGAAGTGGATGGCTGCAAACATTCTACTTTTAAACTCGGACAAAACAGAGATGCTTGTTCTAGGTCCCAAGAAACAAAGAGATCTTCTGTTGAATCTGACAATTAATCTTAATGGTTGTACAGTCATCTCAAATAAAACTGTGAAGGACCTTGGCGTTACTCTGGACCCTAATCTCTCTTTTGAAGAACATATCAAGACCATTTCAAGGACAGCTTTTTTCCATCTACGTAACATTGCAAAAATGAGAAACTTTCTGTCCAAAAACGATGCAGAAAAATGTATCCATGCTTTTGTCACTTCTAGGTTAGATTACTGCAATGCTCTACTTTCCGGCTACCCGGATAAAGCACTAAATAAACTTCAGTTAGTGCTAAATACGGCTGCTAGAATCCTGACTAGAACCCCACAATTTGATCATATTACTCCAGTGATAGCCTCCCTACACTGGCTTCCTGTCAAAGCAAGGGCTGATTTCAAGGTTTTACTGCTAACCTACAAAGCATTACACGGGCTTGCTCCTACCTATCTCTCTGATTTGGTCCTGCAGTACATACCTACATGGATTTAAAGTGTACTCATTCCAATTACAGGACCTCGAAAGTGTCCTGTATCATTATTTTCGGTGTGGGTGTGGGTAATTTGGGTGTGGGTAATTTGTACACCTGCTACCTTCCTTTGATATTGTAGCAATTTCTCAGACTCCCTCTCCGGAATTGAACCCTGATTCCCTGTTACCCATGGTCCCCATGGTAGGCACAGAAAGTACCATCGAAAGTTGATAGGGCAGACATTCGAATGTGTTGTCACCGCCACAAAGGTAGCGCAATCGGCTCAAGGTTATCTGGAGTCACCAAAGCACCCGAGAGCACCCCGCATGGGTTTTGGGTCTGATAAATGCACGCATCCCCAATGGTTAGTGCTCGTTGGCATGTATTAGCTCTAGAATTGCCACAGTTGTCACAGTGACATCATAAACATTATATTGAAATAGTTACTTGCATAGTGGAGTCTTTAGTTTAGAGTGAAACAATGAACAATAATCCCAAATCATAACGTTACTACCCTGCATAAATCTGCTGGTAGCTAACCAACCAGGTTCAATTTTAGCTAGCTAACATTAGGCTATAATTAGCAATGCAAATGGCTCTGAGATACGAATATTACTACACAGATCATACACATGACGTTAGCTGTCTAGCCAGCCAATTACGTTAGCTAGCTAGTTAAAAGTACATTTGAACTTGAAATTAAAAAGGACTTTCTGACTAAATTTGAAATGTTTAATATCTGAAAATGTAGTTAGGTAGACTCTCTTACCCGTATACATGGATGGATGCTTCTCCCTCTCTGTCACGGATGCCATGGTTGCTCTTAGTTTGAAGATGTAATCCAGAGACAAGTGTTTTATACAACTTCTCTTTGACGCCCCTCCGCCAGAATTTTCTCCATCTCCTTAGCTATCGTACTCTAATTCCACTGATTTCAACACTCGGTCCTCCAGAAGCTGGAGAGCAACACTTATGCTATTACGTGATAACTTTAAAAAAAACTATGTTAGAAAGGATTACCTACACACACTGACCAGTTCATAACAGAAGCGTGCTACATGGCAGACCAATCTGATGTCCTCTCTCGGAATGTCCAGCCCACTCATTATCTCCAAGTTGATGATGTGGTTGTTACTGACAAAAAGCACATGGCTGAGCTCTTTAATCACCACTTTAATTAACCTTTCTGGGATATGTGGGACGCTACTGTCCCACCTGGCCAAAAGCCAGAGAAAATGCAGAGTGCCAAATTTAAATAAATTACTATAAATATCAAACTTCCATGAAATCACACATGTAAGATACCAAATTAAAGCTACACGTGTTGTGAATCCAGCCAACATGTCAGATTTCAAAAAGGCTTTTCGGGCAAAAGCAAACAATGCTATTATCTGAGGATAGCACCTCCGTAAACAAAGCAAGAGAAGCATATTTCAACCCTGCAGGCGTGACACAAAACGCAGAAATAAAAATATAAATCATGTCTTACCTTTGACGAGCTTCTTCTGTTTGCACTCCAATATGTCCATTAAACATCACAAATGGTCCTTTTGTTCAATTAATTCCGTCATTATACATCCAAAATGTCAATTTATTTGTTGCGTTTGATCCAGAAAAACATCGGTTCCAACGTGACTACAAAATATCTCAAAAGTTACCTGTAAACTTTGCCAAAACATTTCAAACTACTTTTGTAATGCAACTTTAGGTATTTTTGAAAGTAAATAATCGATCAAATGGAAGACGGGATGATCTGTGTTCAATACAGGAAGAAAACAAACTGACGCTACCTTTCTGGTGACAAACAACAAACAATACACTTGAAGTGACCCTCGTTTTGAACAGGGCTACTTTTTCATTACACAAAGGAAAAACCCACACCAATTTCTAAAGACTGGTGACATCCATTGGAAGCGGTAGGAACTGCAAGAAGGTCCCTTACAAATCTGGATTCCCAATGAAACCCATTGAAAAGAGAGTGACTTCAAAAAAACAAAATCTGAATGTTTTTTCCTCTGGGTTTTGCCTGCTACATAAGTTCTGTTATACTCACGTACATGATTCAAACAGTTTTAGAAACTTAAGAGTGTTTCCTATCCAAATCTACTAATAATATGCATATCTTATCTTCTGGGGATGAGTAGCAGGCAGTTGAATTTGGGCATGCATTTCTTCCGGACGTGAAAATACTGCCCCGTGTCACCAAGAAGTTAACTTCTTTGGGGTAGGGGGCAGTATTGGGTAGCTTGGATGAAAAACGTGCCCAAATTAAGCTGCCTGCTACTCAGCCGTAAAAGCTAGAATATGCATGTAATTAGTACATTTGGATAGAAAACACTCTGAAGTTTCTAAAACTGTTTGAATGATGTCTGTAAGGGAATACCCCCCTGAATTGTACAAAAATGAATGTCAACTTATTGGCATTGGACAAACCATGTACACAATGTCCAATACCACCCAATTTGGCGTTGATTCATGCAAAGTATATTGCAAATGCCATATCGCAATTGCCAGTTGTAACACTTCAAAAATCCAACAGGGGGCGAGTGCGCTCCACCGGGGTTTTTCATATTGCAAATGCAACCCAAGTCAACATCCAAAAGCAAAATTTTGAAAAAATGATTTTTTTGTCAAAGACTTATCACCCCTTAAAAAAGTGCTTTCTGGACCGTTTTTCTAAATTCTTTCGATTTTTTTGTCAATTACACATGTGTAAGAACTGTATGAATATACTTTTGTCCAATTTTGTTATCATAATTGTTTGTTTTTTTAAATACATGCGCATAAGGCATATGTTTTGTCCATTTGCAATATGATTTCATAGGAAGTCAAAAGTCAAAAATGTCAATTTGGTAAAAAACTTCACACATCCTTAAAAAAGTGCTTTCTGGACCGTTTTTCAAAATTCTTTCGATTTTTGTGTCAATTACACATGTATAAGAACATTATCAACATACTTTAGTCAGACTTTATTATCATTTTTTTTTTTTTTTTTTCTCCATTTGGAATATGATTTCATAGGAAGTCAAAAGTCAAAGTCAAAAGTAATGATTTTCCTCCGTGCAACTGGTGATCTGAAATGTGCAACTGGTGATCTGAAATGTGCAACTGGTAACCCCCAAAAACATTTTTTTTATTTTTTTTGTTTATGTTTCCTTACTTTTTCAAAGTCACTGTGCATTTGCAACATGTTTTAATGGGCAGGTACCATCACGAATTTGTCATGCTCAAAATTCAAACTATACTTTGCTCAAACTATACCTTTGTCAACTTGTATTATCATAATTTTTTTTGTTTTACTTGTGCATAAGGCATATGTTTTCTCCATTTGCAATATGATGTCATAGGAAGTCAAAAGTCAAAGTCAAAAGTAACGATTTTCCTCCGTGCAACTGGTGATCTGAAATGTGCAACTGGTGATCTGAAATGTGCAACTGGTAACCCCCCCAAAATTTTTTTGATTTTTTTTGTTTATGTTTCCTTACTTTTTCAAAGTCACTGTGCATTTGCAATATGTTTCAATTAGCAGGTACCATCACGAATTTGTCATGCTATAAAAATCCTGCAGGAATGTGAAATTGACTGGCCCGATGAACTCGGGATGGCTTTGCAGTGATTCTGGTTCATCTCAATCGCTCGTTAGGGTAGATTTCAGAATGTCGCTTTTGGTGATGGTACCAAACTGTTTAAACATATTGCAAATGTACAAGAGTCAAGTGGACAAGAGTCCATCAGTCAATTAGATATCATTCTGACACCAAACTGATACAAACTGACACCAAACCCACTTTTTCCAACTCGTTTAGTAGCCAACTATTACATACTTCAGAGCTGGCCCAAAATTCACAACGCCTTCGGTTCAAACCATAAAAAAACCACAAAACACATAGTTACGTTCTAGCTGAGGGTCCATTTCTTATGTTATGTGTTGGCCTAGCTGAGGCGACCCCGAATCCCAAGTTTCGGCTCGATAGGTCATTTGGTGTCCGAGAAAAACCCTAATTGGTGCTGAAAATCCACTATTTTCCATGACTTGCTACGGGGTCCTTGAATGAGCTATCGGACAGAAACGTTGGGGTCTGTCTATATGGGCCGAGACGTTCGCAATGCACCTAGTCTTGCGACTCTGGGACATTTCTAAATGTCGTCATTTTCGTGATGCAAAAATGAATTGAAAGTATTGCAAATATACGAGGCTGTTTCTCGGTCCGAGAACCTTCTAGAGCCACGTAACTCACCACGCACCATCGACGGGAGGTCTAGAACAGGTTTCTAAAGTTTCGGAACTCTAGGTCTGACGGTTCTTTTTTAGCTCGAACAAAGCTAACTATTGCAGCCATTGTCTGTCTCTATGCACCCCAATACGTCCCTCCTTCCAAGTTGTGTTTTAGTGTGATTTTTTTTTCCTTTGAATTTTTTGGGGAAAAATGACTGATTTACAGTTCATGGGGGTTGCCTTATATGAAGTTTTGGACAGATCTGACTTTTTTAACCCTTCGAAACAGCCCCTGAGACACCAATTATGGCACTTCCGGTTGGCACAGGAAGCTATAAGTCAACACATATCCTCATTGGGGTATACTTTTACAGAATCCTGAGTTTTATGTCTTTACGTTAAGAATTGACTGATTTACACAGGCTTGAATGCACTATGTCTGTCAAACTGCAGGCAGGGTATGGATATACACTTTTAGGGGCATTTTAACCACTTCCGGTTGGTCCAGGAAGCTTAGAATCAACACAGGTAGACCTCATAGTGGCCTGATGGACTGGTACCGAAGACAGGTTCATACGGCATTCATAACCCACATAGGCCTCAGGTTGAAATTAGGGGTGCAGGCAATGTATTCCTATGGGGAGAGAAGTCATTGTAATCTGTGAGATCAAAAAACACTGTTTTACTGTTAAGGGTTAATGCCACACGGTCAAGGCTAGGCTTGCACAGATCGGGAGGACATTAGGAACATTCCTGTGGTGGATTTTTTCTTCTCACCTTAACGGTTCTCTCACTGTCACTCAAAATCAAATGACGTTGTGGGGCAGGCTTCATTTTGGGCCTACTTTTCTAATGGTCGTTGCGCTTAGACCGAGCGAGCTACGGTCAAGCGGGATAGCTCGTTGAACTCAGCACAGTCTGGAGACTATGGTGATGCCATTTTTTGTGTTGATTTCAGAATGCCATTTTGGTGATGGTCCCTCTCCGTTTAAACATATTGCAAATGCACAAAAGTCAACTAGCAAGTCAGTGTCCATCAGTCAATTAGATGTCATTATGACACCAAACCCACTTTTTCCTACTCATTTAGAAGCCAACTATCACATATGTCAGAGCAGGCCCATAATTCACAGCGCCTTCAGTTGAAAACATAATAAAAAGGTAAAACACATAGTTACGTTCTAGCTGCGGGTCCAGTTCGGACATTATGTGAAGGCCTATGTGAGGCGACCCCGAATCCCGAGTTTCGGCTCGATAGGTAATTTGGTGTCCGAGAAAAACCCTAATTGGTGCTGAAAATCCACTTATTTCCATGCCTTGCTACGGGGTCCTTGAACGAGCTATCGGACAGAAACGTTGAGGTCCGTCTCTATGGGCCGAGACGGTTTCAATGCACCTAGCCTTGCGTCTCTGGGACATTTCTAAATGTCGTAATTTTCGTGATGCAAAAATGAATTGAAAGTATTGCAAATGTACGAGGCTGTTTCTCGGTCCGAGAACCTTCTAGAGCCACGTAACTCACCACGCACCATCGACCGGAGGTCTAGAACAGGTTTCTAAAGTTTCGGAACTCTAGGTCTGACGGTTCTTTTTTAGCTCGAACAAAGCTAACTATTGCAGCCACTGTCTGTCTCTACGCACCCCAATACGTCCCTCCTTCCAAGTTGTGTTTTAGTGTGATTTTTTTTTCCTTTGAATTTTTTGGGGAAAATTTACTGATTTACAGTTCATGGGGGTTGCCTTATATGAAGTTTTGGACAGATCTGACTTTTTTAACCCTTCGAAACAGCCCCTGAGACACCAATTATGGCACTTCCGGTTGGCACAGGAAGCTATAAGTCAACACATATCCTCATTGGGGTATACTTTTACAGAATCCTGAGTTTTAAGTCTTTACGTTAAGAATTGACTGATTTACACAGGCTTGAATGCACTATGTCTGTCAAACTGCAGGCAGGGTATGGATATACACTTTTAGGGGCATTTTAACCACTTCCGGTTGGTCCAGGAAGCTTAGAATCAACACAGGTAGACCTCATAGTGGCCTGATGGAGTGGTACCAAAGACAGGTTCATACGGCATTCATAACCCATATAGGCTTCAGGTTGAATTTAGGGGTGCAGGCAATGTATTCCTATGGGGAGAGAAGTCACTGTAATCTGTGAGATCAAAAAACCCTGTTTTACTATGAAGGGTTAATGCCACACGGTCAAGGTTAGGCTTGCACAGATCGGGAGGACCTTAGGAACATTCCTGTGGTGGATTTTTTCTTCTCACCCTACGGTCAAGCGGGATATCTCGTTGAACTCGGCACGGCCTAGGGATTATGGTAATGCCATTGCCTGCTCTCTGTGTCTTTAAGCACCGCGCTTTGTCACTCCATCCTTGCTGTGTGTGTGTGTGTGAGAGCTTTTCTTTGACATCTGTTGGGAGAAATGACTGACTTACAGTTTATGGGGGTTGCCTAATCACACATATGAAGTTTTGAAAAGATCTGACCTTTTTAACCCTTGGGAACAGCCACTATGACACCATTTAAGGCACTTCTGGTTGGCACAGGAAGCTATAAATAAACTCATATCCTGATTGGGTTATGCCTTTACATAATCCTGAGGTTAAGTCTTTACGTTAAGAACTGAGTTATTTACGGAGGGTGTGTTATTTCAGAAAATCACAGAAATGTCGCAGAGCTCCGCAGCACACTTTAAAAAGATTTGTATGAACACCCTGCAACTGGATCTGTAACCGTTGAAAAAAAAAACGCCTATTTGTGAACATCACCAATTTGTCATTGTTCCGTTTCTCTTAAATGACGATAGATAAATGGCTGGTTCTTTTTTTATTGACACCGGAGGCTCCTTGACTTTGACCTGAAGTGGAAAAATAATTTCTCTATTTCCATTTTGGACCTTTAATCCCAGAAAAATGGCCATAACTCAAAAACCGTTGAGGCCTAGACGCCATCCCGTTCAGGGCCAACTGCCCATTATGCCAAACCTACGCTCACCAAGTTTCGGCTTCGAAATATTTTCCGTTTTCGAGATAAGGCCCCGTCGTGACTCGTGATGTTTTGCCAAATTGCCATATGATTCCTTATGCCCTCTTGTGGGAATTTCCGGGATGGCGGAAAAATGGTCCAAAACTTGTTTATTTTATAAAACGGAAACCGAATGTCCGACAAAGTTCATTCGATGACTTCCCGGTAGGTCCGGCCCTACCGCACGGCCCGACGCCGACCGCAAATTTTACAAACGTTTTCGGACGTCTAGTAAGGGACCGTACATTTGCAATATGGACTTTCTCACTAATCATACACGAAATGACGAAATGTTCCCTTAAGGTATGTGAGTATAACAGAACTCATATGGCAGGCAAAAACCTGAGAAAAGATCCAACCAGGAAGTGGGAAATCTAAGGTTTGTAGTTTTTCAACTCAGCCCCCATTGAAGATACAGGGTGATATTAGTTATGTTTCATTCCCAAGGCTTCCACTAGATGTCAACAGTATTTAGAAGCTGTTTTTATGATTATACTCTAAAGGAGGGGCTCATAAGGGCTCTTTGAGTGAGTGGTTTGATAAGAGTGCCACAGCCTCGGTCGCGCTCACGTGAAGGAATTGTCCGGTTGGAACATGAATTCAGTTGTATGTTAAAAACATCCTAAAGATTGATTACATACTTAGTTTGGCATGTTTCTATGGGCTGTAATGGAATTTTAAAAACTTTTCGTCCTACGTTAGGCGCGACCTGAATGCGCTTTTGGATTTGTTTACGCCCTAACAAAAGAAGATATTTGGACATAACTGATGGACATTATCGAACATTTATGGTGGAACTGGGATTCCTGGGAGTGCATTCTGATGAAGATCATCAAAGGAAAGTAATATCTTTAGAATGCTATTTCTGAGTAACATTGACTACCCAATATGGCGGGTATCTTTTTTGGCTGCTTTGTTGTCTAAAGGCTGTACTCAGATTATTGCATGGTTTGCTTTCTCCGTAAAGTTTTTTTTAAATCTGACACAGCGGTTGCATTAAGAAGAAGTGTATCTAAAGTTCCCTGTATAATAGTTGTGTAACGATTCTCCTCGTCATCTGGGGAAGTGTAGTCAAGATCGGACCAATGCGCAGCGTGTTATGTGTCCATGTTAATATTTAATAAATCAACTGAACACTGAATAACAAAACAACAAAGAGAGTGAATGAAACAGTCCTGTAAGGTGCAAACACACAAAACAGAAAACAACTACCCACAAATCAAGTGGGAAAAACAGGCTACCTAAGTATGGTTCTCAATCAGAGACAACGATTGACAGCTGCCCCTGATTGAGAACCATACCAGGCCAAACATAGAAAACCAAAACTAGAACAACACATAGAATGCCCACCCCAACTCACGCCCTGACCAACCTAAACAAGAAACATAACAAACGAACTAAGGTCAGGACGTGACAAGTTGTGTCTTTATCAATGGTTATTATGAGTATTTCTGTAAATTGATGTGGCTCTCTGCGATATCACCGCAGTTTTAAGAACTACTGAACGTTAACGTGCCAATGTAAACTCAGATTTTTTTATATAAATATGAACTTTATCAAACAAAACATACATGTATTGTGTAACATGAAGTCCTGTGAGTGTCATCTGATGAAGATCATCAAAGGTTAGTGATTCATTTTATCTCTATTTCTGCTTTTTGTGACTCCTCTCTTTGGCTGGTAAAAATGGCTGTGTTTTTCTGTGGCTTGGTGGTGACCTAACATAATCATTTGTGGTGCTTTCGCTGTAAATCCTTTTTGAAATCAGACACTGTGGCTGGATTAACGAGAATTATATCTTTAAAATTATGTAAAATACTTTTAATTATGAGATTTTGTCGTTTTAAATTTGGCGCCCTGCACTTTCACTGGCTGTTGCGGGGGGGTTCCGCTAGTGGAACGGGGTTCCCCAGTCCTAGACAGGTTAAGTCAGGATTCCTATTTGACTCAGCCATGCCTCCTTGCCCGTCCAACATTTCCTCATCTCCTACCCCTTCTAATGCGACTAGCTCTGATGCTCCTTCCTATTTTTCCTCTGCCCCGCTACAAAGTTTCTCCCTGCAGGCGGTCACTGAGTCCGGGGTGCTAATGGAGCTCCATAAACTTGACCCCCAAAAAACATCTTGGTCAGATTGTTTAGACCCTTTCATCTTTAAGGTAGCTGCCCCTATCATCGCCAAGCATATCTCTGACCCTTTTAACCTGTCTCTCCTCTCTGGGGAGGTTCCCATTGGTTTGAAGGCAGCCACAGTTTGTCCTTTATTTAGGGGTAGATCAAGCTGATCCTAGCTTTTATAGGCCTATTTCTACTTTGTCCTGTTTATCAAAAGTGTTTGAAAAGTTGTCAATATTCAACTGACTGTCTTTCTAGATGTCTATAGTATTCTCTCTGTATGTAATCTGGTTTCCACTTATGTTATGGAAGTGTCACTGCAACCTTAAAGGTCCTCAACGATGTCATCATTGCCCTTGATTCTAAGAAATGTTGTGCTGATATTTTTATTGACTTGGCCAAAGCTTTTGATATGGTAGACCATTCCATTCTTGTATTGGTGTCGCTGAGGGGTCTTTGAACTGGTTTAATAACGACCTCAACGAGTGCAGTGTATAAAGTCAGACCATCTGACTTTATACACTGAGGGTGTGCCCCTAGGCCCCACGCTCTTCTCAATTTACATCAACAACATGGATCAGGCAGTAGGAAGCCAGCCTCTCCCCAGATTTTGTGTTAAACGCTCTACAACAAAGCTTTCTTCATGTCCAACAAGCTTTCTCTGCCCTTAATTTGGGATAGGGGGCAGAATTTTCACTTTTGGATGAATAGCGTGCCCAGAGTGAACTGCCTCCTACTCTGTCCCAGATGCTAATATATGCATATTATTATTAGTATTGGATAGAAATCACTCTGAAGTTTATAAAACTGTTTGAATGATGTCTGTGTGTATAACAGAACTCATATGGCTGGCGAAAACCTGAGAAAAATCCAACCAGGAAGTGGGACATCTGAGGTTTGTAGTTTTTCAAAGCTTGGGCTACCGAAAACACATTGAGATATGGATAAAGTTGCACTTTCTACGGCTTCCACTAGATGTCAAGCGTCTTTAGAAACTTGAATGAGGATTCTACTATGAAGGAGGGGCTCATGAGACCTGTTTGAGTCAGTGGTCTGGCAGAGTGCCTTGGTCTCATGGCGGGCGCTCCCGACAGAGTTACTTCTCGCTCCAGTGCTTTCGGAGGACAAAGGAATTCTCCGGTTTGAACATTGTTGATGTTTTATGTTAAAAACATCCTAAAGATTGATTCCATACATAGTTTGACATGTTTCTAAAGGACTGTAACAGAACATTTTGAGTTTTTGTCTGGATGAAGTGCCTGCGCCTAATGAAGATGGATTACTGGGCTGAACACGCTAACAACAAGTGGCTATTTGGACATAAATTATGGACTTTATGGAACTTTATGGAACAAATCAGTCATTTATTGTCGAACTGGGACTACTGGGAGTGCCTTCTGATGAAGATCATCAAAGGTAAGTGAATATTTATGGTGTTTCTAACTTTGTTGACTCCAAAATGGCAGATATTCCTCTGGCTGTTTTGGGTTCTGAGCGCCGTTCTCAGATTATGCTTTTCCGTAAAGTTTTTTTGAAATCTGACACAGCGGTTGCATTAAGGAGAAGTCTATCTTTAATTATGTGAATTACACTCTTTTATCAATGTTTATTATATGAGTATTTCTGCAAAATCACCGGATGTTTTGGAATCAAAACAAGGCGCCAATGTAAACTGAGATTTTTGGATATAAATATGCACATTATCGAACAAAACATACATGTATTGTGTAACATGATGTCCTACGAGTGTCATCTGATGAAGATCATCAAAGGTTAGTGATTCATTTTTTTCTATATTTCTGTTTTTTGTCTGGAAAAAATGGCTGTGTGTTTTTTCGACTTGGCGACTTCAACTTGGCTATGAAAAAATATTGTTGAATTTCGCGCACTGCCTTTTCAGCGTAATGTTGTCGAGGGGTTCTGCTAGCGGAATGCCTGGGCTAGAAAGGTTAACCTTGTTCTGAACACCTCCAAAACATAGGTCATGTGGTTTAGTAAGAAGAATGCCCCTCTCCCCACAGGTGTGATTACTACCTTTGACACGGAACCCAAACGCGTGTGTGCCATCGTGCATACATTTATTTTGTCCCCCCACACCAAATGCGACCACGACACACAGGTTAAAATATCAAAACAAACTTTGAACCAATTGCATTAATTTGGGGACAGGTCAAAAAACATTAAACATGTATGGCAATTTAACTAGCTAGCTTGCACATGCTAGCAATTTGTCCTATTTAGCTAGCTTGCTGTTGCTAGCTAATTTGTCCTGGGATATAAACATTGAGTTGTTATTTTACCTGAAATGCACAAGGTCCTCTACTCTGACAATTAATCCACACATAAAAACGGTCAACCAAATCATTTCTAGTCATCTCTCCTCCTTCCAGGCTTTTTCATCTTTGAACTTATATGGTGATTGGCATCTAAACTTTCATACTTCATCTTTCAGTCACCACGTGGATATAACCAATGAGGAGATGGCACTTGAGTACCTACTTCTATAAACCAATGAGGAGATAGGAGAGACAGGACTTGCAGCACGATCTACGTCAGAAATAGGAATGACTTGTATTTTAGCCCTTGGTAACGCAGAAGCTCATTGGCACCATCGAGCAGTGTGGGTGGAAAAATTGAATAACATGGATTTCTAAATTTATTTTGCAACCCTTGCGCACGTGACGTGTCCGGTCTGGTCAGCATGTGAGGGTTTAGAGCTTGAAGTAGTCACCTCATACAAGTACTTGGGAGTATGGCTAGATGGTACACTGTCCTTCTCTTAGGACATATCAAAGCTGCAGGCTAAAATTAAATCTAGACTTTCCTCAATTGTAATTACTCCTCTTTCACCCCAGCTGCCAAACTAACCCTGATTCAGATGACCATCCTGCCCATGCTAGATTACGGAGACGTAATTTATAGATTGGCAGGTAAGGGTGCTCTCGAGCGGCTAGATGTTCTTTACCATTCGGCCATCAGATTTGCCACCAATGCTCCTTATAGGACACATCACTTCACTCTTCAGTAAAATGATAATCTCCGCATACCCGTCACAAGACCCACTGTTTGATGCTTATTTATAAAATCCTCTTAGGCCTCTCTCCCCCCTATCTGAGATATCTACTGCAGCCCTCATCCTCCACATATAACACCTGTTCTGCCGGTCACATTCTGTTAAAGGTCCCAAAAGCACACATTTTCAGTTCGCTGCATCTAGCAACTTGAACGAGCTGCAACAAACATTCAAACTGGACAGTTTCTCTCAATTTCTTCATTCAAAGACTCAA
Organism: Oncorhynchus mykiss; assembly: GCF_057628025.1. NCBI lineage: Eukaryota > Metazoa > Chordata > Actinopteri > Salmoniformes > Salmonidae > Oncorhynchus > Oncorhynchus mykiss. The sequence goes on from NC_143028.1 coordinate 67,822,625, forward strand.
TCATGGACACTCTTACTGACAGGTGTGGCTGCTTTGCGTGATGTATTGTTGTCTCTACCTTCTTGTCCTATATGCTGTTGTCTGTGCCCAATAATGTTTGTACCCTGTTTTGTACTGCTACCATGTTGTACTGCTGCCATGTTGTGTTGCTACCATTTTGTTGTCATGTTGTATTGCTACCATGCTGTGTTGTCATGTGTTGCTGCCATGCTATTGTTACGGCTTTCTTCGGGTGAAGGAGAGTCGGACCAAAATGCAGCGTGGTATTTTTGAAACATGTTTAATGAAGACAAAAAATTAACAATACAAAAACAACAAACGGACCGTGAAAACCTATACAGCCTATCTGGTGACAACAAACACAGAGACAGGAACAATCACCCACGGAACACTCAAAGAATATGGCTGCCTAAATATGGTTCCCAATCAGAGACAACGATAAGCACCTGCTGCCTCTAATTGAGAACCAATTCAGACAGCCATAGACTTACCTAGAAAACCCCACTAAGCCACAATCCCAATACGTACGAAAATCCCAAGACAAAACACCTCACATAAAAAAAACATGCCACACCCTGGCCTGACCAAATAAATGAAGATAAACACAAAATACTTTGACCAGGGCGTGACAGCTATGTTGTTGTCTTAGGTCTCTCTTTATGGGGTGTTGTGTTGTCTTTTGTCATGATGTGTGTTTTGTCTTTATATATATATCTTTTTTAACCCAGCCCCGTCCCTGCAGAAGGCCTTTTGCCTTTTGGTTGGCCGTCATTGTAAATTATTATTTGTTCTTAAAGTACTACGTACATGTAGGTAGGGGGTGAAAAGTAGAATGTCCGGGTAGCCATTTAAGATCAATCATGTCCATTCTAGTATTCTAATTCTATGATTGTATTTTTGCAGATACTGAAGGTAATCATTTACTTGAACCTTTATGTTACCAACATATGGGTTCTATTTGATCAAACAGTATTGGAGGACCGTATTTTTACATGAATATCCTACTGGAACTTATCGTGTACAGCCACCATGCGCAAGGACACAGAGACACACACAAACACATATCACACACAATCACACGCCCCATGGGTGACTAATACTTCGATCTCATATCAGCAAGCTCTCGCTCCTCTGTTCCTTCTACTATTTGTCAAGGTCATTTATTTTGTTTGTCACAGCTATACTATATACTGCTGAGGTTGTTTGTCATGGCTATAGAGCCCCACAGTGGAGGTGTCATAATACACCGGCCAAACCTGGATGACGCTGGGCCAATTGTGCGCTGCCCTATGGGACTCCCAATCACGGCCGGTTGTGATACAGCCTGAATGGTTCCAATCGTTTTCCCACCCTTCATTTTTCCCATAAGTAATTTTAGTTTCACTTAAAATAAGGGCTGTGTTTCGTGTAGGCTTACCCTGGCGTGACCTTTTTTATGATTTTTACCCTGATGAAGACAGATTGGCTGTCGAAACGTTGATAATGACATTTTTTCATCTGAGCTCCTAGAGTGTACGGCTCTCTTTTATTTTCTAGTGACCTTTTTTATGACCATGTAAATCTCTCTAGGACAAGATGACGTTCATCAATATATTCTGCTCTATTTACTCTCTGATTTGAAAATGCTAATTTTCATCAAATTAGCCATCACACAAGACTACAAAGCCCTGCAAGCTCCTGCCCATCATCTCTAGCTGACACCTTTGCTAACAGATATTGTGTCAATTTAAAACTTGCACAAGATATTTCACATAATTGTACATTTAAAGAAATGTAGCCAAATGTATTAATTACTAAATGAATCTAACATTAGATAGTTAATCCAGAGATCCTTTCCCTCAATTTGGCAGTCTCATCCAGATCATTTGTAGTTCTTTATAATAGCCACATTAGCATCTAATTACCATTTCATTTTTTTTTTTGGGGGGGGGGGGGGGTTAAGTACAGTCAAATATATTGATAAAAGTCACCTTGTCCTAGAGAGATCTACATGGTTATCAAATCTTCACGTCAGGGTAAGCCTACACAAAACACAACGCTTATTTTAAGTGTTTCTAAAATCCCCCATGGGAAAAATTTGAGTTGGAAAAATGATTGGAACCCTTTCCTTGTTTGACTGCTAGGTATTATAATTATGACTACTGTGGTACTCAGTCACTACTGTATATCGCTGAGGTTTACAGTAAAGCCCCCCCCCCCCCCCCCCCCCCTGCACAGCAGTCACAAATAGCTCTGTGCCTCTTGTTTCAGTAATGGGCCCTGGGGATATTCCTCTGTTCCTCTGAGATGGAGTCCTGCTGCCGCAGGGCTCGGATGTGGGGCCAAGTCATGCTTCCCCCCAACACGTAGCATTACGTTCCCCCCACTTGAGTGCAGAGAATGAGAGGGGCAAGGGCAGGGTAGGGCCCTATGACAGGTTTTCCCCAAACAATGGATAGGAGTGGTGGTGGTGGGGATTGTACAGCGCCATCAGGACCAACTCAAGGATATTTCTAGACAAGAAAATGCTTTGGTCATTAAGTTATCACTTCCTCTTTGCTTTTGTGACATGCGTCAAGTCTAGACTAAATTTGCCCAGGTGCATCTCGTTTTTGGGGGGTGGGGTTTTCCATATAAAATGCAGGTGTTTTCTTGTGCCAAGCAGATTCCCTTTACTGATGAAGGTTGGCATGCCTTGGTAAGACGACAGTGGTGAATGTGGCTTAGCGCAAATTCCAGTGGTGGCAGCCAGGTTGCCAAGTAATCTGTAAGTATACACCCCCCAATAATGGGGGTGCGCCTGGATGAAATCAGTCTAGACATGACACATCACACTTTCATGGGACTTCATATGATATAGTGTCAATTAATGAGGTGAAGGTCACCAGAGATGGAGCGTACCACAGATAGTGCTGTGCAGTAGGTGAAGGTCACCATAGATAGTGCTTTGTAGTAATGAGGTGGTCACCACAGATATTACTGGGCAGTTATAAAGCCAACTCAGGCAAGGTGACAACAGAAATCACATTGTGTAAGGGGTGCGAACTGGCGGCAGAGAAGTCAGACGCAGGAGAGAAATAACTGTGTTTCCAACGGCGCAGTTTAGTAACAAAAACCCACCGGAAAACAGAATAATAAAATAAATGGGTACATAACCCAACGCACACCAGGACAGACGTTCACAAACACTTACAATAAACAGTCACCGACAAGGACATGAGGGGGAACAGAGGGTTAAATACACAACATGTAATTGATGGGTTTGGAACTAGATGTGATGGAAGACAAGACAAAACCAAAGGGAAATGAAAAGAGGATCAGCGATGGCTAGAACATCGGTGACTTCGACCGCCGCCCGAACAAGGAGAGGGACCAACTTCGGCGGAAGCCGTTACACATTGGAACTGTCACACCCTGGTCAAAGTATTTTGTGTTTATCTTTATTTATTTGGTCAGGCCAGGGTGTGGCATGGGTTTGTGTATGTGGTGTGTATGTATGGGGATTGTAGCTAGTGGGGTGTTCTAGCTAAGTCTATGGCTGTCTGAAGTGGTTCTCAATCAGAGGCAGGTGTTTATCGTTGTCTCTGATTGGGAACCATATTTAGGCAGCCATATTCTTTGAGTTTGTCGTGGGTGATTGTCCTTAGTGTCCTGATGTCATTGTTCTGTGTTAGGTTACACAAGTATAGGCTGTTTCGGTTTTCGTTAAGTTTATTGTTTTGGTAGTGTTTGTGTTTAGTGTGTTACTTCATTAAACATGGATTGCAATAGACACGCCGCATTTTGGTCCGACTCTCCTTCTCATCAAGAAAACCGTTACAGAATCACCCACCACAAAGGGACCAAGCAGCGTGTCAACAGGCAGGAACAGCCCAAAGTGGAGTACAGTATGGACTATACTTCTTGGGAGGAGATAGACAGGTGGGTGGTCGACCCAGGGAGAGTGCCGGAGCCCGCCTGGGATTCGATGGAGCAGTGCGCGGAAGGATATAGGAGAATGGAGTTTGCGAAGCAAGCAAGGCGGCGCGGACGGAGGCCACATAGTCAGCCCCAAACATTTCTTGGGGGGGGGGGCTCAGGGAGAGTGTGGCAGAGTCAGGAGCCAGACCTGAGCCAACTCTCCCTGTTTATCGTGAGGAGCCAAGGAGGAGACCAGAACCAGAGCCGGTGTTGGAGGTGAGCGAAACAGAGACTGTGAAGGAGTTAATGGGGAAATTGGAGGAGAGAGAAATGAGGGAGTTGCTGTGTTGGTGTTTTAAACATGGAATTCGCCCGACGGAGCGTGTCGGGGATTTGATGGCACCTGGGTCAGCGCTCCATACTCGTCCTGAGGTGCGTGTTAGTCGGCTGGTGAAGATGGTGCCAGTCTCACGTACCAGGCCTCCTGTGCACCTCCCTAGCCTTGCACGTCCTGTGCCAGCACCGCTCTCAAGATCTCCAGTACGCCTTCACGGTCTAACCCATCCTGTGCCACCTCCACACCCCAGCCCTCCGGTAGCAGCTCCCCGCACCAGGCTTCCTGTGCGTGTCCTCGGCCCAGTACCACCAGTGCCAGCACCACGCATCAGGCCTACAGTGCGCCTCGCCTGTCCAGCGCTGTCGGAGTCCTCCTCCTCTCCAGCGCTGTCGGAGTCTCCCGCCTGTTTAGCGCTGTTAGAGCCTTCCTTCTCTACAGCGCTGCCGGAGTCTCCCGCCTGTTCAGAACTGCCAGTTAGCATAGAGCTGCCAGTTAGCATAGAGCTGCCAGTTAGCATAGAGCTGCCAGTCTGCAAGGAGCTGCCAGTCTGCATAGAGCTGCCAGTCTGCAAGGAGCCGCCAGAGCTGCCTGTCTGCAGGATGCTGCCAGTCTGCAAGGAGCCGCCAGAGCTGCCAGTCTGCAAGGAGCCGCCAGAGCTGCCAGTCTGCAAGGAGCCGCCAGAGCTGCCAGTCTGCAAGGAGCCGCCAGAGCCGCCAGTCAGTATGGAGCAGCCAGGGCCGCCAGTCAGCATGGAGCAGCCAGGGCCGCCAGTCAGCATGGAGCAGCCAGGGCCGCCAGTCAGCATGGAGCAGCCAGGGCCGCCAGTCAGCATGGAGCAGCCAGTCAGCATGGAGCAGCCAGAGCAGCCAGTCAGCATGGAGCAGCCAGAGCTGCCAGTCAGCATGGAGCAGCCAGTCAGCATGGAGCAGCCAGAGCTGCCAGTCAGCATGGAGCAGCCAGTCAGCATGGAGCAGCCAGAGCTGCCAGTCGACCAGACTCTTCCAGATCTGCCAGTCGACCAGACTCTTCCAGATCTGCCAGTCGACCAGACTCTTCCAGATCTGCCAGTCGACCAGACTCTTCCAGATCTGCCAGTCGACCAGACTCTTCCAGATCTGCCAGTCGACCAGACTCTTCCAGATCTGCCAGTCGACCAGACTCTTCCAGATCTGCCAGTCGACCAGACTCTTCCAGATCTGCCAGTCGACCAGACTCTTCCGAAACCACCAGCCAGCCAGGATCTGGTAGATTCATCAACCTGCCTGAGCTTCCTTTCACTCCTGAGCTTCCTCTCACTCCTGAGCTTCCTCTCACTCCTGAGCTTCCCCTCAGTCCCGAGCTGCCTCAGTCCCGAGCTGCCCCTCAGTCCCGATCTGCTCCTCAGTCCAGTGGGGTTCTGGGTGAGGACTACTAGGCCATGGTCGGCGGCGAGGGTGGACTATCCAGGGACGCGAGGAGAAGGGACTAAGACATTGATTGAGTGGGGTCCACGTCCCGCGCCGGAGCCGCCACCATGGACAGACGCCCACCCGGACCCTCCCTATTGTTTTGAGGTGCGTTCGGGAGTCCGCACCTTAGGGGGGGGGGTTCTGTCACACCCTGGTCAAAGTATTTTGTGTTTATCTTTATTTATTTGGTCAGGCCAGGGTGTGGCATGGGTTTGTGTATGTGGTGTGTATGTATGGGGATTGTAGCTAGTGGGGTGTTCTAGCTAAGTCTATGGCTGTCTGAAGTGGTTCTCAATCAGAGGCAGGTGTTTATCGTTGTCTCTGATTGGGAACCATATTTAGGCAGCCATATTCTTTGAGTTTGTCGTGGGTGATTGTCCTTAGTGTCCTGATGTCATTGTTCTGTGTTAGGTTACACAAGTATAGGCTGTTTCGGTTTTCGTTAAGTTTATTGTTTTGGTAGTGTTTGTGTTTAGTGTGTTACTTCATTAAACATGGATTGCAATAGACACGCTGCATTTTGGTCCGACTCTCCTTCTCATCAAGAAAACCGTTACAGGAACAACAGTAAATATGTCGTTCCCCATGATGCAGAATCCCCCCCTTGGGGCAATTGAGATATAGTGTGTGTGATTAATACATTTATATTAATTACTATAACTCCTTGGGCCAATCAGTGTAATTTTGTAAATGCCGGGTCTCTATGGCAAGACGCATCATTCACCCAAGTTTCATCAAAATCAAGTCCGTGCTGTAATATTGCGTGTGACTAATGTACTAACAAACATACGGAGACAGATCCATAGTCCCCTCCCATTTCATCATGGGAGACAATCATCCAAGTATCCGTTTCCAAGGTGTGCATGGTGTAATATGCATGTGTGTACGTGTGCTCATGTGGAGTGTGTTGTTAATGTGGAGTGTGTTGTTAATGTGGAGTGTGTTGTTAATGTGGAGTGTGGTGTTAATGTGGAGTGTGTTGTTAATGTGGAGTGTGTTGTTAATGTGGAGTGTGTTGTTAATGTGGAGTGTGTTGTTAATGTGGAGTGTGTTGTTAATGTGGAGTGTGTTTCTCTACATTAGAATTCTCAGTATTCTCTCTGGTTGGTCAGACACAATTGATCATAAATTATAAATGCTATTTTAGAAAGATGATAAATGTTCAATAAGTTGTTCATGAATATTCTCTTGGTTTCATCTCTTGCATATAACATGCCTCCTTCCTCATATTACATGTACTGTAGATCATGCATTCTGTGGTCCTCTGTGAATCAGTTGGTATAGATTTTTTTTCATATTTATTTAACCAGGTAGGCAAGTTGAACAAGTTCTCATTTACAATTGTGACCTGGCCAAGATAAAGCAAAGCAGTTTGACACATACAACAACACAGAGTTACACATGGAGTAAAACAAACATACAGTCAATAATACAGTAGAAAAAGAAGTCTATATACAATGTGAGCAAATGAGGTGAGATAAGGGAGGTAAAGGCAAAAAAGGCCATGGTGGCGAAGTAAATACAATATCGCAAGTAAAACACTGGAATGGTAGATTTGCAGTGGAAGAACATGCAAAGTAGAGATAGAAATAATGGGGTGCAAAGGAGCTAAATAAATACAGTAAGGGAAGAAGTAATTGATTGAGCTAAATTATAGATGGCTATGTACAGGTGCAGAAATCTGTTGGTGAATGGTGTTTGCAATGTCAGGATCGTGGGTTCGATTCCCGCTGGGGCCACCCACACGTAATGTATAATGCAAAAATAACTGTCACTAGATAAAAGTTTCTGCTAAATGGCATATTTATATTATCATGCCTGTATCTTATCACTGGTGTTGGAATATATTATTACGCAACATGAACGTGTTATCAAACGTCTATATAGTCCAAATTCCCCAACATCCACCTCAACAAATCTGTTGTTGATACCAACACATCCCCGGGGTTAATCAGGACAAAACACAACTTGGTGTTTGCCAAATGTGCCAAGATCTCTGTAAACTGTGATAAAAGCCTATTCCAAGAGAGCAAAGCCAAAGAGATTCCTCTGGGATCACTAGAAAAGGTAGGCAAGTGCTGTAGGTGAAAGTATTATTAATGAACTCGGCTCTACCGGTTAATAAGGACCAAAGACTGCTTTGTGATAGTGCACTGTACCAAGGAGGAGATTTGTAACACACAAAGCAGCCTTTAGCTAATGGAGGTGTATCTGTGCACTGCTTTGTGAATAGCGATCAAAGATAATGAGAGAGCGATCCAGGCCAATCTATAAAGTAATGTCCTTGAATGTGGAGGTAGAGAGGACAGATGAGTGAGAAAGTGATTAGCGACAAAGGAGAGAGCGAGATGGGATAAAGAGGTAGGTAAATAGGACACAGAGCGATCAATGGGCACATTTACATGCACATAGTACAATTATTATCAATATAATAGTTTGATTAAAATGTTTATATGCTTTGCAAGAAGTCAAATGTCCATAATAATCTTGTTTACATAGACACATATGAAATCAGTCTACCTGATTGGACTTCGAAATGGCAAAAATCGTCTATCAAAATAAATGTTCTACCACTGCGACCATGTTATTTCTGGGAAACCTATTTGATTCTGAGTTTGGACATATACTGTGAAGTTGGTGAGAAAGTGATTAGCGACAAAGGAGAGAGAGAGATTGGGATAAAGAGGTAGGAAAATAGGACACAGAGCGATCAATGGGCACCTTTTATAGTACAATTATTATCAATATAAAAGTTTGATTAAAATGTTTATATGCTTTGCAAGAAGACAAATGTCCATAATAATCCTGTTTACATAGACACATATGAAATCAGTCTACCTGATTGGATAAATGCAAAAAATAGTCTATCATAATAAACGTTCTACCGCTGAGACCATGTTATTTGTGGGAAACCTATTTGATTCCGAGTATGGACATAAACTGTGAAGTTTGTATGTGAAAACTATTTCTAAAATGTGTACTTTCAGTTTTTCGATGAAAAAAGGTATGTCGCGCAGCTGATGCTAGCACATGCGCAGATCAAATACAATGCTAAAACTCGGATTAAGGTGTTTATATGTTCTAATTATTCAAAAGATTGCTCAGGAATCCAAGTGTTTTAATTGGCGTATGCTTATTTCAATTAAGATAAGAGCAATTCCACACCAGCCTAGCCTGAAAACATGTGGGTATCTCAGATTTAGAGACTTAATTGGGAGGAAACATGTTTGACATGCTTTGTATCACAAACCATTTTGAAAACATCATGATGGAAGTGGATATTTTAGGGCCTTTGTAGACCTATACAGTGCATTTGGAAAGTATTCAGACCCTATATATTTTTTCACATTTTGTTACGTTAAAGCGTTATTCTAAAATGTATTAAATTAAAAAAATCCTTATCTACACACAATACCCCATAATAAAAACAAAGCAAAAACAGGTTTTAGACATGTTTTAGATATGTTTGAGACATGTTTTTAGACCTTATTTACATAAGTATTCAGAACTTTTGCTATGAGACTTGAAATTGAGCTCAAAGTTTCCATTGACTATCCTTGATGTTTCTACAACTTGATAAGAGTCCACCTGTGGTAAATTCAATTGATTGGACATGATTTGAAAAGGCAGACACCTGTCTATATAACGTCCCACTGTTGGCAGCGCATGTCAGAGCAAAAACCAAGCCATGAGGTCAAAGGAATTGTTCATAGAGCTCAGAGACAGGATTGAGGGGAAAGGTACCAAAAAAGGTACCAAAAATTGTGAAAGTCCCCAAAAACACAGTGGCCTCCATCATTCTTAAATGGAAGAAGTTTGGGACCACCAAATCAAATCAAAGGTATTGATATAGCCCTTCATCAGCTGATATCTCAAAGTGCTGTACAGAAACTCAGCCTAAAACACCAAACAGCAAGCAATGCAGGTGTAGAAGCACAGTGGTTAGGAAAAACTCCCTAGAAAGGCCTAAACCTAGGAAGAAACCTAGAGAGGAACCAGGCTATGAGGGGTGGCCAGTCCTCTTCTGGCTGTGCCGGGTGGAGATTATAACAGAACATGGCCAAGATGTTCAAATGTTCATAAATGACCAGCATGACCAGCAAGACTCTTTCTAGAGCTGGCTGCCCGGCCAAACTGAGCAATCGGGGAGAAGGGCCTTGATCAGAGGGGTGACCAAGAACCCGATGGCCACTCTGACAGAGCTCCAGAGTTCCTCTGTTGAGATAGATGGTTATCCTTCTGGAAGGTTCTCCTATGCAGCACTCCACCATTAAGGCCTTTATTGTAGAGTTGCCAGACAGAAGCCACTCCTCAGTAAAAGGAACATGACAACCCGCTTGGAGTTCGCCAAAAGAACTCTCAGACCATGAGACACAAGATTCTCTGATCTGATGAAACCAACATTGAACTCTTTGGCCTGAATGCCAAGTGTCACCTCTGGAGAAAACCAGGCACCAGTCATCACTTGGCCAATACCATCCCTACGTTGAATAATGGTGGTGGCAGCATCATGCTGCTGGGATGTTTTTCAGTGGCAGGAAGACTAGGCAGGATCAAGGGAAAGATGAACAGAGCAAAGTACAGAGAGATCCTTGATGAAAACCTGCTCCAGAGCGCTCAGGACCTCAGAATGGGATGAAGGTTCACCTTCCAACAGGACAACGGCACTAAGCACACAGACAAGACCCGTCGCGGAACCCAATGTCTTCCTCCCAGACAAACTAAACAACTTCTTTGCTCGATTTGAGGACAATACAGTACCACCGACACGGCCCGCTACCAAAACCTGCAGGCTCTCCTTCATCGCAGCCAACATGAGTAAAACATTTAAACGTGTTAACCCTCGCAAGGCTGCCGGCCCAGACGGCATCCCTAGCCGTGTCCTCAGAGCATGAGCAGACCAGCTGGCTGGTGTGTTTACAGACATATTCAATCAATCTCTATCCCAGTCTGCTGTTCTCACATGCTTCAAGAGGGCCACTATTGTTCCTGTTTCCAAGAAAGGTAAGGTAACTGAGCTAAATGACTATCGCCCCATAGCACTCACCTCCGTCATCATGAAGTGCTTTGAGAGACTAGTCAAGGATCACATCACCTCCACCCTACCTGAAACCCTAGACCCACTCCAATTTGCTTACCGCCCCAATAGATCCACAGACGACGCAATCACAATCACACTGCACACTGCACACTGCCCTAACCCATCTGGACAAGAGGAATACCTATGTAAGAATGCTGTTCATCAACTACAGCTCAGCATTTAACACCATAGTACCCTCCAACCCCCCCCCCCCCCCCCGGGAGGACGCCCCAAGGAGGTGAGAATAGGAAACAACATCTCCACCCCGTTGATCCTCAACACCCCAGAAGGGTGCGTTCACAGCCCTCTCCTGTACTCCCTGTTCACCCATGACTGCGTAGCCATGCACTCCTCCAACTCAATCATCAAGTTTGCAGACGACACTACAGTGGTAGGCTTGCTTACCAAGAACGACGAGACGGCCTACAGGGTGAGGGCCCTCAGAGTGTGGTGTCAGGAAAATAACCTCACACACAACGTCAACAAAACAAAGGAGATGATCGTGGACTTCAGTAAACAGCAGAGGGAGCACCCCCCTATCCACATCGTAGGGACAGCAGTAGAGAAGGTGGAAAGTTTTAAGTTCCTTGGCGCAACAACGTCTCTTCAACCTCAGGAGGCTGAAGAAATTCGGCATGTCACCAAAAACACTCACAACCTTTTACCGATGAACAATCGAGTGCATCCTGTCGGGCTGTATCACCGCCTTGTACGGCAACTGCTCTGCCCACAACCGTAAGACTCTCTAGAGGGTAGTGAGGTCTGCACAACGCATCACTGGGGGCAAACTACCTGCCCTCCAGGACACCTACACCACCCAATTATTCAGGAAGGCCAAAAAGATCATCAAGGACAACAACCACCCGAGCCACTGCCTGTTCACCCCGCTATCATCGAGAAGGCGAGGTCAGTACAGGTGCATCAAAGCAGGGACCGAGAGACTGAAAAACAGCTTCTATCTCAAGGCCATCGGACTGCTAAACAGCCATCGCTAACATTGAGTGGCTGCTGCCAACATAATGCCACTTTATATAATGTTTACATACCCTACATTACTCATCTCATATGTATATACTGTACTCTATACCATCTACTGCATCTTGCCTATGCTGTTCGGCCATCGCTCTTCCATATATTTATATGTACCGTAATTTCTGGACTATTAAGCGCACCTGAATATAAGCCGCACCCACTGACTTAACAAAATATGTATTTTGTACATAAATAAGCCGAAGGTGCCTACCGGTACATTGAAACAAATGAACTTTACACAGCCTTTAAACGAAACACGGCTTGTAACAAAAATAAATAGGCTTTTAAACGAAACACGGCTTGTAACAAAAATAATTAGGCTTTTAAACGAAACACGGCTTGTAACAAAAATAAATAGGCTTTTAAACGAAACACGGCTTGTAACAAAAATAAATAGGCTTTTAAACAAAACACGGCTTGTAACAAAAATAAAATAGGCTTTAACGAATCACGATTTGTAACAAAAATAAATAAAAATAGCAGTAAACAGTAGCCTACCAAGCAAGTCATTGGTCACTATCTTCCTCCTCCTGTGCACTGAAACCACTGAAGTCATCTCATTCGGTGTCGGAAAGAATAGCCTCAGAATTGCTTCATCCGATGTTGGATCGTTTTCATTGTGGCTCTCCTCACTTTCATCCAGAGGCAAATACCCCGCTGAGCTCATGCTGCCCTCTTCAACACGCAGCAGTCCAGCCTTTCGAAACCCGTTGCTGATAGTGGATTTTCAGTGAATTTGAGTAAGTTTGAAACTTTTTCCTCGTAGTCGGGAGGGAGCTGCTGACACAGACTCGACCGTACCCTGATGGACAGGCCTTTACGTATCATAAATCTTAGACACCACGATGGTCCACCTCTAAAATCCTCAAACTTCATTGCGGTGGCGATTGTTTTGGCTTTCAGTCGGATCTGCACAGTTGAAACACCTCGGCCGTCTGCTCTCAGTGTGTTGACCCAGTCTTCAAGCTCATTTTCTAGTTCAGGCCATCTGCTTTTCTTCCCTCTGAAAGCTTTTGTTGTCTTTTTGCACTGAGTCAGTTCCTCACGCTGCTGTTTCCAACGTCTTATCATCGCCAAGCTCCTGTGCAGCAGGATTACTACCGTAATCAGAATGATGGGAAGTTTGAGGGCGCTCGATTTACGTCACATTATGTGATGGTGCTCAGTTTTTTTGGCGGCATGAATCTTGTGAAAGCGGGAAAAATCCATAAATTAGCTGCGTTATTGTATAAGCCGCAAGGTTCAAAGCGTGGGAAAAAAGTAAAGGCTTATAGCCCGGAAATTACGGTATGTATTCTTATTCATTCCTTTGTTGTTGTGAAATTGTTAGATTGTTCGATATTTATGCATGGTCGGAACTATAAGCACAAGCATTTCGCTACTCTTGCATTAACATTTGCTAACAACGTGTATGGGACCAATACAATTTGATATGATTTGTTTTGAAGACAACGCTGTAGTGGCTTCGGGACAAGTCTCTAAATGTCCTTGAGTGGCTCAGCCAGAACCTGGACTTGAACCCAATCAAATATCTCTGGAGATACCTGACAATAGCTGTGCAGCAACGCTCCCATCCAACTTGACAGAGCTTGAGAGGATCTGCAGAGAAGAATGGAAGAAACTCCCCAAATACAGGTGTGCCAAGCTTGTAGCATCATACCCAAGAAGAATAGAGGCTGTAATCACTGAGTAAAGGTTGTGAATACTTATGTAAATGTGATTTAAGTTTTTGATTTTGAATACATTTGCAAAAATGTCTAAAAACCTATTTTGGATTTGTCATTATGGGGTATTGTGTGTAGATTAAGGGGGGAATCCCTTTTAGAATAAGGCTGTAATGTAACAAAATGTGGAAAAAGTGAAGGGGTCTGAATACTTTCTGAATGCACTGTACAAACGACTGTGTATAATATTGACAAGATAGTCAAGTGACTCTTTTTGCTCAAATATTTTTTATTGAACACGCACACAAGAACGGTGTATAGGTACTTTGTAGAAAATACAAGTATGCAATTCTTATATAAACATAAAAGATCCAAGAGTTATAGGTAAAAAATAAATAATACTTAATAAGATATACAGAACAAGGACAGGTAAACAGAGATAAGAGGGCATATCCATCCTTCCATCAACCCTCCCTTCATCATCCATCAACTTCTCGGGTGACGGGGTAAGCACATGCCGCCTAAGGGTAGATTGAAAGTTCACAATTGAGAGTGCATTGAGGTGTACAAATGCACAGTGACCGAATGGTCCAAATAAGATAGGAGAGGTTGAGTGTTTGCCAAATCGCTGAGCCATAATTTGGTATCAGAAACTTCCTTCCTTTTCCAAAACACCAATATTTTTTTGCCGAAATGAGACTGTAAGAGATTAACCAACCCCCCAAAACAACTAATCTGTTTAGGGTTTCTGACATTCCCAGGATGATCAGAAGCGGGTCTGGGTCAATTAAACTCTCCAGAACTTCAGAGAGGATCCTAATAATTCCACACCGGTATCCATGCAAGTTAGATCATAGGGCAAAACAATGGAGCAGTGTACCCTCCGCAGCATGACATTCATCACACCTATGGGAGGAATCTGGAAATATCCTATGCAGCTTAGTTTTGAAATAGTGTAATCTGTATTATATGTTGAATTGTATGAGAGAATGTCTGGAGTTAATGGAGCAGGAGTGGATATACTCCAAGCTATCTTCCCAGTCTGCTATGGAAATGTCAGTGCCTAGCTTATCCTCCCATGTTGCCTTAATGGCATCTGTAGAACGTGTGCTAAAAGATTAAAAAGCGTCATATAGATAAGATATCAGTTTGCATGAGGTGGGACAAATTTTGATGCATCCGTCAAACATGGAAGGTTTAGCATTTCCAACTGTAGGAGGATGTTTTCTAACAGTCTGTAATATGTAGGTATCTGAAAAAGTTACTTCTGGAAAGATTATAGGTTTCCCTCAGCAAATCAAAGGAGGCAAAGGTCCCTTCTACATATATTGTAGATCCCCTATGACATTGATCCCTAGCTCTCCCCATCGCTCAAAAGGTGTTATCAAGGTTAGAGGAGGCAAAGGAGGGATTCCTTGCAAAAGGGTGCAGGAATGATATTAGTCTAAGGTCAAAATTAAACTTAAATTGCTTTTAGATACGGACTGTGCTATGAAGTGTCATCTCCCAAATTGACAGGGAACAAAATCACAGTGCCAATAGAGAAGGGGTGGCAATCCTCACACTCCATACTAAACCAGCTGGATGATGGAGGTGCGTCATCCAGCCAAAACATAACAGCATGGAGGTTAGCGGCCCATTAGTAAAATATACAATTTGGGAGAGACAATCCTCCTTGCATTTTACAGAGGTGTTTTTTAACCTCTCCTGTGTGTTTTATGATCCCAGGTGAATGGATTGATAATTGAGTCCAGTTGTTTATGAAAGAATTTAGCTTAAATGGAAGAAGTTCTAATCTAGAGGGTTTTTGCATGTTTATGGGCCTTAATTCGCTCTTATTCCAATGTATTCTATATCCCAAGAAGGTACCAAACAGGTTAATCAAATAAAAAATAGCTGGAATAGATTGGGGTTCCGTTACGTAGAAGATAATTTAATCTGCATATAGAGAAATCTTATATAGAGTATCTTGAGTATTATTGTGTACTGTTGCGAGAAATCTGATCGCTTGAGAGAGAGGTTCAATGGCTCGAGCAAAAGGCATAGGCGACAGCGTACAACCTCGCATTTTTATTTATTTATTTTTTATTTCACCTTTATTTAACCAGGTAGGCTAGTTGAGAACAAGTTCTCATTTACAACATTTACAACTGCGACCTGGCCAAGATAAAGCAAAGCAGTGCGACACAAACAACAACACAGAGTTACACATGGAATAAACAAGCGTACAGTCAATCACACAATAGAAAAAAGTCTATATACAGTGTGTGCATGAGGAGGTACGGCAATGAATAGGCCCTTTGTAGCGAAGTAAATACAATTTAGCAAATTAACACTGGAGTGATAGATGTGAAGATGACAATGTGCAAGTAGATATACTGGTGTGCAAAGAGCAGAAAAGTAAATAAAAACAATATGGGGATGAGGTAGGTAGATTGGATGTGCTATTTACAGATGGGCTATGTACAGCTGCAGCGATCAGTTTGCTGCTCAGATAGCTGATGTTTAAAGTTAGTGAGGTAAATATAAGTCTACAACTTCAGAGATTTTTGCAATTCTTTCCAGTTATTGGCAGCAGAGAACTGGAAAGAAAGGCGGCCAAACAAGGTTTTGGCTTTGGGGATGACCAGTGAGATATGCTGTACCTGCTGGAGCGCGTGCTACAGGTGGGTGTTGTTATCGTGACCAGTGAACTGAGATAAGGCGGAGCTTTACCTAGCATAGACTTATAGATGACCTGGAGCCAGTGGGTCTGGCGACGAATATGTAGCGAGGGCCAGCCGATTAGAGCATACAGGTCGCAGTGATGGGTGGTAGATGGGCTTTGGCGATAAAACGGATGGCACTGTGATAGACCGCATCTAAGTAGAGTGTTGGAGGCTATTTTGTAAATGACATCGCCAAAGTTGAGGATCGGTAGGATAGTCAGTTTTACGAGGGTAAGTTTGGCGACGTGAGTAAAGGAGACTTTGTTGCGAAATAGGAAGCCAATTCTAGATTTTAATTTGGATTGGAGATGTTTAATATGAGTCTGGAAGGAGAGTTTACAGTCTAGCCAGACACCTAGGTATTTATAGTTGTCCACATATTCTAAGTCAAAACTGTCCAGAGTAGTGATGCTAGTCAGGCGGGCGGGTGCGGGCAGCGAACGGTTGAAAAGCATGCATTTAGTTTTACTAGCGTTTAAGAACAGTTGGAGGCCACGGAAGGAATGTTGTATGGCATTGAAGCTCGTTTGGAGGTCAGTTAACACAGTGTCCAAAAAAGGGCCAGATGTATACAGAATGGGATCGTCTGCGTAGAGGTGGATCAGGGAATCACACGCAGCAAGAGCGACATCGTTGATATACAGTGGGGAGAACAAGTATTTGATACACTGCCGATTTTGCAGGTTTTCCTACTTACAAAGCATGTAGAGGTCTGTAATTTTTATCATAGGTACACTTCAACTGTGAGAGACGGAATCTAAAACAAAAATCCAGAAAATCACATTGTATGATTTTTAAGTAAGTCATTTGCATTTTATTGCATGACATAAGTATTTCATCACCTACCAACCAGTAAGAATTCCGGCTCTCACAGACCTGTTAGTTTTTCTTTAAGAATCCCTCTTGTTCTCCACTCATTACCTGTATTAACTGCACCTGTTTGAACTCGTTACCTGTATAAAAGACACCTGTCCACACACTCAATCAAACAGACTCCAACCTCTCCACAATGGCCAAGACCAGAGAGCTGTGTAAGGACATCAGGGATAAAATTGTAGACCTGCACAAGGCTGGGATGGGCTACAGGACAATAGGCAAGCAGCTTGGTGAGAAGGCAACAACTGTTGGTGCAATTATTAGAAAATGGAAGAAGTTCAAGATAACGGTCAATCACCCTCGGTCTGGGGCTCCATGCAAGATCTTTACCTCGTGGGGCATCAATGATCATGAGGAAGGTGAGGGATCAGCCCAGAACTACACGGCAGGACCTGGTCAATGATCTGAAGAGAGCTGGGACCACAGTCTCAAAGAAAACCATTAGTAACCCCCAACACCGTCATGGATTAAAATCCTGCAGCGCACCCAAGGTCCCCCTGCTCAAGCCAGCGCATGTCCAGGCCCGTCTGAAGTTTGCCAATGACCATCTGGATGATCCAGAGGAGGAATGGAAGAAGGTCATGTGGTCTGATGAGACAAAAATAGAGATTTTTGGTCTAAACTCCACTCGCCGTGTTTGGAGGAAGAAGAAGGATGAGTACAATTCCAAGAACACCATCCCAACCGTGAAGCATGGAGGTGGAAACATCATTCTTTGGGGATGCTTTTCTGCAAAGGGGACAGGACGATTCCACCGTATTGACGGGAGGATGGATGGGGCCATGTATTGCGAGATCTTGGCCAACAACCTCCTTTCCTCAGTAAGAGCATTGAAGATGGGTCGTGGCTGGGTCTTCCAGCATGACAATGACCCGAAACACACAGCCAGGGCAACTAAGGAGTGGCTTCGTAAGAAGCATCTCAAGGTCCTGGAGTGGCCTAACCAGTCTCCAGACCTGAACCCAATTGAAAATATTTGGAGGGTTCTGAAAGTCCGTATTGCCTAGCGACAGCCCCGAAACCTGAAGGATCTGGAGAAGGTCTGTATGGAGGAGTGGGCCAAAATCCCTGTGTGCATACCTGGCCAAGAACTACAGGAAATATGATCTCTGTAATTGCAAACAAAGGTTTCTGTACCAAATATGAAGTTCTGCTTTTACTTATGTCATGCAATAAAATGCAAATTAATTACTTAAAAATCCTACAATTTCATTTTCAGGATTTTTGTTTTAGATTCCGTCTCTCACAGTTGAAGTGTACCTATGAAAAAATTACAGACCTCTACATGCTTTGTAAGTAGGAAAACCTGTAAAATCGGCAGTGTATCAAATACTTGTTCTCCCCACTGTATACAGGGAAAATAGTCGGCCCGGGAACTGAACCCTGTGGCATGCCCATAGAGACTGCCAGAGGTCCGTACAATAGGTCCTCCGATTTGACACACTGAACTCTGTCTGAGAAGTAGTTGGTGAACCAGGCGAAGCAGTCATTTGAGAAACCAAGGCTGTTGAGTCTGCCTATAAGAATACAGGGATTGACAGAGTCAAAAGCCTTGGCCAGGTCGATGAAGACGGCTGCATAGTACTGTCTTTTATCGATGGTGGTTATGATATCGTTTAGTACCTTGAGCTTGGCTGAGGTGCACCCATGACCAGTTTGGAAACCGGATTGCACAGCGGAGAAGGTACGGTGGGATTCGAAATGATCGGTGATCTTTTTATTAACTTGGCTTGCGAAGACTTTAGAAAGGTAGGGCAGGATGGATATTGGTATATAACAGTTTGGGTCTAGAGTGTCACCCCCTTTGAAGAGGGGGATGACCGGGGCAGCTTTCCAATCTTTAGGGATCTCAGATGATACGAAAGAGAGGTAGAACAGACTGGTAATAGGGGTTCCAACAATAGCGCCGGATAATTTTAGAGAGGGTCCAGGTTGTCTAGCCCAGGAGAAGTTTTAATGTGTGTGGATGAATATTTCAGGACTGTGCAAAGTCAAAAGCTCAAACAGAGCAAGAGGAACTTTATTATTGACAAGTGGATCTTGTTCATGAACCCAGCTACAGTATATTACTTGTCATACTAATGATCATGTAATATGAAAGACAAAAATGGAAGTCATATTGTTATTGGTCAATATACAGTACCTGTCAACATTTTTAAGACACCTACTCATCCAAGGGTCTTTCTTTATTTTTACTATTTTCTACATTGTAGAATAATAGTGAAGACATAAAAATGATGAAATAACACATATGGAAACATGTAGTAAGCAGAAAAAGTGTTAAAGGTCTTACTCACATTGGCTACAGAGAGCGTGATCACACAGTCATCCGGAACAGCTGATGATCTCATGCATGCTTCATTGTTGCTTGCCTAGAAGCGAGCATAGAAGTGATTTAGCTTGTCTGGTAGGCTTGTATCACTGGGCAGCTCGCGGCTGTGCTTCCCTTTGTAGTGTGTAATAGTTTGCAAGCCCTGCCACATAAGACGAGCGTCAGAGACAATGTAGTACGATTCAATCTTAACCCTGCATTGTCGCTTTGCCTGTTTGATGGTTCGTAGGAGGGCATAGCAGGATTTATTTTAAGCTTCTGGGTTAGAGTTCCGCACCTTGAAAGCGTCAGCTCTACTCTCTAGCTCAGTGTGAATGTTGCCTGTAATCCATAGCTTCTGGTTGGGGTATGTACGTACAGTCACTGTGGGGAAGACGTCCTCGATGCACTTATTGATAAAGCCAGTGACTGATGTGGTGTACTCCTCAATGCAATCGTAAGAATTCCGGAACATGTTCCAATCTGTGATTGCAAACAGTCCTGTAGTTTAGCATCTGCTTCATCTGACCACTTTTTTATAGGCCGAGTCACTGGTGCTTCCTGCTTTAATTTTTGCTTGTAAGCAGGAATCAGGAGGACAGAATTGTGGTCAGATTTACCAAATGGAGGGCGAGGGAGAGCTTTGTATCCGTCTCTGTGTGTGGAGTACAGGTGATCTAGAATGTTTTTCACTCTGGTTGCGCATTTAACATGTTGATAGAAATGAGGTAAAACTGATTTAAGTTTCCCTGCATTAATGTTCCCGGCCACTAGGAGCGCCGCCTCTGGGTGAGCAATTTCCTGTTTGCGTATTTCCTTATACAGCTGACTGAGTACGATCTTAATGCCAGCGTCCGTCTGTGGTGGTAAATAAACAGCCACGAAAGTATAGATGAAAATTCTCTTGAAAAATAGTGTGGTCTACAGTTTATCATGCGATACTCTAATTCAGGCGAGCAAAATCTAGAGACTTCCTTAGATTTCGTGCACCAGCTGTTGTCTACAAATATGTACAGACCATCCCCCCTAGTCTTACTGGAGTGTGCTGTTATTTCTAGCCGGGGCAGCATATATCCTGCTAGCTGAATATCCATGTAATCATTCAGCCATGATTCCATGAAACACAAGATGTTACAGTTTTTATGTCCTGTTGGTAGGATATTCGTGATCATACCTCGTCTAATTTATTGTACGTTGGCGAGTAATATTGACGGTAACGGCAGCTTTCCCACCTACCTTCTCCGGATCCGTCGGAGACACCCCGCTCTGTGTCCTCTGTACCTGCATCTCATTCTCTTGCCAATAACAGGGATGTCAGCCCTGTAGAGTGCTCGCAGTATATCCTGTGCTTCCTGCTTGTTGAAGAAAAATCTTTGTCTAATCCGAGGTGAGTGATCGCTGTCCTGATATCGAGAAGCTATTTTTTGCCATAAGATATGGTGGCAGAAACATTCTGTACAAAATAAGAAAATAACGCAAAAAACCCCCACATAATAGCATAATTGGTTAGACGCCTGTAAAACTCCTGTCATTTCTTCCGCCGCCATTTTAGCTCTATTTTAGCTTTACAAGGATACCCATAAGAAAATGCGGCCACCACCATAATTGGCAATGCTAATGTTTTGTATAGGAATTTCTCCAAACATAACACTTTGTATTCAGAACGAAAAGTGAATTGCTTTGCCAAATGTTTTACAGTATTACTTTAGTGCCTTGTTGCAAAAAGGATGTATGTTTGGAATATTTTTATTCTGTACAGGCTTCCTTCTTTTCACTCTGTCAATCAGGTTAAGATTGTGGAGTAACTACAATGTTGTTGATCCATCCTCAGTTTTCTCCTATCACAGCCATTAAACTGGTAAGTCATCATTGGCCTCATGGTGAAACCCCTGAGTGGTTTCCTTCCTCTCCGGTAATTTATAATTTCACTATGCTCAAAGTGATATTCAGTGTCTGCTTTTTTACCCATCTACCAATAGGTGTCCTTCTTTGCGAGGCATTGGAAAACCTCCCTAGTCTTTGTGGTTGAATCTGTGTTTGAAATTCACCGCTCGATTGAGGGACCTTACAGATAACTGTATGTGTGGGGTACAGAGATGAGGTAGTCATTCAAAAATCATGTTAAACAATATTATTGCACACATAGTGAGTCCATGCAACGTATTGTATTATGTGATTTGTTAAGCAAATTTGTAGTCCTAAACGTATTTAGGCTTGTCATAACAAAGAGGTTGAATACTTATTGACTCAAGACATTTCAGCTTTTCATTTTCAGTAATTTGTAAAAAAAATAAAAACATAATTCCACAAAACGTAATTTTTATATATTTTAAATTCAGGCTGTAACAAAACAAAATGTGGAAAAAGGGGTTTGAATAATTTCAGAATGCACTGTGAATAACATCTCCTCCGGAACCACTGGGCCGATCTTGATAAAACTTGATATGTAGCATAATGCCTCTCAACGCAATATTTTCCAGGCCAGTATCTCAAGCATGGCTGCTATGGACCAATAAACATTCAAGTGGGTGTGTTCTGATTTGTAAATGCATATTCATCAGACACATATTTCGTATTGTAACAAAACTTGACACACGTGTTCACATGGTGGTGCTATAACAGGCACATCTTGATCTGTTTGACTCAGAGTGATGAAATTGATGGAATGTCTCATGAAAGAATGGTGTTGCATACCTCCAATAGAGTCCCAGTATAACGACACAGGATGAGACCCAGATGCAGAAACAGGAGGCAGATGGTTCGAGTCTCTGATATTTATTAATAGACAAGTGGCAGGCAAGAGGTAGGTCGAGGACATGCATAAATTCATAAACCGGGTCAGAGTCAGGTAGGTACAGGATGGCAGGCGGCAATTTTCAGTATTGGTAGAAGTAGAAAACAGGGACTAGAACAACAGGCGTACGGAAAAACAAGCTGGCAGTCTTGACGAGACAAGACGAACTGGCAACAGACAAACAGAAAACACCGGTGTAAATACACAGGAGATAATGAGAACAATTGGGAGACACCTGGTTGGGGGTGGAGACAGGTGAAACAGATCAGGGTGTGACAACCAGACACTTGTAGAATCTGTACCAAGGCGCATTAAAGCTGTTTGGGTGGCTTGTGGTGCTCCAATGCCCTATTAAGATATGTAGGCGTTTCATTTATTTTGGAAGTTACTTGTACATACTGTATAGGCTATGGGTTTAGTCCAAAAATGGTCCCAGAAGGTATGTTCTCCATGCTGTGTCATAAAGTGTCCTGCTTAATAGCTAATCATTAGCCACGCACACTTAATTTGTATTGGAATTGGATTTCATTTGTGATTGTTATGCATGCAGAAATGTGTATGTTTAGAGTCTGAGCTGGAATTGGTAGGGAAGTGAAACTAATATTTGCCATTCTTGAATGAGTCCAAGATAAATGTAATTGCTCATTTCCATACTCAGGTGTGTGCCTGCAGAATCCATAATCAGTAACTACAAACTAGAGTGGGATATTTTCGATTCGGTCCTGGCTGAGATAAGGAGAGCCGTGATATTAGACATCAAGGTGTGGTTGAGTTAGGCCAGGGCTAGGCATGCATGGACACACACACACACATTACACTTACTTTTTTATGGCACATTAAGGCATATTGAGTATTAACACATGCCACATTTTTCACAAGCAATTAAACAATTCACAAGGCCATGGGGCCAGACTGATTACCAGGACGTGTGCTCCGGGCATGTGCTGACCAACTGGCAAGTCTTCACTGACATTTTCAACATGTCTCTGAGTCTGTAATCCCAACATGTTTCAAGCAGACCAACATAGTCCCGGTGCCCAAGAACATGATGGCAACCTGCCTAAATGACTACAGACCCATAGCACTCACATCCGTAGCCAGTGCTTTGAAAGGTTGGTAATGGCTCACATCAACACCATTATCTCAGAAACCCTAGACCCACTCCAATTTGCATACCGCTCAAACAGATCCATAGATGATACAATTTCTATTGTACTCCACACTGCCCTTCCCCACCTGGACAAAAGGAACACCTACAGTTGAAGTCGGAAGTTTACATACACTTTAACCAAATACATTTAAACTCAGTTTTTCACACTTCCTAACATTTAATCCTAGTAAAAATCTCCTGTCTTAGGTCAGTTAGGATCACCACTTGATTTTAAGAATGTGAAATGTCCGAATAATAATGGAGAGAATTATTTATTTTAGCTTTTATTTCTTTCATCACATTCCCAGTGGGTCAGAAGATTACATACACAGCCTATTTATTTGTTCAGCTAATAACTATTTTTTACTTAAAAATTGCACTGTTGATTAGGGCCTGTAAGTAAGCATTTCACTTTAAGGTCTACACCTGTTGTTTTCGACACACATGACAAATAAACTTTGATTTGAATTTGATTTAATCATTAAACTCCTCAGTCCTTTTCAGGATAAAAAAATAAACGGAATGGAGCTAATCACAGGCAAAATCCTAGAGGAAAACCCTGTTCAGTTTGCTTTTCACCAGACACTGGGAGATGAATTTACCTTGCAGCAGGACAATAACCTCCAACATAAGGCCAAATATACGCTGGAGTTGCTTACCAAGAGGACAATGAATGTTCCTGAGCAGCCTAGTTACAGTTTTGACTTAAATATACTTGAAAATCTAAGTCCTGAAAATGGTTGTCTAGCAATGATCAACAACCAATTTGACAGACCTTGAAGAATTTTGAGAAGAAGAATGGGAAAATGTTGCACAATCCAGGTGTGGAAAGCTCTTAGAGACTTACCCAGAAAGATTCACAGCTTTAATCACTGCCAAGGGTCTTTCTACAAACTATTGACTCAGGGGTTTGAATGCTTATGTAAAGGAGCTATTTCTGTATTTCATATTCAATACATTTGAGAACATTTCTTAAAACAGGTTTTTACTTTGTCATTATGGGGTATTGTGTGTACATGGGTGAGAAAAAATATATAAATACATTTTAAATTTAGGCTGTAACACATCAAAATGTGGAATAAGTATGATGGTATGAATGCCTTCCGATGTCACTGTCAGTGTTTTTCACAAAATTCAAAATAGCTGAACATTTTACATGTTTAATCGCTTGTTACAGCATCATCATCTGGCCAATTGGCATGGCAATGCATGAGAGGGTGTGGACTATGGGCCTTTAACCTGTTAGATCTCTAGGGGCGCTATTTCATTTTTGGATAAAAAACGTTCCCGTTTTAAGCGCGATATTTTGTCACGAAAAGATGCTCGACTATGCATATTCTTGACAGTTTTGGAAAGAAAACACTCTGAAGTTTCAGAATCTGCAAAGATTTTGTCTGTAAGTGCCCCAGAACTCATTCTACAGGCGAAACCAAGATGATGCATCAACCAGGAATTAGCAGAATTTCTGAAGCTCTGTTTTCCATTGTCTCCTTATATGGCTGTGATTGCGCAAGGAATGAGCCTACACTTTCTGTCGTTCGCCCAAGGTCTTAGCAGCATTGTGACGTATTTGTAGGCATATCATTGGAAGATTGACCATAAGAGACTACATTTTCCAAGTGTCCGCCTGGTGTCCTGCGTGGAATTCGGTGCGCAATTGCCAGCTGCTCGTACTTTTCCATTTGATATAGGGGAGAAACCATGTGTCCAAGAACGATGTATCAATGAAGAGATATGTGAAAAACACCTTGATGATTGATTCTAAACAACGTTTGCCATGTTTTCAGTCGATATTATGGAGTTAATTTGGAAAAAAGTTTGCGTTTTGAGGACTGAATTTTCAGATTTTTTTTGGTAGCCAAATGTGATGTATAAAACGGAGCTATTTCTAATACACAAAGAATCTTTTTGGAAAAACTGAGCATCTGCTATCTAACTGAGAGTATCCTCATTGAAAACATCAGAAGTTCTTCAAAGGTAAATGATTTTATTTGAAGGCTTTTATGTTTTTGTTGAAATGTTGCGTGCTGGATGCTAACGCTAATGCTGAATGCTAACGCTAAATGCTAACGCTAGCTAGCTACTTTTACACAAATGATTGTTTTCCTATGGTTGAGAAGCATATTTTGAAAATCTGAGATGACAGTGTTGTTTACAAAAGGCTAAGCTTGAGAGATGGCATATTTATTTCATTTCATTTGCGATTTTCATGAATAGTTAACGTTGTGCTATGCTAATGAGCTTGCTGATAGATTTACACAATCCTGGATACAGGGTTTTTTTTCATAGCTAAACGTGACGCAGAAAACGGAGCGATTTGTCCTAAACAAATAATCTTTCAGGAAAAACTGAACATTTGCTATCTGAGAGTCTCCTCATTGAAAACATCTGAAGTTCTTCAAAGGTAAATTATTTTATTTGAATGCTTTTCTGTTTTTTTGTGTAAATGTTGCCAGCTGAATGCTAATGCTAAATGCTACGTTAGCCATCAATACTGTTACACAAATGCTTGTTTTGCAATGGTTGAGAAGCATATTTTGAAAATCTGAGATGACAGTGTTGTTAACAAAAGGCTAAGCTTGAGAGCTAGCATATTTATTTCATTTAATTTGCGATTTTCATGAATAGTTAACGTTGCGTTATGGTAATGAGCTTGAGTCTGTATTCACGATCCCGGATCCGGGATGGGGAGACCAGAAAGGGTAAAACATCATGTCAAGTTGCACCCTTCTAGACCTTACCATCAACATAATTTGCATATTAATAGATGCATATTAATAATGAATGCCAACAAATACAGTACCTTCAGAAAGTATTCACATTCCAAAAATGTGAAAACAATTTATAATGGATTAAATTGAGATTTTGTGTCACCGGCTTTAACACAATACCCCATAATGTCAAAGTGGAATTATGTTTTTAGACATTTTTACAAATTAAATAAATATGAAAAAATGAAATGTCTTGAGTCAATTAGTAATCAACCCCATTTTTATGGCAAGCCTAAAGAAGTTCAGGATAAAAAATGTGCTTCATAAGTCACATAAGATGTATTGACTCACTCTGTGTGCAATAATAGTGGTTAACAATTGTTTTATGATTATCCCATCTCGATTGTTGAATGATTACCCCGATAATAGTGTTTAACAATTTTGCTAAGTCATCTCTGTACCATACACATACAATTATCTGTAAGGTCCCTCAGTCGAGCAGTGAAGGGCACCTATGTGTAGATGGGTAAAAATTTAAAAGCAGCCATTGAATATCTCTTTGAGCATGGTGTAATTCATTAAACTTTGGATGGTGTATTAATACACCCAGTCACTACAAAGATACAGGCGTCCTTCAAAACTCAGGAAACCACACAATGATTACAACATGAGGTGACTTTAAAACAAAAACATCCATCCTGTTTGATATAAGGCACTAAAGTAATACTGCAAAAACAATGGGCAAAGAATTACCTTTGTCCTGAATACAAAGCGTTATGTTTTGGCCAAATCCAACGCAACATATAACTGACTACCACTCTTCTTATTTTTATAAGGGAATGCTTGTCATCAGAAAGGCCTAGGGAGTTTTGGGGGGGATAAAAATACATGGACTAGAGTCAGGCACAGGAAAAATCCTAGAGGAAAACCTGGTTCAGTCTGCTTTCCAGCAGACACTGGGATACAAAATCACCTCCACCCCTGATGTTTAGAACATGTGTTTTGCTCATGTTGAGTTTTTATTTTGTGCTTTATCTGAGGCCTCCCCTCCTTTAACATGGTGGCAGCTACAACCTTCTCCCAGTCATACTAAAGAGTCAGCAGTATGGTTGTGCTCTTTGGGAAATTGCCAAGTGAATGAGTTGCTGATTTAATCAAGTCCCTTGTGGGGAATACAGTATTGATATACTATAGCAGTACAGTACGTCATATCAAATCAAATGTTATTTGTCACATGCGCCGAAAAAAATACATGTAGACCTTACTTTGAAATGCTTACTTACAAACCCTTAACCAACAATGCAGTTAAGAAAATACCCCCCAAAAAGTAAGAGATAAGAAAAACAATTAATTAAGGAGCAGCAGTAAAGAACAAAAGCAGGGCTATATACAGGGGGTACCGGTTCAGAGTCAATGTGTTAATGTGCTGGGGCACCGGTGTCGATGTAATTGAGGTAATTATGTACATGCAGGTAGGGTTATTAAAGTGGGTATGCATAGATAATAACAGAGAGTAGCAGCAGTGTAGGACAGGGGGTGCAAATAGTCTGGGTAGCCATTTGATTAGCTGTTCAGGAGTCTTATGGCTTGGGGGTAGAAGCTGTTTAGAAGCCTCTTGCACCTAGACTTGGTGCCCCGGTACTGCCCGCTGTGCGGTAGAAGAGAGAACAGTCTATGACTAGGGTGGCTGGAGTCATTGACAATATTTATGGCCTTCCTCTGACACCTCCTGGTATAGAGGTCCTGGATGGCAGGAAGCTTGGCTTGGCAGGAAGCTTGGTGATGTACTGGGCCATTCACACTACCCTCTGTAGCGCCTTGTGGTCGGAGCCTGAGCAGTTGCCATACCAGGCAGTGATGGAACCATTTAGGATGCTCTTGATGGTGCTGCTGTAAAACCTTTTGAGGATCTGAGGACCCATGCCAAATCTTTTCAGTCTCCTGAGGTTTTGTCCATAGGTTTTGTCTTGCCCTCTTCACGACTGTCTTGATGTGATTGGACCATGTTAGTTTGTTAGTGATGTGGATGCCAAGCAACTTGAAGCTCTCAACCTGCTCCACTACAGCCCTGTCAATGAGAATGGGAGTGTGCTTGGTCCTCCTTTTCCTGTAGTGCACAATCATCTCCTTTGTCTTGATTACGTTGAGGGAGAGGTTATTGTCCTTGCCCCACATGGTAAGGTCTCTGACCTCCTCCCTCTACAGTGCCTTGCAAAAGTATTGACCCCCCTTGCCGTTTTTCCTATTATGTTGCATTACAACCTGTAATTTAATTTAAACTACTGAAAAGTGGTACGTGCATATGTATTCACCCCCTTTGCTATGAAGCCCCTAAATAAGATCTGGTGCAACCAATTACCTTCAGAAGTCACATAATTAGTTCAATAAAGTCCACCTGTGAGCAATCTAAGTGTCACATGATCTTAGTAAATGTACACCACTAAGCAAGGGGCACCATCAAGCAAGCGGCACCATGAAGCCAAAGGAGCTCTCCAAACAGGACAGGGAAAAGTTGTGGAGAAGTACAGATCCAGGTTTGGAAACTTTGAACATCCCACAGAGCACCCTTAAATCAATTATTAAAAAATGAAAGAATATGGCACCACAACAAACCTGCCAAGTGAGGGCCGCCCACCAAAACTCATGGACCAGGCAAGGAGGGCATTAATCAGAGAGGCAACAAAGAGACCAAAGATAACCCCGAAGGAGCTGAAAAGCTCCACAGCAGAGATTGGAGTATCTGTCCATAGGACCACTTTAAGCCGCACACTCCACAGAGCTGGGCTTTATGGAAGAGTGGCCAGAAAAAAGCCATTGCTTTTTTTTTCTAACACGTTCGGTGTTAGCCAAAAGGCATGTGGAAGACTCCCCAAACATTACCTTAGTGTTCTTGGGCACAGGGACAATTGTGGTCTGCTTGAAACATGTTGGAATTAGAGACTCAGACAGGGAGAGGTTGAAAATGTCAGTGAAGACACTTGCCAGCTTGTCAGCAAATGCTCGGAGTGCATGTCCTGGTAATCCGTCTGGCCCTGCAGCCTTGTGAATGTTGACCTGTTTAAAGGTCTTACTCACATCGGCTGCGAAGAGCATGATCACACAGTCATCCGGACCAGCTGATGCTTTCATTCATGTTTCAGTGTTGCTTGCCTCGAAGCGAGCATAACATTTATTTAGCTTGTCTGGTAGGCTTGTGTCACTGGGCAGCTCTCGGTTGTGCTTCCCTTTGTTGTCTGTAATAGTTTGCAAGCCCTGCCACATCCGACGAGCGTCGGAGCCGGTGTGGTACGATTCGATCTTAGTCCTCTATTGATGCTTTTCATGTTTGATGGGTCATCGGAGGTCATAGCGGGATTTCTTATAAGCTTCTGGGTTAGAGTCCCACTCCTTGAAAGCGGCAGCTCTACCCTTGATCTTGGTGTGAATGTTACCTGTAATGCATGGCTTCTAGATGGGGTATGGACGTACAGTAACTGCGGGGACGACGTACTCGATGCACTTATTGATAAAGCCAGTGACTGATGAGGTGTACTCCACAATGTCATCGGAAGTATCCCGGAACATATTCCAGTCTGTGCTAGCAAAACAGTCCTGTAGTTTAGCATCTGCTTCATCTGACCACATTTTTATAGACTGAGTCACTGGTGCTTCCTGCTTTAATTTTTGCTTGTAAGCAGGAATCAGGAAGATAGAGTTATGGTCAGATTTTCCAAGTGAAGGGTGAGGGAGAGCTTTGTACGTGTCTGTGTGTGTGGGTTAAAGCTGGTCTAGAATTGTTTTCCCTCTGGTTGCACATTTAACATGCTGACAGAAATTCAGTAAAACTGATTGAGGTTTACTTGCATTAATTCACTGGCCACCAGGAGCGCCGCCTCTGGTTGAGAGTTTTCCTGTTTGCTTATAGCAATGATCCCAAACACATCGCCCGGGCAACAAAGGAGTGGCTTCGTAAGAAGCATTTCAAGGTCCTGGAGTGGCCTAGCCAGTCTCCAGATCTCAACCCCATAGAAAATCTTTGGAGGGAGTTGAAAGTCCGTGTTGCCCAGCAACAGCCCCAAAACATCACTGCTCTAGAGGAGATCTGCATGGAGGAATGGGCCAAAATACCAGCAACAGTGTGTGAAAACCTTGTGAAGACTTACAGAAAACGTTTGACCTCTGTCATTGCCAAAGGGTATATAACAAAGTATTGAGATAAACTTTTGTTATTGACCTAATACTTATTTTCCACCATAATATGCAAATAAATTCATTAAAAATCCTACAATGTGATTTTCTGGATTTTTTTTCTCATTTTGTCTGTCATAGTTGAAGTGTACCTATGATGAAAATTACAGGCCTCTCTCATCTTTTTAAGTGGGAGAACTTGCACAATTGGTGGCTGACTAAATACTTTTTTGCCCCACTGTACGTGCTTTCAGTTCGTCCCATTTATTTTCCAACGATTGAACGTTTTCCCTTGCCTTCCATTCTGTAAGCTGATTAGCCACTCGTTGCCTGATCCTCACAAGGCACCCAGATCTTTTGCCTCAAAATCTTTGTTTCCTTCTCCAGTGAATTACGGGGATCGAGGCCTGGTCGGGTGTCTGCACTATATGTCTCGTGTCCGGCACCTCGTCCAATTTGATGTGAGTAATCCCGGTTCTGATGTCCAGAAGCTCTTTTCGGTCATAAGAGATGGTAGCAGCAGCATTATGTACAAAAATAGTTACAAACAACAACAAAAAAACTAACAAAATAGCATGATTGGTTGAGAGCCGATAAGATGGCAACCCTACCCTCCGGGGCCATCATTAATTACTGGAACAGAAAAGTTAATCGGTAAACATATAAACCACAGAGGTGCCTTTGAACTGTCTTCTCAGCAAAGTTGTTATAATTTTTTTTGCATTTATGACATGTCCACAGCTGGGTTTGCTTATACAATCCAGGGTTTTAACTTTTCAATTTATGGATGTGGTCTGTTTTCTTCCAGCCTTTCAAATAATTGTTGCAATCATCATTAAACTAGATGTTTTCATGTTGTACATTCAACTTCATCTGTCCAATTCACATAATCACAAAAAAATACATCCAGAATATTCCATCTCATACAGTAGGTTAAATTCTTGTTCAGGTGCCGTTTAATTTAATAGGGTCCAGTGTGGCTCAGTTTATAGAGCATGGTGCTCGCAATGCAAGGGTTTTCGGGTTTGATTCCCACGGGGGACCAGTATAAAAATGTATAAAAATATATGCACTCTCTACTGTATGTCGCTCTGGATAAGAGCTTGTCTAAAATGAAACTGTAAACTATTCCTATTGGATGATGGCAAACTGATAAGAGGTCAGAGAGAGTTCACAGCTGGTTGTCACAGCTTGGCGGTTTCCTCCCGGTGACGTTGGAATACCGGCCAGTAACTAGGTAGTGTGTGTCATCTGTACCACTAACAGATGTTTCTGCAGGGCCTCTGAGGAGGTGGCATGAGGTGGCAGCTGTTGCGGGGAGAGGGTGAGAAAAACTCTGGTTTCCCCTCTGCTAAGCCACTCTCTTGGCTGACCACTGAGTGATGAGGGATGGATAGAGCTGAAAGGTGTGACTGTTAAAGATGGAATCTGCAGTTTGGGGCGAAACAGCGCCACTGCTGTTATTTTGTTGCACAGCTGAGGAACGTCACGCAGCACGGTAAAACAAATTGCAGTACATATTGTGCCGTTCTGTCAGAGGGAAAAAAAACATCTAATGGAAAGCCTTCCCAGAAGAGTGGAGGCTGTTATGGCAGCGAAGGTTTATGCCATGATTTATGGCAGGAGATGTTAGATGAGCATGTGTCCTCATACTTTTGGTCATATAGTGTATGTAAAACTGGGAGAGGACAACAGCTGTCTTACAATCCTGTTAAATTCTCCAGACTATGCTGGAGAATACTCGTTTGATTCATTAATGCACAGTCATATTTTGGTTTTAAAGTTCCAATGCAGCCGTTTTTATCTCCATATTAAGTCATTTCTGGGTAACAATTAAGTACCTTACTCTGATTGTTTTCCATCAAAATAGTAAAAACAAAACAAAAAAATAACTTTTTAGCAAAAATTTCTCAAGTTAGAATTTTGGGAAACACTTTACCTGTCACCCAGCCTCATAGCACGTGTAATAATATGTTATTACAGCTGACATAACTTGTCATAACACCCCAATAACACTGTCATGAAACATGTTTAGACCTTTTGTGACACGTATTGCGTTATTTTATGGCTGGTGATGATGCCTACATAAGAGTGTCAAAACCCACAAGACTTACCACACAAGGCAGAACATTCCATTACACTATAGCCTAAATAATCAACAGAATTGTTGGTGCTGTCGCTCATACAACAAGGGCCTGGGTCAATACAGTCTATAGTAAATGAATGTAGAATACCTAACTACTTCATTAGTTAGCACACACAGAGTGGTCCTTATTAAACTGTTGTTATTTGCTATACAAGTGTTGTATCCGCAGCTCACTCCTTTTAGAATTGCTACAGAATTACAATGTGTGTTTTAGGTTATTGTCCTGCTGAAAGGTGAATTTGTCTCCCAGTGTCTGTTGGAAGGCAGACTGAACCAGGTTTTCCTCTTGGTTTTTGCCTTCTGTGATTCTGTTTCTTTTTATCCTAAAAAAACTCCCTAGTCCTTACCGATGACAAGTATACACATAACATGATGCAGCCACCACCATGCTTGACAAAATGAAGAGTGGTACTCAGTGACGTGTTGTGCTGGATTTGTCCCAAACATAACACTTTGTATTCAGGACTTAAAGTGAATTTCTTTGCCACATTTTTAGTAGCTTTACTTTAGTGCCTTATTACAAACAGGATTGCATGTTTTGAAATAGGTTTAATTCTGTACAGGCTTCCTTCTTTTCACTCTATTATTTTGTAACCGTTAAAGTCACCATTGACCTTCCTCTCCGGCAACTGAGTTAGGAAGCACCTTTGGCAGCGATTACAGCATTGCATCTTCTTGGGTATGATGCTACAAGCTTAGCACACCTGTATTTAGGGAGTTTCTCCCATTCTTCTCCGCAGATCCTCTCACGTTCTGTCAGGTTGGATGCGGAGGGTCGCTGCACAGCTATTTTCAGGGCTCTCTAGAGATGTTAGATCGGGTTCAATTTCTGGTTCTGGTTCTGGTTTCAGGGCTCTGGTTGGGCCACTCAAAGACATTCAGAGACCTATCCCGAAGCCACTCCTGCATTGTCTTGGCTGTATTCTTAGGGTCGTTGTCCTGTTGGAAGGTAAACCTTTTCCCCAGTCTGAGGTCCTGAGCACTCTGGAGCAGGTTTTCATCAAGAATCTCTCTGCACTTTGCTCCGTTCGTCTTTCTCTCGATCCTGACTATTCTCCCAGTTGCTGCCGCTGAAAAACATCCCCACAGCATGATCTTGCCACCACCATGGTTCACCTTAGGGATGTTTCCTGTTTCCCTCCAGACGTGACTCTTGGCATTCAGGCCAAAGATGTTGTTTTTCATGGTCTGAGAGTCCTTTGGGTGCCTTTTGGCAAACTCCAAGCGGGCTGTCATGTGCTTTTTACTGAGGACTGGTTTCTGTCTGGCCACTCTTCCATAAAGGCCTGATTGGTGGAGTGCTGCAGAGATGGCCGTCCTTCTGGAAGGTTATCCCATCTCCACAGAGGAACATTGGAGCTCTGTCATAGTAAAGCAAAAGGGGGATACCAAGTCAGTCAGTCACAACTGAATGCATTCAACTAAAAAGTTTCTTCCGCATTTAACCAAACCCCTCTGACTCAGAGACGTGCGGAGGGCTGCCTTAATCGACATCCACGTCTTTGACGCCGGTGAACAGTGGGTTAACTGCCTTGCTCAAGGGCAGAACGACAGATTTTTACCTTGTCAGCAGTGACCATCGGGTTCACCTCCCTGACAAAGGCCCTTCTCCACCGATTTCTCAGTTTGCACAGCAGGCCAGCTCTCGGAAGAGTTTTGATGGTTCCAAACTACTTCAATTTAAGAATGATGGAGGCCGCTGTGTTCTTGGGGACCTTCAATGCTGCAAACATTTTTTGGCACCCTTCCCCAGATCTGTGCCTCGACACAATCCTGTCTCGGAGCTCTACGGACAATTCCTTCGACCTAATGACTTGGTTTTTGTTCTGAAATGCACTGTCAGCTGTGGGACCTTTTATAGTCTGTTGTGTACCTTTCCAAATCATGTCCAATCAATTGAATTTACCACAGGGGAATCCAATCAAGTTGTAGAAACATTTCAAGGATGATCAATGGAAATAGGATGCACCTGTGCTCAACTTCGAGTCTCATGGAAAATGGTCTGAATAGTTATGCAAATAAGGTATTTCTGTATTTTTATATATATATATATATAAATTTACAAGCATTTCTAAAAACCTGTTCTTGCTTTGTCATTATGGGGTATTGTGTATAGGTAGATTGATGAGGAACATGTTTTATTTAATCCATTTTAGAATAATGCTGTAACGTAACAAAATGTGGAAAATGTCAAGGGATTTGAATTCAGACATGGTTTCCATAACTCTGTGGAATTTCCAGTACGTCCTACCTACTTATCATCTAGTGAGCATCGCGTAATGCTGTACTGCAATCGCTCCAGCTTCAGTGGGTTTCAGGTGAAGGCTAGAGATATTATCTAACCACGAACACAGACACTATAAAAAAAACTAATTACATAATAAAGATAGAGGCACAGCAGCAGAACGTAATCCCCCCATCCCATCTACAAAACAAACACGCACTCAAAACAAAAGGTATAATAGTATTGCTCTAATATGGAAAATAATAATGAAAAACAAATAACAATCTTGAACACCAGAAGAATATTTGTACAAATTTCTAATAAGTAATTTTTTTTCTTATGTCATTGGTGTAGTTTTATGTGTTGACCTATATTACTTATTGACAATTGAATACATGATTGTGGTGCATTGATGATACATTTTTGAGACAAAATATAATAATTATATGAGTCGTTTATGATTAGTATAAGAAAAGTTGATGTTCTGAGAATGTAACCTCTACGAAATAAATGCTTCCTTATAAGTTTCACATAGTAATTGTCATGTTGATTCATAAAAAACAATCACAAAAATACAATATTTGTATATACATTTTCCTTTTCAGGTATGAGTTTCCATGGTTAAGGCTGGGCATTTGATAAATCTACAGTTATGGCTTTGGTCTCCCATTCTTGGTTTGTAACTAATCCCTGCTTTGCTTTGATATTTGTCACGGATTACTACCAATGTGCTATTGTGAGAATTATTGTTGAGAGATCTCCAGTTAATAACAAAATAGACTCACTGCTGCTATCAAAGTTATTCCTCCTTCTCCTCCTCTTCCTCCTCTTACCCCTCCTCCTCTCTTCTCTCCTCCTCCCCCTCCTCATGTCCTCCCCATTGTCCTCTGTATGTGAGACCTTAGAAGGTTTAGCTTACATGTCTTCTGTATGTTTTTTATATAATACATGCAACATTTCTGTTATGTCTAAATGATAACCACCCATATAAGTCAGTGTATTTGCGGACTTGGCCATTTTCCATCAATTCAGACAGGGGACAACTACATACCGGAACTAAAACATTTTCAATGGAAGGAGTCAACATGTGTCACGTCCTGACCTTAGTTCCTTTTTTATCTCTATTTTTGGTTTGGTCAGGGTGTGAGTTGGGGTGGGCATTCTATGTTTTCTGTTTTGTGTGTCTTCACCTTACAGAACTTTTTTTTCTTTTTGTTATTGCAGTGTTCAGTTTATTTATTAAAATTAACATGGACACTTACCACGCTGCGTTTTGGTCTGATCCTTCCTATTCCTCATCAGACGAGGACGAAAATCGTTACAACATGAGGAGCCTTGAGTGATGCAACCATTAGCAATGCGAACAAGGCTTGAGGAGTGATGCAACCATTAGCAATGCGAACAAGGCTTGAGGAGTGATGCAACCATTAGCAATGCGAACAAGGCTTGAGGACTGATGCAACCATTAGCAATGCGAACAAGGCTTGAGGAGTGATGAGAGCCATGGTATTGAGAACTTTGCCCAGTGCAAATATGAAAATGATTGATGACACTGCAGGGGTGTATTCAATCTGGATAGTGAAGGTCTCTCAAGCTAGCTTTGAAACACCCATAAACTGCAAGATAAGGCCAAGTGATGTGTTGCCATACTACCAAACCACTTTCAGTAAAAATGGACAGTTACCCTCAATGGACCAAACTTGTCTACCTTTAAATCAGTGCTGGTCTTTTTCCCTGAAAATCAGTCATGAGCATCAGTGCATGACAGATCATTAAAAACACATAGAGATCTCAATATGGAATTTGTCCCAATAAGAGCTACACAAGAACGTCATGACATGCTTGTCTGAGTATTTAATGTAAATAAACATTTATTTAAATTTTGGCTTCAAAGCTAAGCAACATCAACGCGATATCCTCTGAAGAAATGAGGTACATCAAGAGCCTCAGTCCTGTTCGGAGAAAATGAAAGAGATCAAAAGTTGGCTACTATGTGAAGTCATTAAATCATGGCGGCACCACATGAACCATGCTCCCTAGTGGTGAGCAGATTCACCCGCGCCCGCCCACAATAGTTAATAACCCATCACCAACCTCCCAACTATATGTGATGAAGTGAAAATCTCAGGCCTGCACCCAACCCACTAATATAAAATATGCTGTAGGCTACAGTCAGAGACAGTGGAATGATTTTTTGACAGGGGTGCAGGTTTTTCGACATATTGATAGGGTATATTTTTCAGTCAACTTGTCTAT
Source organism: Oncorhynchus mykiss (assembly GCF_057628025.1). Lineage (NCBI taxonomy): Eukaryota > Metazoa > Chordata > Actinopteri > Salmoniformes > Salmonidae > Oncorhynchus > Oncorhynchus mykiss. The sequence goes on from NC_143028.1 coordinate 67,859,408, forward strand.
AATAAGATATATGCAGCTTCTCTTCTGTCATATGTTGCCCTAGAAGACTAAATAAATCCTTGCTCACCAGAATAATTAAATAAATCGATAGAATGAATTCTTCAATCTAACAAAATGTGACTCGTTTCTGGAATCTAGGTGTATATTGCGTGTCCCTACTTCACAGGAGCGCTATTTGAACTTACATTTTTTGGAGGATCAAAATGCATTTTGCATTTTTTTTCTGGAACATGTGAACTTGCATGTGCCATAATACGAAACTTGTATGCCATCTGTAAATACGAATAAAATGGTTAAATAACAAGCCTAGTTGGTTTAGCGATAGAAAAAGGCAGCAACATTCCCGCTAGCCATGATTGGCTGAGATATTAAAAAATATATATTTATTTTACCTTTATTTATCTAGGCAAGTCAGAACCTCTTTGGGATAGGGGGCAGCATTTTCACTTTTGGATAAATAGCGTACCCAATTTCAACTTCCTGCTACTCATGCCAAGAATATAAGATATGCATATTATATCATTATATATTAGATTTGGATAGAAAACACTCTGAAGTTTCTAAAACTGTTAGAATCATGTCTGTGAGTATAACAGAACTTATGTTGCAGGCAAAACCCCGGGGACTACCCATTCAGATTTGTTTTTTGAGGTCACTGTCTATCCAATGAGTTCTCATTGGGAAACGAGATTTCTAAGGCACTTGTTTGCAGTTCCTACCGCTTCCACTGGATGTCACCAGTCTTTGGAAATTGGTTGAGGTTATTCCTTTGTGTAATGAAGAAGTACGGCCATCTTGAATTTGTGTCATTTAAAATTTTCTTTTTAAGAAGGCGCATGACTGGAAAAGTAGAGTGAGTTTGTTGTCTTCCTGTATTGAACACAGATTGTCCCGTCTTCAATTTGATTGACTATTAACGTTTAAAAATACCTAAAGTTGTATTACAAAAGTAGTTTGAAATGTTTTGGCAAAGTTTACAGATACATTTTGAGATATTTTGTAGTGACGTTGTGCAAATTGGAAGCTGTTTTTTTCTGGATCAAACGCGCCAAATAAATTGACATTTTGGATATATATCGACGGAATTAATCGAACAAAAGGACCATTTGTGATGTTTATGGGACATATTGGAGTGCCAACAAAAGAAGCTCGTCAAAGGTAAGAACTGATTTATATTTTATTTCTGCGTTTTGTGTGTTGACTGCAGGGTTTAAATATGCTACTCTCTCTTTGTTTACTGTTGTGCTATCATCAGAGAATAGCTTCTTATGCTTTCGCCGAAAAGCCTTTTTGAAATCTGACTTGTTGGCTGGATTGCCAACGAGTGTAGCTTTAATTTGGTATCTTACATGTGTGATTTAATGAAAGTTAGAATTTTATAGTATTTTATTTGAATTTGGCGCACTGCATTTTCCCTGGCAATTGGCCAGGTGGGACATTTGCGTCCCGCCTATCCTAGATAGGTTTTTAACCTCTTGAAGCTAGGGGGCACTATTTTTTATTTTTGGAAAAATAACGTTCCCAAAGTAAACGGCCTATTTCTCAGGACCAGATGCTAGAATATGCATATAATTGACATCTTCGGATAGAAAACACTCTAAAGTTTCCAAAACTGTGGAAATATTGTCTGTGAGTATAACAGAACTGATATTGCAGGCGAAAGCCTAAGAAAAATCCAATCAGGAAGTGAATCATATTTTGAAACCGTTGTGTTCCTATGCATCCCTATTGGCCATTGAAAGGGATATCAACCAGATTCCTTTTTCTACGTATTCCCTAATTCCCTCTCTACAGCCTTTAGACGTAGTTTCACGCCTTTATGTTGAAGAATGAGCGTAAAGGACCACATTGCGTAAGTGGCCAGCTGAGGGCTCTTAGAGTGATTCTTGCGTAAAAGACAGAGGTAGCCATTTTTCCTCTCGGTCCTACTGAAAAAGCCAATTGTCCCGGTTGATATATTATCAAATAGATATTTGAAAAACACCTTGAGGATTGATTAGAAAAAATGTTTGCCATGTTTCTGTCGATATTATGGATATAATTTGGATTTTTTTCCGGCATTGTCGTGACCGCTATTTCCGGTGGATTTCTCAACATAACGTGACAAACAAACGGAGGTATTTTGGGCATAAAAATAATCTTTATGGAGCAAAAGGAACATTTGCTGTCTAACTGGGAGTCTCGTCAGTGAAAACATCTGAAGATCATCAAAGGTAAACAATTAATTTGATTGCTTTTCTGATTTTCGTGACCAAGCTAGCTGCTGCTAGCTAGACATAATGCTATGCTAGGCTATCGATAAACTTACACAAACACTTGTCTTTCTTAGGCTGTAAAGCATAATTTCAAAATCTGAGACGACAGGGTGATTAACAAAAGGCTAAGCTGTGTTTCGATAAATTTCACTTGTGATTTCATGAATATGAATATTTTCTAGTAAGATTATTTGGCCGTTGCGCTATGCTAATTAGTGTAGTTGATGAAAATTCGGGATGGGTATGTAACGGATGTGAAACGGCTAGCTAGTTAGCGGTGGTGCGCGCTAAATAGCATTTCAATCGGTGACGTCACTTGTTCTGAGACCTTGAAGTAGTGGTTCCCCTTGCTCTGCAAGGGCCGCGGCTTTTGTGGAGCGATGGGTAACGATGCTTCATGGGTGACTGTTGTTGATGTGTGCAGAGGGTCCCTGGTTCACGCCCGGGTATGGGCGAGGGGACGGTCTGAAATTATACTGTTACAGGAAGTTCCAAGAGGTTAATCAATCACCTAACCAAACTTGCATGTAGATATTACCTCAATCAATCACCCCTTCTACATCGTACCCCAGTCCACTGACTCGGTACTGGTTTGAGACCTAAAATGACACCAACTGATAGGGATGCCGTGCTTCTAGCTCTTAGGAAACTTTGCAGTATTTTGCAATTGAACTGATTCCAGAGGCTGACCCAAAACACAGCCGGCGGATGAGAGGTACTCAGAGTGGACTTCTAGTCCGACCCAGGAGGCACACACACCACCCACCGCTTCCGAGTATATTACTCGCTAATGTTCAGTCTCTGGATAATAAAGTTGATGAGCTCAGGGCGAGGAGTTCCTTCCAGAGAGACATCAGGGATTGTGACCCAAAACACAGCCGGCGGAGGAGAGGTACTCTGAGTGGACTTTTAGTCTGACTCAGGAGGCACGCACACCACCCACCACTTCCGAGTATATTACTCGCTAATGTTCAGTCTCTGGATAATAAAGTTGATGAGCTCAGGGTGAGGAGTTCCTTCCAGAGAGACATCAGGGATTGTAACATACTCTGTTTCACGGAAACATGGCTCTCTTGGTATATACTGTCTGAGTCCGTACAGCCAGGGTTCTCAGTTCATCGCGCATACATGCATATATATCTCTCCGGGAATAAGGGCGGGGGTGTATGTTTTATGATTAACTACTCATGGTGGGATTGTGATAACATACAGGAACTCCTTTTGTTCCTGTATGAAGTCCTTTTGTTCATTCAACGAAGAATACTTATGTCATGCAATAAAATGCAAATTATTTACTTAAAATCATACAATGTGATTTTCTGGATTTTTGTTTTAGATTCCGTCTCTCACAGGTGAAGTGTACCTATGATAAAAATGACAGACCTCTACATACTTTGTAAGTAGGAAAACCTGCAAAATCGGCACTGTATCAAATACTTGTTCTCCCCACTGTATGTCATCATGAAGTGCTTTGAAAGACTTGTCAAGAATCATATCACCTTTACTCTACCTGCTACCCTAGACCCACTTCAATTTGCTTACCACCCCAGTAGATAAACAGACGATGCAATCGCCATCGCACTGCACACTGCCCTATCCCATTGGTACAAGAGGGATACCCATGTAAGAATGCTGTTAATTGACTATAGCTCAGCATCCAACACCATAGTACCCTCCAAGCTCATCATGACAGGGAGGAGGTGAGGGCCCTAGGTTTGTGGTGCGAGGAAAATTACCTCTCACCCAACGTCAACAAAACAAAGTATCTGATCGTGGACTTCAGTAAACAGCAGAGGGAGCACCCCCCTATCCACATCGACGGGACCGAAGAAGAACAGTCAGCATGTAGTATCGTTTGTGTTTCCATGTCAGACGCTTCTCTTGTTTTGTATCGGTCCATGTTCAATGTTATTAAACTCAGTGCTACTATATGATACAATATCAGTACTTGTTGCATTTACAACTTGTCTAAGTTCTATCAACTGATTTCAGCGACTGATTTATTGCATTGTTTGTATGGAATGTTGCCATATTGGCAGTTAATGAAACAAATGTTACACTAAACTAGCTAACAAACATACTGTGAAGATAATCATCAAATTCATTGTTTTACACAATATCTTATCACACCCCTGGCTGTCCATGACTGACCTACTCTACCTGACCAAAATGTCTGACCTTTTATATTGTCATAATCAAATCAAATTTGATTTGTCACGTGCGCCGAATACAATTGTAGACTTTACATTTAAAATGCTTACTTACAAGCCCTTTCCCAACAATGCCGTTAAAATACTAACAGAATAAAATAACACAAAATAACAATAACGAGGGTATACACAGGCTTTTTTAATTTGTCACATACACGTGTTTGGCAGATGTTATTGATTGTGTTGGAAATTCTTGTGTTTCTATCTCCAACAGTGCAGAGTGTCATAGACTGAGATACAGTAAAATACAATAGAATACAGTATATACATATGAGATGAGTAATGAAAAATATGTAAACATTATTAAAGTGACTTGTGCTCCATTATTAAAGTGGCCAGTGATTTCATGTCTATGTAAATAGGGCAGCAGCCTCTAATGTGCTAGTGATGGCTATTTAACAGTCAGATGGCCTTGAGATAGACAAAACCTCACTTTCCGCCATCTTCCATCCTCAGTTCCGCTTCAATCCAAGCTCTTCTTCCTGACTGTTCATAGGCTCCAGATCAATAGATGGCCGTGATCAGGAGAACTCTTCCTTGGTCAGGAGAACTCTTCCTTGAGTTTCTGCCAATTATGATGACTGCGTGCTAAATAAAGGGTAGGTAATGAAGGGAGTAATGAAGTCCAGGTGTGACTGATGGTGAGATGCAGGTGTGCATAATAATGGTTGCCAGGTTTGCGTAAAGATGGGTTGCCAGGACCAGTGGTTAGTAGACCGGTGACGTCGAGCGCCGGAATGGGGGAGTGGACGTGACATCTGTTTACATGTACTTTAGAGTTTAACCAGGTAGGCCTGTTGGGAAAAGGTTCTCATTTACAACTGTGACCTGGCCAAGATAAAGCAAAGCAGTGCGACACAAACAACAACACAGAGTTACACATGGAATAAACAAACGTACAGTTGTGTTATTACACAATAGAAAATCTATATACAGTGTGTGCAAATGAGGTAAGATTAGGGGGGTAAGGCAATAAATAGGCAATAGTGGCGAAGTAATTACAATTTAGCAATTAAACACTGGAGTGATAGATGTGCAGAAGATGAATGTGCAAGTAGAGATACTGGGGTGCAATGAGAAAAAAAAAGTAAAAAATAATGGGATGAGGTAGATGGATCGGCAACGTACAGGTGCAATGTTCTGTGAGCTGCTCTGACAGCTGATGCTTAAAGTTAGTGAAGGAGATATGAGTCTCCAGCTTCAGTGATTTTTGCAATTCGTTCTAGTCATTGGCAGCAGACGATTGTAAGGAAAGGCGGACAAAGGAGGAATTGGCCTTGGGGGTGACCAGTGAAATATACCTGCTGGAGTGCGTGCTATGGGTAGGTGCTGCTATGTTGACCAGTGAGCTGAGATAAGGCGGGGCTTTACCTAGCAAAGACTTATAGATGACCTGGAGCCAGTGGGTTTGGCGACGAATATGAAGCGAGGGCCAGCCAACGAGAGCATACAGGTTTCAGTGGTGGGCAGTATACGGGGCTTTGGTGACAAAATGGATGGCACTGTGATAGACTGCATCCAATTTGCTGAGTAGAGTGTTGGAGGCTATTTTGTAAATGACATCGCCGAAGTCAAGGACCGGTAGGATAGTCAGTTTTACAATGATATGTTTGGCAGCATGAGTGAAGAATGCTTTCTTGCGAAATAGGAAGTCGATTCTAGATTTTATTTTGGATTGGAGAAGCTTAATGTGAGTCTGGAAGGAGAGTTTACAATCTAACCAGACACGTAGGTATTTGTAGTTGTCCACATATTCTGTATGTATGGGGGCAAAATTGCAAGATTGTTATAATAGTTTTATTGCATCAAATGGTTGTTTTATTCAACAGAATAGAGTATTCTTAACTATTGTGTGTGTGGTCTACTGTGGATGGGCCTCTGGGAGATAACACTGACAAGAGATTTATAACGTATTTTGGGTGATAAAACCTAAAGAGCATTCCAGAGCATGAATTTATGTTTCTGTTCTACACCGTACCAGGGAGAGATGGCTCCAGTTTGGAGTCGGAGGGCCAGACACTGGTCTATACAATGAAAACCGTTGACACAAAAGAGACTGTCTGCTATGTATGATAGGTATCTTTCATACAAATCTTAACCTTGTAACCCATTCTACATATCTGTTGTTCGTCATATAGGTTGAAAGGGGTGTATCTTGGCTATAAAAGCCCTTTGTAATTTTGTCTCGGTGTTCTCAACGAATCATCAGAGACGGTGATTCATTGACCAGCCATCGCTATTGTAAAGCTCTCACAATTAAAGATTTAGTTTAAGTATAACTCTGACTTGTGTGATAAGTTTGTCTCTCCTCATTTGATAGTAAAGAAATGAACCACCACATAAGTCAGAACCGTCCAGAGTAGTGATGCTGGATGGGCAGGCAGGTTAGGGCAGTGATTGGTTGAAGAGCATGCATTTAGTTTTACTTGCATTTAAGAGCAGTTGGAGGCCACGGAAGGAGAGTTATATGGCATTTAAGCTAGTCTGGAGGTAGGTTAACACAGTGTCCAAAGGAGGGCCAGAAGTATACAGAATGGTGTTGTCTGTGTAGAGGTGGATCAGAGAATCACCAGCAGCAAGTGTACATCATTGCTGTATACAGAGAAAAGAGTCGGCCCGAGAATTGAACCCTGTGGCACCCCCATAGAGACTACCAGTGATCTGGGGATGACCGCAGCAGCTTTCAAATCTTTGGGGATCTCAGACGATACGAAAGAGAGTTTGAACAGGCTAGTAATAGGGTTTGCAACAATTGCGGTGAATAATTTTAGAAAGAGAGGGTCCAGATTGTCTAACCCAGCTGATTTGTAGGGGTCCAGATTTTGCAACTCTTTCAGAACATCAGCTATCTGGATTTGGGTGAAGAAGAAATGGGGAGGCTTGGATAAGTTGCTGTGGGGTGCAGGGCTGTTGACCGGGGTAGGGGTAGCCAGGTGGAAAGCATGGCCAGCCGTAGAAAAATTTTGTGTCTCAATTGTTGTGGATTTATCGGTGGTGACATTGTTTCCTAGTCTCAGTGCAGTGGGCAGCTCGGAGGAGGTGCTCTTATTCTCCATGGACTTTACAGAACTGTCCCAGAACTTTTTTGAGTTTGTGCTGCAGGATGCAAATTTATGTTTGAAAAAGCTAGCCTTTGCTTTCCTAACTTTTCCTATTTATACAGACAATTTGTATAAAACCTGTAGAAAATGGATTTATATGACAATATTATAGGTTGGCAATAATTATATCCCATTATATCCCATTATATCCCATGCCTGACTTTTATTTTCCTACATTAATAAAAGCAGGAAATGCATCACCGATGCCTTTACTACCATTACTACCATTAATTCCAATTAGACCGTTTTGAATTTCTCTTGGATCACAATGGCTGCTATGTTCATACCATTCTGGAACATTGAGGGGTTTATGCCATATCCCCTCTAATAAATGAATAGGATCTCAATGAATACAACATTGTTAAGTAGATACAATATATATGCTATGGCTAGAGCTTCCATTTTCAATACATATGATGTGAAGTAACCTTCTGTGCACCCTGCTCTCGCCTGCAGCCCCTTAAGGTCTCTACGTTCCACTCCTTTTCTCTTCCCTTTCTCATTCTCTCCTCTTTTCCTCTCTTTCTGGCGTGCATTCACAACAAGACATTATTTGCAAAGTATCCATCAAAATGTCTCTTTTTTTCTCTGTCCCCTCCCCTCTCTCTCACATGTAAAATACATGAATATTTTTCAAGTGGCAGATTAATACTCTACACTCACCCACAAACACATAACTCTTACTATCTGACTCTCTCTCTCTCTCTCTCTCTCTCGCTCTCTGAAGGACATGGAAGGTGCCAAAATTAAATATGCTATGCTGAAATATGTGGTCGCAAGAGCGCAAGATGCTACAGTACAGTAATCTAACAATTACCTGTAAGCCGCTCTGGATAAGAGCATCTGTTAAATGACTCAAATGTAAATGTAGAAAGAGGGACCAGTTGACTTTGACGGAACATTTGAAGGCCCGAATTTTATCGGCGCTGTTGCAAGGAGAAGAATTCTAGTCTGGTCTATCATTATTCTATATCAATCCATTTGCACTTGAAAAGCCCGGCAAAGCTCTAGCATGAATACCTTCACTTCAATTCAAGACACAATTGCATATTTCTCTCTCCATCACCGCCTTCACTTGAATCGTATGACCTCTCGATATGGTTTGATTCCTTTGAAAAGGGGGTTATCAGCAAGCAACCCTACTGCTAAAATAATTAGGGTCATTCAAACTCTGTGATATGTAGTTGTTGCCAGGCTTATGGGAAGTGTGTGTGTATGCAGTGTGTATGTGTGAGTGTGTGTGTGTGCGTGCGTGCACTGGAATAAATCACCTCTTTATTTATGACTCATTCTCAGATCCAAACTTGACCTCTGTGCAAGACTCCATCTTCAATATTGAGCCACATTTCATTATTAGGTAATCAGTTACAGGGAGGAGAAGCTAGAGAAAGATGGCTCGCAGTATGAGTGATGAGTGGTTCAGAAAACACTGAGATGCTGGCAGCTCTCGACACCATTGTGTTGCATGGAGTACAATAGAATCACCGGCTGAAGCAATTACTATAATGTACAAATTTGACAAGATTGTAAGATTCTATTGTTGTAATCTTATTTAGCTTTGGGGCGGCAAGTAGCCTAGTTGGACTAGTAACCGAAAGGTTGCAAGATTTAATCCCCGGGCTGACAAGGTAAAAATCAGTCGTTCTGCCCCTGAACAAGGCAGTTAACCCACTGTTCCTAGGCCGGCATTGAAAATAAGAATTTGTTCTTAAATGACTTGCCTAGTTAAATAAAGGTCAAATAAAAATAAAAATAATGTGTGTATTGTTCTGTCTGAGCATGTTTGAATGCTTGTATCTCTGTGTGAATGGGTATTAAGGATTTCACTTTGTCAATGTGTGTTTGCATGTGTGAGTGGATTTTGGATTTATACTAATGTCATAGTGACACAGAGGGTAGAAGTAGAAAGGTCTTCACCTGGGATTTTTAATCATGGAGGATATTGAACTGAATAATTCAGATGGGCCCTGGAAGGATGACTCAGAGAGCAAAATGTAAAGTTTTGGACAATAACTTCCGCCCAAATTTTGAGCACAAAGAGCTGCCAACGGCGACATGTTCAACGTACCGATGATGTGAAGTGACCTTCCGTCAAACGTGCACCCTGTTCTCGCCGCAGCCCCTTGAGTTCACCAAACTCCACTGTTGCAGTCAACACCATTGACACACTGCATAATGGAGGTGAAAGGCTAACTCCGAGCTAAAGCCCAGCATTTCCATTAGTCTCTAATTGCCGGCTTTTAGTCGATAAAAAAACATAAAAGCAGACAAATAAAATCATTTCTACACATTTTGACTGGAAGAAAATCCTGATGGAAATAAATAGCCATACATTTCCATTATCAGCTGTCATTTTGCCATACAGGAGAATGACCTGGGTACCATTCTCTCAGCAAACTCAGCCTAGCAAAGTAACCTAATTTGAAGGATGTCAAGGGTTCCACTGTATACACTAGTTTCTATACACTTCTCCTCTCTCCCCAGACACCTCTGATACAGTGTCACTTCAGAGTCCATAGGTGAGTTGGAACCAGAGACAGAGCAAGACAGGCAGACCGGGAGAGAAAGAGATGATGAGTAGGTGAAAAAAATTGAAATACTGTGAGGTCCTCCGTGTGATTTCTTGTAGAGCACAGTGAGATATAGGGGACTACACAGCTAGATCATGTTCTGTAGAGAGGAATGGGGAGAGTTGAGGAGCCAGAGATGGAAGGAATGAAAGTGGTATAGACATGTTAGAGAAGGAGAGATATACACTGAACAAAAACATAACACTTTTTACAGTCAATTTGTACATTTTTACAGGATCTCGTCACGGTATCACTGTGCATTCAAAATGCCATCGATAAAATGTAATTGTGTTCGTTGTCTGTATGCCTGCCCATACCATAACCCCACCACCACCATGGGGCACTCTGTTCACAATGTTGACATCATCAAACCGCTCGCCCACACGACGCCATACTACTGTCTGCCATCTGCCCTGTATAGTTGAACCTGGGATTAATCCGTGAAGAGTACACTTCTCCAGCGTTCCAGTAGCCATCGAAGGTGAGCATTTGCCCATTGAAGTCGGTTATGACGCCGAACTGCAGTCAGATTAAGACCCTGGTGAGGACAACGAGCATGCAGATGAGCTTCCTAAGACGGTTTCTGGGAGTTTTTGCAGAAATTCTTCGGTTGTGGAAACCCACAGTTTCATCAGCTGTTCGTGTGGCTGGTTGGAGGGGATGGCTGCCGTTTTACCGGCTGCTAACCAACTGTGCTATTTTATGTTTTTTCGCATTGTTTGTAACTTATTTTTTAACCAATTTTGTACATAATGTTGCTGCTACAGTCTCTTATGACCGAAAATAACTTCTGGACATCAGAACAGCGATTACTCACCTCGAACTGGAAGAAGATTTTTTTCTTTAACGAGTATGACATAAAGGATATACTGCTTTCTTGGGAACAAACCCAAATCTCTGTCCTTGTGTGAATAAAAGACAGAGAAAAGCGGGGCGGAGGTCGGGCTGCCTTCTGAAAATTCATAGGCGAGTGAGTAAACCTTCTCTACCATCCGTTCTACTGGCCAACGTGCAATCATTGGAAAATAAAATGGATGATATACGATGAGGGGTGAGGTTGTGTGTCTATTTGTCAATAGCTGGTGCGCAATGTCTAATATTAAAGAAGTCTCAAGGTATTGCTCACCTGAGGTAGAGTACCTTATGATAAGCTGTAGACTACACTATCTACCAAGAGCGCTCCCATCTATATTATTTGTAGCCGTCTATTTACCACCACATACCAATGCTGGCACTAAGAACTCACTCAACGAGCTGTATAAGGCCACAAGCAAACAAGAAAATGCTCATCCAGAAGTGGCACTCCTAGCTCCTAACTCAAATCATTTACCTCATTTCTACCAGCGTGTCACATGTGCAACCAGAGAAAAAACAATTCTAGACCACACAAAGAGATGCATTCAAAGCGCTCCCTCACACTCCATTTGGCAAATCTGATCATAATTCTATCCTCCTAATTCCTGCTTACAAGCAAAAACTAAAGCAGGAAGTACCAGTGACACACTCAATACAGAAGTGGTCAGATGACACGGATGCTACGCTACAGGACTGTTTTGCTAGCACAGACTGGAATATGTTCCAGGAATCATCCAATGGCATTGAGGAGTATATCACTTTAGTCATCGGCTTCATCAATAAGTGCATTGATGACGTCGTCCCCACAGTGACCATACATACAGTACATATTGTAAGATATCTCACTAGGACGAGGTGGGTGCAAGAGTCAGGTGCAGGAAAGCACTGAGGTCCAAAGAGAAAATAATTTATTTGGAAGTCCCAAAACACAACAAAACTGGTCGGGAAACAAACCCAACGAAGGCGGTCCAACAAAACAGGAATTCGAAGTGACAACAGGAGGAAAAAACAATCTACTCCTAAATAAATCACAACGGCTTAAACGACTGTGAGAATAGTCTGTGGCGCAATCTAGCACACGCACCAAACAAACACAGAAATAATCCCGCACAAAATATTAGCAGGCAACAAGGTAAATAAACCCACAGAAATTAACTCAATAGAACACAAGTGTAAGAAACAGACCGAACCAAACAAAAAAGAAAAATGGATCGGTGGTAGCTAGTAGGCCAGCAACGACGACCACCGAGCACCTCCTGAACAGGGAGAGGAGCCACCCTCGGTGGAAGTCATGACACATATCCCATCCAGAAGCCTTGGATTACAGAAAACATCCGCATCGAGCTAAAGGCTAGAGCTTCCGCTTTCAAGGAGTGGGACACTAATCGTGACGCTTATAAGAAATCCCGCTACTCCCTCAGACAAACTATCAAACAGGCAAAGCATCAATACAGGAATAAGATTGAATCCTACTACCCCGGCTCTGACCCTTTTCGGATGTGGCAGGGCTTGAAAAATTATTTTCGAACTACAAAAGGAAACCCAGCTGCGAGCTGCCCAGTGACGCGAGCCTGCCAGATGAGCTAAATGCCTTTTATGCTTGCTTCGAGGCAAGCAACACTGAAGCATGCATGACAGCACCAGCTGTTCCGGACGACTGTGTGATAATGCACTTGGTAGCTGATGTGAACAAGGCTTTTAAACAGGTCAATATTCACAAAGCCGAGGGGCCAGATGGACTACCAGGACGTGTACTCAAAGCATGTGCCGACAACCTGGCAAGTGTCTTCACTGACATTTTCAACCTTTTACTGACAGAGTCTGTAATACCTACATGTTTCAAGCAGACCACCATAGTCCCAGTGCCCAAGGAAGTGAAGGTAACCTGCCTAAATGATTACCACCCCGTAGCACTCACGTCAGTAACCATGAAGTGCTTTGAAAGGCTGGTCATGGCTCATATCAACAGCATCATTCCGATAAAGCTCATCACTAAGATAAGGAAACTGGGACTAAACACCTCCCTCTGCAACTGGAACCTGGACCTCCTGAAGGACCGCCCCCCAGGTGGTAAGGGTAGGCAACAACACATCTGCCACGCTGATCCTCAACACTGGGGCCCCTCAGGGGTGTGTGCTTAGTCCCTTCCTGAACTCCGTGTTCACCCACGACTGCATTGCCAAACACAACTCCAACACCATCATTAAGTTTGCTGATGACACAACAGTGGTAGGCCTGATTACCGACAATGAAGAGGCAACCTATAGGGAGGAAGTCAGAGACCTGGCAATGTGGTGCCAGGACAACCATCTCTCCCTCAATGTGAGCAAGACAAAGGAGCTAATCATGGACTACAGGAAAAGGTGGGCAGAACAGGCCCCCATTAACATCACCGGGGCTGTAGTGGAGCGGGTCGAGAGTTTCAAGTTCCTTGGTGTCCACATCACTAACGAGCTATCATGGTCCAAACACAATAAGACAGTCATGAAGAGGGCACGACAACACCTTTTCCCCCTCAGGAGACTGAAAATATTTGACATGGAGCCGCAGATCCTCAAAAAGTTCTACAGCTGCACCATCGAGAGCATCATGACGCTTTTGCATCACTGCCTGGTATGGCAACTGCTCGGCATCTGACCTTAAGTCGCTACAAGGGGTAGTGCGTACGGCCCAGTACATCACTGGGGCCAAGCTTCCTGCCATCCAGGACCTATATACTTGGCGGTGTCACAGGAAAGCCCAAAAATGTTTAATAGACTCTAGTCACCCAAGCCATAGACTGTTCTCTCTGCTACCGCAAGGCAAGCGGTACCGGACCACCAAGTCTCGGACCAAAAGGCTCCTTAACAGCTTCTACTGACAAGCCATAGGACTGCTGAACAATTAATCAAATGGCGACCTGGACTATTTAAATTGACAACCCCCCCATTTGTTTTTACACTGCTGCTACTTGCTGTTTATTATCTATGCATAGTCACGTTACCCCTACCTACATGTTCAAATGACCTTGACTAACCTGTACCCGTACACATTGACTCAGTACTGGTACCCCCTGTATATAGGCTTTGTTGTTGTTGTTATTTTATTGTGTTACTTTTAATTATTTTTTACTTTAGTTTATTTGGTAAATGTTTTTTTATCTCTTTCTTGAACTGCATTGTTAATTAAGGGCTTGTAAGTAAGCATTTCACAGTAAGGTCTACACCTGATGTATTCGGCGCATGTGACAAATACATATTGATTTGATTTGTTTTGGTCTTTGACGATCCCGGACGTGAAGAAGCCAGATGTGGAGGTCCTGGGCTGACGTGGATACACATGGTCTGTGGTTGTGAGACCGATTGGACGTACTGCCAAATTCTTTTAAACAACATTGGAGGCAGCTTATCGTAGATAAATGAACATTCAAATCTCTGGAAATAGCTCTGGTGGAAGTGCATGCAGTCAGTATGCTAATTGCACACTCCCTCTAAACTTGAGACATCTGTGGCATTGTGTTGTGTGACAAAACTGCACATTTCAGATTGGTATTTTATTGTCCCCAGCACAAGGTGCGCCTATGTAATGATCATGCTGTTTAATCAGCTTCTTGATATGCCACACCTGTCAGGTGGATGGATTATCTTGGCAAAGGAGAAATGCTCACTAACAGGGATGTAAACACATTTGTTCAAAGATATTGAGATAAATACGATTTTTATGGGTATGGAACATTTCTAGGATCTTTATTTTCAGCTCATGAAACATGGGACCAACACTTTATATGTTGCGTTTACATTTTTTTCATTATATATAGAGAGATAGAGAGGAGAAAGGAAGAGAATGAGATAATACAATACACTGGGTGAGGTGGGGCAGATGAGGGAAAATAACAGAGGTTCATTTTTAGCAGCGGACACCAAAATACGGCTAGTTATATCAGCCTGGGGTTAGGAGTGGGCTGCCAGGCCCTCACGCTGACTCACCGGGCACTCGCTGGCACCTGGACCCAGCACCCAGCGACCTGCTGTCTGTCAGGATAACACCAGTCACATCAACACCCCATGCCCCCCCTGTGACAGGTCACTTCTGACAGGGTCAGTCGGCCTCTTCTAACCCTCCCTGTGTTCTTTGGTTCGCTTCTTTATTGAGCAATTCATCATACAAACATGAAGGCTTTCAAAAAAATACTGAAATTCAAACCTGAACAGGAGCTCATTCACACAAACCGTCAAAACCAGAATGCGTTATCTAGCTACATTATCAAGGTACATTATCCAGCTACATTATCTACAGTGCGTTCAGAAAGTATTCACACCTCTTGACTTTTTCCACGTTTTGTTGTGTTACAGCCTGAATTTAAAATGGATTAAATTAAGATTTGGTGTCACTGCCCTACACACAAAACCACAATGTCAAAGTGGAAATATGTTTTTAGAAATATTTTCAAATTAATAAGAAATTAAAAGATGCAATGTCTTGAGTCAAAAAGTATTCAACCCATCTGTTATGGCAAGCCTAAATAAGTTCAGGCGTAAAAATGTGCTTAACCTCTCTGGGATATTCGGGACGGTAGCGTCCCACCTCAGAAAGTGCAGGGCGCCAAATTCAAAACAGAAATCTGTTACGCACGCCTCTATGAAGAGGGAACGCAACACCCTGCTACAACTAAACTCTCCATGAAGCGAAAAAGGTATGGACTGTAGGTGCGAGTAAGGATGACAACAGGCAGAATGTGGTACCGTTTACAAGGACTTTATTCCTTTACACGGTAATATGGGGAAAAGGGGCTGGACGGAACCAAAGCAAAGAAAGTAAATCTCAAAGCCCCCCCCTCTCCTATCTTACCTGCCTACCCACTACTTACCTAATTTAGCACCACCTGGTGCCCTAACCAAAATCCAGGGAGTGGTCCGCCCAGGTCTTACCTAGTGTGCCTAGACAATGAATATACTACGGGTATATGTATGCCCGCGGGCCTCTTGCCTAAGCACTCCCAAGGTGCCTTCCCCTTCTCCCCTGGGAATAACAATTTCACAAACAAACTAAAAAACAAAGGACATCAAATAAGCTCTACCTGAGCAACAAACTCACAGAACATACCAACTTCCCAGCAATGAACTCCCATCAAAATCAACCTCTAGCAAAAAACTCTATCACAAACAATCGCAATGACCTCCCAGAAGAAAAAAAAAATCTCTAGCAAAAAACTCTCTCAGCAATCCCTACCTCCAAAATCTCTCTCCTGAACAGAACACTGGCTTTTATATAGCTTCAGAAGGAATGGGTAATTGGAGACAGCTGTGTCTTGACAAGGGGGCGGGGTCAGCTCTCCAATTAGCCCTGGAGTCGACCAATCAGCTGCTTGAGGGATTTCAGGAAGCCATTTCCTGAAATAAAACACATGCAAATACACAAACTACAACACATAAACTGGGGAACGTAACAAATCCCATAATAAAAATTCCTCAAACATACAAGTATTTCTCACCATTTTAAAGATAAACTTGTTGTAAATCCAGCCACAGTGTCCAATTTCAAAAAGGCTTTACGACGAAAGCACACCAAATTATTATGTTAGGTCAGTACCTAGTCACAGAAAAACACAGCCATTTTTCCAGCCAAAGAGAGGAGTCACAAAAAGCAGAAATAGAGATGAAATTAATCACTAACCTTTGATGATCTTCATCAGTTGACACTCATAGGACTTCATGTTACACAATACATGTATGTTTTGTTCGATAAAGTTCATATTTATATCCAAAAATCTCAGTTTACATTGGCGCTTTACGTTCAGTAGTTCCAAAACATCCCGTGATTTTGCAGAGAGCCACATCAATTTACAGAAGTACTCATAATAAACATTGCTAAAAGATACAAGTGTTATG
Organism: Oncorhynchus mykiss; assembly: GCF_057628025.1. NCBI lineage: Eukaryota > Metazoa > Chordata > Actinopteri > Salmoniformes > Salmonidae > Oncorhynchus > Oncorhynchus mykiss. The sequence continues at coordinate 67,876,266 of NC_143028.1, forward strand.
CATGGAATTTTAGATCCACTTCTCCTTAACGCAACCGCCGTATCAGATTTCTAAAAAGCACACCATGCAATAATCTGAGTATGGCGCTCAGAAAACAAAACGAGCCATACAGATATCCGCCATGTTGTGGAGTCATCAAAGTCAGAAATAGCATTATAAATATTCACTTACCTTTGATGATCTTCTTCAGAATGCAGTCCCAGGAATCCCAGTTCCACAATAAATGTTTGATTTGTTTGATAAAGTCCATAATTTATGTCCAAATACCTCTTTTTTGTTTGCGCTTTTAGCCCAGTAATCCAAATTCATGAGCCGCGAGCAGATGAAAAGTCAAAAAGTTCCGTTACAGTCCATAGAAACATGTCAACGATGTATAGAATCAATCTTTAGGATGTTTTAATCATACATTTCAATAATGTTTCAACCGGAGAATTAATTGTCTGTAGAAATGCAATGGAACGCAAGCTAACTCTCACTCTGGCAGACCTTTGACTCATTCAGCTCCCATTCCCCCCTCCTTCACAGTAGAAGCATCAAACAAGGTTCTAACGACTGTTGACATCTAGAGGAAGCCTTAGGAAGTGCAATTTGACCCCATAGACACTGTATATTCGATAGGCAATGACTTGAAAAACGACAAACCTCAGATTTCCCACTTCCTGGTTGGATATTTTCTCATGTTTTTGCCTGCCATATGAGTTATGTTATACTCACAGACATCATTCAAACAGTTTCAGAAACCTTAGAGTGAGTTCTATCCAAATCCGCTAATAATATGCATATATTAGCAACTGGGCCTGAGTAGAAGGCAGTTTACTCTGGGCACCTTATTTATCCAAGCTACTCAATACTGCCCCCCAGTCCCAAAGAAGTTAACAAGTCACGTAATAAGTTGCATGGATCACTATGTGTGCAATAATAGTGTTTAACATGATTTTCGAATGACTACCTCATCTCTGTACCCCACACATACAATTATCAGTAAGGTCCCCGAGTCGAGCAGTTAATTTCAAACACAAATTCAACCACAAAAAACAGGGAAGTTATCTATTGCCTCACAAAGAAGGGCATCTATTGGTAGATAGGTAAAAAAAAAAATGTAAAAGCAGACATTGAATATACACTTTGGATGATGTATCAATACACCTAGTCACTACAAAGATACATTCATCCTTCCTAACTCAGTTGCCGGAGAGGAAGGAAACAGCTCAGAGATTTCACCACGATTACTTTAAAACAGTTACAGAGTTTAATGGCTGTGAAAGGAGAAAACTGAGGATGGATCATCAACCTTGTACTTACTCCACAATAATAACCTAAATGACATAGTGAAAAGAAGGGAGACTGTACAGAATAAAAATATTCCAAAACATGAATGCTGTTTGCAATAAGTGACTAAAGTAAAACAACAAATAAATCTGAGAAAGAAATTAACTTTATGTCCTGAATACGAAGTGTTATATTTGGGGCAAATCCAACACAGCACATCACTGAGTACCTTCATATTTTCAAGCAGGGTGGTGGCTGCATCATGTTGTGGGTATGATTGTAATCGTTAAGGAATAGGGAGTTTTATTTTGATAAAACAAATGGAATAGAGCTCAGTACAAGCAAAATCCTAGACGAAAACCTGGTTCAGTATGCTTTCCAACAGAGACTGGGAGACAAATGCACCTTTCTGCAGGACAATAACCTAAAACACAAGGCCAAATTTACAATGGAGTTGCTTACCAAGACAACATTGAATGTTCCTGAGTGGTCCTAGTAACAGTTTGCTCTTAAATAGGCTTGAATATATTTAGCAAGACTTGAAAATGGTCTAGCAATGATCAACAACCAACTTGACAAAGCTTGTAGACTTTTAAAAGTAATAATGTGCAAATATTGTAAAATCCAGGTGTGCAAAGCTCTTAGAGACTTACCCAGAAAGACTCTCAGGTTGTAATAGCTGCATTGTATTGACTTGTTTGTAGATGTGTGAGAAAAAAAATCTGTATAATCCATTTTAAATTCAGGCTGTAACACAATTTTTTAAAATAAATTAAGGGGTATGAATACTTTCTGAAGGCACCGTAGCTACATTGTCCATCATAAGTTTGTCTGAAGGCTTTTGGAAGGTGATGAAAATTTGGCTCAGTCAATTAAATTGCTAATCTGAAAACGCAGTGCTTTGGTGGTGTGAAACGTGGCTACAACATTCATCGTCCATTCTGCTCCAGGTTGTGGGAGATTGAAACAATTCCCAAACTCTGAAACCTGGACAGGACTGTGGCTTCACTGAGAAATGTCAGCAGGCTGTCAAGTGGATGCTGTCTTGCTGCAGCGATGTTCGGACGAGGTGACTCATTGGCCTGGTGTGACAATACAGGCAGAGATGAGGACCAAAATATCCATTCAAGTTAACCAAATTAAAAGGAAGCAACAGTGATGTGATGTGCCATGCAGAAAGAGACAATTAAATTCCTCATTTAATTCAATCAGAGAGTTTTCCCGACTATGTCAGAGAGGGCTTAAGCCTGGTTACTGTCAAACATTTTTAGGGCTGTGAAAAGGGCAGAACATTGTTCTAATATTCTCTCGTGTGTCACAACCGCTCACAACCTCTGCCATGCTGCCTTTTGTCTTTTTTTCTGCAAGTGAAACGGATGTCATTTGTCCAATGACAGCTAACGCAACAGACCTCAGTTAACTCAAGCAGATCCCTATCTGGACATCACAGCATCGTTGTGTTGAATACTGAGTTCGGTTGGCTCATTCTTCCTGGAAACAATGGCAAGGCCGTTACAATTTGACGTGCATTGGATGGATATTGAGATGTCTATCTTATGTAATTTCCGCAATGACCGGAGATTCTATTCCTTTTCTTTTGCAGAATTATATTTGGAAAAGGTGACATCCCACTGGGAAAAACTGGTTGAATCAACATTGTTTCCACGTCATTTCATAAACATAAAATCTATGTGATGATACTGAATCAATGTGGATAACTGATTGGATTTGCAAAAAGTCATCAACGTAAGGGAATTTCATATTTTTTTCACTCCACTTTTAATCTAAATTCAATGACATGGTGACAGTGTTTGTTGATTTCACGTTGAATTCATGTTAGTTGAAAACCCATCCAATTGTAAATCAAGACTAGATGTCGTTGAACTGACGTCTGTGCCCAGTGGGATGCTTGTGACATTGGATAATTACACTGAATTTGACAAAAGCTATGAATGGATAATTATGATTGACATGAAGCCCTAAAACTTGAAAATAAAGAACCAAACAGGCTAAGCCATGTATTCATCTTTGAATTATTCCCTCACTGAGGAAGCACAAGGTTTTAAGGACCTGTTAAAACAATCAAAGTGACAGACAGTCCCATTTTCATTTCCATAGCAAGATAATATTTCAAACTTTCATTGACAAACTCTCGTTGACAAATCATCATGACTGGCACTGGGAAACACATTGAGAAGGGTGGTCATGTTGTAAAGCTGCTCTAACTCCCTCCCTGCTTCCTGTGCGGGAACCTTTATATTCCACATCTGTCTTCCCCTTTGCAGCTGTGTTGGGTGTATTATATCTGTGGTGTGGATTGTATAATAGCTGTGGTGAGGCTTGTATTATATCTGTGGTGAGGCTTGTATTATATCTGTGGTGAGGATTGTATTATAGCTGTGCTGAGGCTTGTATTATAGTTGTGGTGAAGCTTGTATTACAGCTGTTGTGAAGCTTGTATTATAGCTGTGGTGAGGCTTGTATTATAGCTGTGGTGACTCTAAATTGCTATTACTTCTGGCTCTCCCAAAGCTCATTACAGAGGAAAGTAAAGGGATTGTTTCAGCTTTGATCTTACCTTAAAACGGTAGTGCTCCCCTTTCCTCTCACTGTTTAGCCGCTGACCTCCTCAAGGATTGGTCGTTCGGTGTAAATGGAGGAGGATCACAGTATAACCGAAGTGGCTACGATAGACAATGCCAAAACAATACATGACCAGGTTAAACTGCAAACCCACCACACTACTGCAGTATAGACATGAGAGATTTCTAAACTGGGGGTGTTGTGATGACGTATTGAGTGGTTAATGTGGTAACTGGAAGAAATCATTCATGCAGACTTTAGTCAAACTATAATTTCTGATTTTATTGAACTGTGGAGACACCCCGATACCCGAATGTGGTGGCTGTGACTAACTATTAGACAAATGTAGGATTGTTCCTGACTAGACTAGGCTGGGCTGCTGATCCTGCCCATTTCTAATTAAATATTATTATTTTCTGTGTGAGGGAGATGCAGTGACCATGATAAAAAAGATGCTCCTGAAACCCAGCTCCATTATTGCGCTGGGGACACTTTTACCTTCTGATCATTTATTATACTTTATATCCCCTTCATCTCCTCCATTAGGGATATTTAATTATCCTTGTGTCCTCATCGCACAACCCGCACAGATTTCCGCTGCCGAGGATAAACCTCTCTCTAGGTGTGTGTGTGTTTGTGTGTGTGGTGTGTGGCTCATGGAGGCTAGATGCACTGAACCAGCACTACAGACAACTAAGCTTCCTAAAACAGAAGCCACCTCCTTGCTTGCAGCAATCAATAGGCCTGTGAAAAACATCTGATCGATGAAATGAAGGTTCAAAATGTTACAGGAAATGAGTTTGTAATTAGCATAACTCGTCTATCGGTGTAAACTCACAGGACTAAGGGATTTTTGCAAACACAGAAGCAGTTTTTTCAGAGTATCTGGGTCAGGCTTCCAAATACAGCCCTGTTGATCCTCTTATGAAATATTCGAAAGAGGAAAAACCGTGTGTCTCAATGTGACATGGTAGGAACCCACAAAACCGTTGGGAGGAAGAATTTCAAATGGAAGCAGTTCTGGCTTTGAGGTCACCACTGTATAGATACTATGTTTTATTACAGGTATATTAGACTGTATGGAGAATGGCTTTTAGGTGCATCATATCCTCATGAACAACGGATTAAAACTCACAGTCTGGGTCAGTCAAGTATCCCAGGCAGTCTCCCTCTGGTAATCTGCCTGGCCGGGTTTAAAATCCCTCATTATGCCGAATGATTGACAGTGCAAGGTCATATTTAAACGATTTGGGCGTTATTTGTGGTTACTCGTTTTTTTGTTATTATTTCTCTGGGACTCCTCAACATTGGATCTTGATGTTTTTCAGGAAAAGGTCATCCCAATTATTTCACAGGCTCATTCTTGTAAAAGCTTTTTTTTTATTCTACATTTCTTAGATATATTTTTTTGTATTCTGAAATGTTTCTACAAAGCAATCCAATATTCCTTTTGCCCTGAATGTATTTGGTTAATTTCAGTGCAATGAGTTTGGCAGTTTTTTAAGCTACGGTATTTCAGGTCAGAGCAATTGAATTCCCAGCAGGCCATAGTCCCAGTGGGCTTCAGACCAAATACAGTGCGTGACATAGCCTTTTTAATCTAGACTCTTCATACTGTAGAAGTAATTTAAAATACACTTTCTCCTCACTGCGAAATACATGATAGATTATAGAACACACCACATTAAATGCCTGCAAGACTTCAGCTCTTCAGTATGAAAGCACTATGTCCAGCCACACTCTGTTGCTGGAAATAAAGCTGTTTGAAATGATTGCAGGTCTTGGACATTCTTTAAATGTTTTGTTGTTGACATCTCTAAGCGGTAACAGGAAGTCACTCCATTATGTATGATGATGTCATAAAACATGTTGGTGTGAGTTTGTGTTTCTCTACGGGAGTCCCTGCAGACGTATGCCTTCCTGGTGTTCATGGTGGTGTGTGTGCTGGGTGCTGTGTACCTTTACCTCATTCTGCCCAAAAGCAAGACCTTTTTGGACATTAGCCAGAGCTTTTCAAAATCAACAAGGCCCAGTTCCCTGACCAGGAAATGCAGGACATACTTGCCATCAAGCCTGGGTCAATAAAACTGGAAGTACATGGAAAAGTAATTGATGTTGAGATGGAGAGTTTGTTTTGAATCAAAGAAAAGCGCTAGGCGTAAGTTTACTGTTGTACTGTACATATTGTATTTTGTGGTACTGAAATGGAATGTAATTTTTAAGATGTACTGTACATATTGTATTTTGTGGTACTGAAATGGAATGTAAGTTTTAAGTTGTACTGTACATATTGTATTTTGTGGTACTGAAATGGAATGTAATTTTTAAGATGTGTTTTCTTGCTGGCTTAGTGTCATAGCTATTTTGAATGAATTTATTCTTCAGTACATTTTTAAAGTCGTCATTCGTATTGTATATTTCCAATAGACCTTTTAATCCTGTAAACGTCCTCAAGTATAACCCAAATACTCTAGGTTAAGAGGTTTTAATACTCAAAGAAAATGCATTTCTATGTGAAAAAAGTACTAGACCAGATTGTATAACAGGGTCAACAATACCCAGGAAAGAGCTGTGTAAATACAATCAAATTTAGGGTTAAAAACATAAAACTAAACATGCAAGACTATGACCCATTTTTTGTAGGATGCAGATTTGTTCTTGTCCTTGTCTAAAGACATTTTTTAGAGCCACAGGAGGGGAGAAACAGAGTGGGGCAGACCTGGATCAAAGGACCAACTTATTCGGGAGGATTTAAGGGCTAGTACTGGAACAGATATCTTTGTTATATCCCTTACAGGGAGAGAAGAAAGGGAGTTAAGGGCTCAGAAGACTGACAGGTACACGGGAGTTTTTTTGGCCCTTATCCAAATTTAAAGCAGCTCAACTCCCCACCAGATGGCCATAATATACAGTGCCTTCAGAAAGTATTCACACACCTTGACTTTTTCCACAATTTGTTGTGTTACAAAGTGGGATTAAAATGGATTTAATTGTAATTTTTGTCAATGATCTCGGTCAATGTGGAAGAAAAATGTATATAATTAATTAAAACTAATAAACAGTATCTACCACCAGAAAAAGTAGACTCTACTTTTATTCTACCACCAGAGTAAATACATGTTAGAATCCCCTTTTGGCAGTGATTACAGATGTGAGTCTCTAAGAGCATCGCACACATGGATTGTGCAATATTTGCACATTATATTTTTATCGTAAAGCTATGTCAAATCAAATCAAACTTTCTTTGTCACATACGCCAAATACAAGTCTAGACCTTACCGTGAAATGCTTACTTACAAGCCCTTAACTAACTGTGCAGTTCAAGAAGAGTTACATTTACCAAATAAACTAAAGTAAAAAATAATAAAAAGTAACAGAATAAAATAACAATAATGGGGCTATATACAGGGGGTGCTGGTACCGAGTCAGTGTGCCGGGGTACAGGTTAGTTGAGGTCATTTTTACATGTAGGTAGGGGTGAAGTGACTATGCATAGATAACAAACAGCGAGTAGCAGCAGTATACAATTAAACTCTGTTTTAATATCACCATTGACCTCATGGTGAAATCCCTGAGTGGTTTCCTTCCTCTCTGGTTACTGAGTTAGGAAGGGTGCCAAAGAGACATTTTTAAAATTCCTTTCATTATTCACGCATCTTTCCCCTGGAGGATTTCTACAGTAAACATCACATGAGAAAGATATTTTTTTGTGATGACCATAATCTTCCTGACTCAACTTTCATTCAACTTTTTCACTCCGGACGCTTTATCTGGACGTGGTTCGTCAGGACCTCCACCAGCCGAAGCTAAGTAGTAACATTAACCTCTCTTGGGTAGGGGGCAGTATTTTGACGTCCGGATGAAAAGCGTGCCCAAAGTAAACTGCCTGTTACTCAGGCGCAGAAGCTAGGATATGCATATAATTGGTAGATTTGGATAGAAAACACTCTAAAGGTTCTGAAACTGTTACAATATTGTCTGTGAGTATAACAGAACTGATATGGCAGGCGAAACCCTGAGGACAAACCATCCAGGGGAAGAAAAAAACTGAGGTCATGGGATTTATTATTATTAGGAATCTAGTTGCAGTTCCTTTGGCTTCCACAAGATGTCAACAGTCTTTAGAAATTGTTGGATGTTTTTCTTTTGAGAAATGAAGAAATAGTCCTATTCATTGTAAGTGTCACTCCAGGTGGACTCTACTGTTTTGGTTCGTGTGAACTGGAGCGTGCTTCATGTTGTTTTTATCCGGTATTAGAAACAGTTTATTCCGTCTTAAATTTTTGTGATTATTTGCGTTTTAGGGTGCCTGAGGTTGGATTAGGAACGTTGTTTGAAATGTTTGGACCATGTTTACAGGTAATTTATTAGATACGTTGTAGGCATGTTGGGCGAATTGAAACCAGTGTATTTCTGAATCAAACATGCCAAATAAATTGACATTTTTGGGACATAAAGAAGGACATTATTGAACAAAAGGACCATTTGTGATGTTTCTGGGACATTTTGGATTGCCAACAGAAGAAGATCTTCAAAGGTAAGGCATTAATTATATTGCTATTTCTGACTTTTGTGGCGCACCTGCCTGGTCAAAATATGATTTACATGTGTTTGTATGCAGGGAGCTGTCCTCAGATAATCGCATAGTTTGCTTTCACTGTAAAGCCTTTTTGAAATATGACACAGTGACTGGATTAACATGAAGTTAAGCTTCATTTTGATGTATTACACTTGTGATTTTATGAAAGTTAAATATTTATAATATTGTCGTTTGAATTTCAGGCGATACCGTCCCACCTGGCCTAACCTTAGGTACCCTAATACGTAAATAAACAATAACATTTAAGACAGAGAATCGTTATTGTCTTAACCGGAGAAAAATACGAACACGCTCTCTTCCATGAGCATGGAAACACTACAGCCAAAATGGGAGCCACCTAGAAAAACTACCATTTCTGGCAAATTTTTTCAAAACCCAGCCTGAAACACGTTCTAAAGACTGTTGACATCTAGTAGAAGCCCTAGGAACTGCAATCTGGGAGGACTTGGCCTTATAAGAAAAGTGATAGCCATTAGTGGTAGGCAGATTTTATTTTGGGGGGTTGGGGCTTGTCCTTGGGGTTTCGCCTGCCATATCAGTTCTGTTATATTCACAGACATAATTTTAACAGTTTCAGAAACTTTATAGTGTTTTCTATCCTAATATAATTATATTCATATCCTAACTTCTGGGCCTGAGTAACAGGCAGTTTACTTTGGGCACGCTTTTCATCCGGACGTCAAAATACTGCCCCCTACCCAAGAGAGCTTAAGTATGCTCTCTCTAATTCTCGCTTTCTCTCTTCCTTTTTCTCTCAGAGGACCTGAGCCCTAGGACCATGCCTCAGGACTACCTGGCATGATGACTCCTTGCTGTCCCCAGTCCACCTGGCCGTACTGCTGCACCAGTTTTAACTGTTCTGCCTGCGGCTATGGAACCCTGGCCTGTTCACCGGATGTGCTACCTGTCCCAGACCTGCTGTTTTCAACTCTCTAGAGACAGCAGGAGCGGTAGAGATACTCTCAATGATCGACTATGAAAAGCCAACTGACATTTACTCCTGAGATGCTGACCTGTTGCACCCTTGACAACTTCTGTGATTATTATTATTTTACCATGCTGGTCATTTATGAACATTTGAACATCTTGGCCATGTTCTGTTATAATCTCCACCCGGCACATCCAGAAGAGGACTGGCCACCCCTCATAGCCTGGTTCCTCTCTAGGTTTCTTCCTAGGTTTTGGCCTTTCTAGGGAGTTTTTCCTAGCCACCGTGCTTCTACAGCTGCATTCCTTGCTGTTTGGGGTTTTAGGCTGGGTTTCTGTACAGCACTTTGAGATATCAGCTGATGTACGTTGGGCTATATAAATAAATTTGATTTGATTCTGTGTCTTTGTAATGAGTCGGTGTATTGATACACCATCGAAAGTTTAGTTAGTCACTGCACCATGCTCGAAGGGATATGCAATGTCTTCTTTTTTTATCCATCTACCAATGAGTGCCTATCTTTGCGAACCATTGGAAAACCTCCCTTGTCTTTGTGGTTGAATTTGTGCTTCAAATTCACTGTTTGACTGAGGGACCGTAAAGATAATTGTGTGTGTGTGGTACAGAGATGGTGTAGTCATTTAAAAATCATGTTAAACACTCTTATTGCACACAGAGTGAGTCCATGCAACTTATTATGTGACTTGTTCAGCACATTTTTACTCCTGAACGTATTTAGGCTTGCCATAACAAATGAGTTGAATAGTTATTGACTCAATACATTTCAGCTTTTCGTTTTTAATTCATTTGTAAACATAAAAAAAAAAAAAAAAAAAAATCCACTTTGACATTATGGGTTATTGTGTGTAGGCCAGTGACAAAAGCAATCTCAATTTAATCCATTTTAAATTCAGGCTGTAACACAACAAAATGTGGAAAAAGTCAAGGGGTGTGAATACTTTCTGAAGGCATTGTAGGTGGGAAAATCTGAACTGAATGGAGAAAGAATGGTGACCGGTGCTAAGAAACAGGGGACTGTGGAGAAACAGTAAAATAGGCTCAACATGTCAACTGAATCATTGCCTGGGGACCCAGGGACATGCAGAGGACACTGAGACAATCTGTCAGTACGCAGCGAGCCAGCTTTGACTGCATCGTGTATCCAAACGCTGAGGAAACAGCTTGAACTTGAGACTAGCTCTCAATTCTGATCAGGCTCAATGAATCAGCCCCCAGACAAACACATTTGTTTCATTGGTTACAAAGCTGGGGGGTGAGCAGACACATAATTGGAAGGGCTGTTAGCTCTATAGTAGCTCCAATTCAGTGGGTTTGTTGTAAGGAATTACTTTCCATAGTACAGTGTGAATCAACAGACAAACGACAGATAAGGTGGTTGCTGTATTTGTAATTACATTGATCCAACAGCCAAAATCCATAAATATTATAATAACAAGGTAGAGGGCAATGCTGTATGTGAAATATTATGGCCTCTCTCTCATATTTAGCAAGAATGGGAGTGAAGTTTTAATTACTTTGTCATTATGCAAAGTGAAAGCAAAGGAGCGTGCATTGTAAAAATGCAAGCGACGGGGTTTCTTGTAGTTAATTATATCAAAAGGCCGGGGAAAAGGAACAGACGTTTACTAATCTCATTACAAGACTTTCTGCCTGTTTTCAATTTAGACACTTGTGATGTACCAGAATAGCAGTCAAGAATTAATAACTTATTACAACGTAAACAGCTTTCTCTAATGGCGATTGTGCATAAAGATGGCAGAGTACACACATAACGTCATTGTTTTAGCAGTTTTTAAACTACGGGGTGCGACATGGTTCACCAATAAATCAGCACAAACTACTTTCTTGGTTTCAATAATTGACAGCATCATGGAGCTAGAATTGGGATCGTGTATACTGTGCTAATGCCGATATAAAAAAAAGGGTAATGGATAGCAATGTACAACACAACAAACTTACCAAACAAGATATTTGTGGTAAGCGCATGGAGAAAGTCATCTTTATGCACGTCCACCATTGTTGATGGGAAAGCGCTGTGCAGGAGTAAGCTCACATATGTGCTTCATGAACCAATTTGAGATATAAGCTTAGCAATACAAATCACATTTTATTTGTCACATGTTTCATAAACAACAGGTGTAGACTAACAGGGAACTGCTTACTTACGGGCCCTTCCCAACAACGCAGAGAGAAAAATAGGGAAATAATAATAGAAAAATAATAACATAAGGAATAAATACTCAATGATTAACGATAATTTGGCTGTATACACAGGAGATGATGTGCAGGGGAATGAGGTAATTGAGGTAGATATGTACATATAGTTAGGGATAAAGTGATTAGGAAACAGGAAATATAATAAACAGTAACAGCAGAGTATATGATGAGTCAAAAGAGTTACCGCAAAAACAGCCTAGATCTTCCGTTCTATGGGCAAACATACAATCACTGGAGAACAAGCTGGACAAGCTCCATTCGAGACTATCCTATCAACGGGACCTGAAGAACTGTAATATCCCATGTTTCTTGAGGTCGTGGCTGAACAATGACATGGATAATACACATCTAGCTGGTTTTTCTATGCATTGTCAAGACTGAACGGCAGCTTTGGGTAAGGTTAAGGGGGAGGTGTGTGTCTCTTTGTTAACGACAGCTGGTGCGCGATCTCTAATGTTAAGGAAGTCTGGAGGTTTTGCTCGCATGAGTTAGAATACCTCATGATAAGCTGCATACCATGCTATTTACCAGTAGAGTTTTCAGCTATATATTTTGTAGCTGTCTATTTACTAACACAAACTGATGCTAGCTAAGACGGCAGTCAATGAGTTTTATAGGGCCATAAGCAAACAAAAAAATGCACATCCAGAGGCAATCTCCTAGTTGCAGGCGATTTTAATGCAGAGAAACTGAAATCTGTGAATGTCATCTTTGTAACTAGAGGCGACAAAATTCTACACACAGAAATGCATACAAAGTTCTCCCTCGCCCTCTATTTGACAAATCTGACCATAACTATATTCTTCTGATTCCTGCTTACAAGCAAAAACTCAAAGAGGAAGAACCAGTGATGAACTCAATATGGAAGTGATCCGATGAAGTGGATGCCAAGCGACAGGACTGTTTCGCTAGCGCAGACTGGAATATGTCCAGGGATTCATCTGATAACATTGAGGAGTTTACTACATCAGTCACAGGCTCATTAATAATTGCATCGAAGTACATTCTCAGATCAAGTGTTTGTGCACAAGGAAGTCTGCCCTCTCTAAGACCTTTCCATCAAATTGACACCTCCACGGTGTCCCCCTCCCAGAGTGCAAAGAACCTTGGCGTGACCCTGGACAACACCCTGTCATTCTCTGCAAAGCATTCTGTAGAGTACGACCCTATGTCACACAGGATGCAGCGCAGGTCCTAGTCCAGGCACTTGTCATCTCCCCTCTGGGCTACTGCAACTAGTTGTTGGCTGGGCTCCCTGCTTGTGCCATCAAACACTTGCAACTTATTCAGAACGCAGCCCGCCTGGTGTTCTCCCATGTCACACCATGTCAACCGGCTCCTCCTCACACTCCACTGGCTTCCAGTCTAAGCTCGCATCCACCACAAGACCAGGGTGCTTGCTTATGGAGCAGCAAGGGGAACTGCCCCTCCCTACGGGAACTGCCCCTCCCTGCCTTGAGGCTATGCTCAAACACTATACCCTAATCCGAGCACTCCATTCTGCCACCTCTGGTATCTTGGCCATCCCACCCCTATGGGGATCAGCTCCCATTCGGCCCAGTCAAAGGTCTTCTCCTCCCTGGCACCCCAATGGTGGACTGAGCTTCACCCTGAAGCTAGGACAGCAGACTAGAGGCCTTCGCGGGTCCAAAAGGTTGGACCCATTCTGAAATGGACCTGGGGCTTTCCCATCCGGACCCGATATGCATTAATATTATTTTTTAAATATAGAGGTCTGTTCCAAATGGATCGTTCCGTATTGACCTGGTCGGATCCAGACCCTGTCCGATTCGATCTAAGTGAGGGAAGCAGCAGAAAATTCAATTTTTAAGCTACTTTATTACCTGCCATAGCTAGGTTATTTATCATCGTACCTGTCTTGACTGCATCAAACCGGGAGAAGCTAGTTAAGCTAGCTAGGCTAATTGAGGCGGCATGCACTTTCTCGCCGTGCAAAGTTACATACACCAAAGCCCCTTTCAGGATATAAAGTGCAGCCTAGCTGTTGGCTCTTGGTTCATTGTACTTTTAACTTTTAATCCATAATTTTAATTCCATCTCCATTGATTCCAATGATAGATATCTCCTAACTTTGCCACTGTAGCCTATTGCCAATTTGATTACTTATGATTGGCCAACAACAAGCTACACTACTATACTCTACTATACTATACTATACTGTGAAAAGCAAAGAGCAGCAGTATACAGCGCATTTGGAAAGTAATCAGACCACTTGACTTTTTCCACATTTTGTTATGTTACAGCCTTATTCTAAAATGTATTAAATCTTTTTTTTCCTCATCAATCAACACACAATACCCCATAATGAGAAAACAAATTTAAAAAAAAGTGAGACTTTTGCAAATGTATAAAAAATAAAACACTTAAATATCATATTTACAGAAGAATTCAGACCCTTTACTCAGTACTTTGTTGAAGCACCTTTGGCAATGATTGCAGTCTCAAGTCTTCTTGGGTATGATGCTACAAGCTTGGTACACATGTATTTGGGAAGATTCTCCCATTCTTCACTGCAGATCCTCTCACGCTCTGTCAGGTTGGATGGGGAGCGTCGCTGCACATCTTTCCAGAGATGATGGATCAGGTTCATGTCCGGGGTCTAGCTGGGCCACTCAAGGACATTCAGATACTTGATCCAATGCCACTCCTGCATTGTCTTGGCTGTGTACTTCGGGTTGTTGGACGTTGAACTTTTGCCCCAGTCTGAGGTCCTGAGCGCTCTGGAGAAGGTTTTCATCAATGACCTCTCTGTACTTTGCTCTGTTCATCTTTCCCTTGATCCTGACTAGTCTCCCAGTCTCTGCCGCTGAAAAACATTCCCACAGCATGATGTTGCCACCACCATGCTTCACCATACGGATGGTGCCAGGTTTCCTTCAGCAGTGACACTTGGCATTGTTTTTCCACGACGGTATAGCAGTCTTTTGTCTTTGTCTTGTCGTGTCCCGTGTATATATCTTTTTACATCTTTTTTCTTCACATATATTTTTTAAATATTTCTCTTAACCCCAACTTCAACATACTCTCCTGCAACCCGTCTCACCCAATGTGGTATGGATCGGCTATTTTCTTTACTTTAGAACCGGAACCCCCAACAGAAGCTAGCCAGCTAACTAGCTACTAGCTAGTAGTCAGCTAGCCACTGCTAGCTGTCATCAGCTAACCTTTAGACCGGACAACTCCTGCCATTCTGCTCAGCTTGATTCAACCCAGAGCTTACCGGACGCAATTTTCTCCATATTACCGGATTCCTACCGCAAGCTCTGAACCTCTTCACCTGGATCATCGCAGCTAGCTAGCTGCTATCCGATTAGCTTCTCCTGGCTAACATCTCTGTCCCGAAGCAAGCACCAATTAGCCTGGAGCTAGCCTATACTAGGCCCATCTCCCGGCTAGCTGAAGAGGTCCATCAGCCACTCCTTGGGCTACAATACCTATTTTGCCAATTGGCCTGGACCCATTTTATTGACGATATGGAGCCCCGACGATCCCTCACGACTGGACTACCGACGTAATCGGCCCGAGGGTTTTTTTCAACAGACTCCATTGTTGCGACGTCCCCTGAATGCCCATCTGCTAGCCGCGGCCCGATTGCTGTCTAGAGCAATTTCTTGGGCTACTAAATGTATTTTTCCAATTGGCCTGGATCCTTTTACTACACGGACCGCTACTAATTCATCACGACTGGTCTGCCAATGTAACCACACAAGGGGGCTACAACAGTCTTCTTCTGTCGCGACGTCCCTCTAAGGCCTTTCTGCTAGCCTGCTAACCCCGGCCCGCTAGCTGTCTGAATCGCCGAGTCTCCAGCCCATCCAGCTACTCATTGGACCCTATGATCACTCAGCTACACATGCCTCTCCCTAATGCCAATATGCCTTGTCCATTGCTGTTTGGGTTAGTGATTATTGTCTTATTTCAGTGTAGATACTCCAGCCCTGCTCAATATGGCTCAGCTAACCCTCTTGGCCCACCTCCCACACATGATGTGACCTCACCTGGTTTAATTGATGTCTCTAGAGACAATACCTCTCTCATCGTCACTCAATGCCTAGGTTTACCTCAACTGTATTCACATCATACCATATCCTTGTCTGTATATTATGCCTTGAATCTATTCTACTGCGCCCTGTAACCTGCTCCTTTTTACACTCTGTTCCGAATGTACTAGACGACCAGTTCTTATAGCCCTTAGCCGTACCCTTATCCTGATGTAGAGGTTAATCCAGGCCTTGCAGTGCCTAGCTCTACTCCCATTCCCTAGGCGCTCATTTGTTGACTTCTGTAACATAAAAGCCTTGGTTTCATGCATGTTAACATTAGAAGCCTCCTCCCTAAGTTTGTTTTGTTCACTGCTTTAGCAAACTCTGCAACCCGGATGTCCTAGCCATGTCTGAATCCTGTCTTAGGAAGGCCACCAAAAACCCTGAAATTTCCATCCCTAACTATAACATTTTCCGACAAGATAGAACTGCCAAAGGGGGCGGAGTTGCAATCTACTGCAGAGAAAGCCTGCAGAGTTCTGTCTTACTATCCAGGTATGTGCCAATACAATTTTAGCTTCTACTTTTAAAAATCCACCATTCCAGAAACAAGTCTCTCACCGTTGTCGCTTGCTATAGATGACCTACCGCCCCCAGCTGTGCCCTGGTCACCATATGTGAATTGATTACCCCCATCCATCTTCAGAGCTTGTGCTGTTAGGTGACCTAAACTGGGACATGCTTAACACCCCGGCCATCCTACAATCTAAGCTTGATGCCCTCAATCTCACACAAATGATCAATGAATCTACCATGTACAACCCCAAATCCGTAAACACAGGCAACCTCATTAATATCATCCTAGCCAACCTGCCCTCCAAACACACCTCTGCTGTCTTCAAACAGGATCTCAGCGATCACCGACTCATTGCCTGTGTCCGTAATGGGTCTGCGGTCAAACGACCACCCCTCATCACTGTCAAACGCTCCCTAAAACACTTCAGCGTGCAGGCGTTTCTAATCGACCTGGCGCGGGTATTCTGGAAGGATATTCACCTCATTCCATCAGTAGAAGATGCCTGGTTATTCTTTAAAAGTGCTTTCCTAACAATTAAATAAGCATGCCCCATTCAAAAAATTTAGAACCAGGAACAGATATAGCCCATGGTTCACTCCGGACCTGACTCCCCTTGAACAGCAGAAAAACATCCTGTGGCATACGGCATTAGCATCGAATAGCCCCTGCAATATGCAACTTCTCAGGGAAGTTAGGAACCAATATATACAGGCAGTTAGGAAAGGAAAGGCTAGCTTTTCAAACAGACATTTGCCCACTGCAGTGAGGCTAGGAAACACTGTCACCACCGATAAATCCATAATAATTGAGCATTTCAATAAGCATTTTTCTACAGCTGGCCATGCTTTCCACCTGGCTACCCATACCCCGGTCAACAGCCCTGCAACCCACAGAAACTTGCCCAAGCCTCCCCATGTCTTCTTCACCCAAATCCAGATAGCTGATGTTCTGAAAGAGCTGCAAAATCTGAACCCCTACAAATCAGCAGGGCTAGACAATCTGGACCCTCTCTTTCTAAAATTATCAGCTTACATTGTTGCAACTCCTATTACTAGCCTGTTCAACCTCTCTTACGTATCGTCTGAGATCCCCAAAGATTGGAAAACTGCCACGGTCATCCCCCTCTTCAAAGGGGGAGACACTCTAGACCCAAACTGCTACAGACCTATATCTATCCTACCCTGCCTTTCTAAAGTCTTCGAAAGACAAGTCAGCAAACAGATCACCGAGCATTTCGAATCCGTACCTTCTTCACTATGCAATCTGGTCTCCGAGCTGGTCATGGGTGCACCTCAGCCACGCTCAAGGTCCTAAACAATATCATAACCACCACTGATAAGAGACAATACTGTGCAGCTGTATTCATCGACCTGACAAAGGCTTTTGACTCGATCAATCACCACGGACTCAATAGCCTTGGTTCCTTAAATGACTGCCTCGACAAGCTTCAATGCCATACAACTCTCCTTCTGTGGCCTCCAACTGCTCTTAAAAGCAAATAAAATTAAATGTATGCTCTTCAACCTATTTGCTGCCCGCACTTGCCTGTCCGCCCAGCATCACTACTCTGGACGGTTCTGACTTAGAATATGTAGACAACTACAAATACCTAGGTGTCTGGTTAGACTGTAAACTCTCCTTCCAGACTCACATTAAGCATCTCCAATCCAAAATTAAATCTAGAATCGGCTTCCTATTTCGCAACAAAGTATCCTTCACTCATCCTGCCAAACATACCCTCCTAAAACTGACTATCCTGCCGATCCTTGACTTTGGCAATGTCATTTACAAAATAGCCTCCAACACTCTACTCAGTAAATTGGGTGTAGTCTATCACAGTGTCATCCATTTTGTCACCAAAGCCCCATAAACTACTCACCACTACGACCTGTATGCTCTCATTGGCTTCATATTCGTCGCCAAACCCACTGGCTCTAGGTCATCTATAAGTCTTTGCTAGGTAAAGCCCCGCCTTATCGCAGCTCACTGGTCACCATAGCAGCACCCACCTGTAGCACGCGCTCCAGCAGGAATATTTCACTGGTCACCCCCAAAGCCAATTCCTCCTTTGGTCGCCTTTCCTTCCAGTTCTCTGCTGCCAATGACTGGAACGAATTGCAAAAATCGCTGAAGCTGGAGACCCATATCTCCCTCACTAACTTTAAGCTCCAGCTATCAGAGCAGCTCACAGAACATTGCACTTGTACATAGCCCATCTGTAAATTGCCCATCCAACTACCTCATCCCCATACTGTTATTTATTTTTTTGCTCTTTTGCACCCCAGTATCTCTACTTGCACATTCATGGTCCGCACATCTATCACTCCAGTGTTTAGCAGCTAAATTGTAATTAATTCACCAAATTTGCCTTTTTATTGCCATACCTCCCTTGTCTTACCTTATTTGCACACACTGTATATAGATTTTCTCTATTGTGTTATTGACTGTGTTTGTTCATTCCATGTGTAAATCTGTGTTGTTGTTTGTGTCGCACTGCTTTGCTTTATCTTGGCCAGGTCGCAGTTGTAAATGAGAACTTGTTCTCAACAAGTAAAAATAAAAAATAAAAAATAAAAAAAAATTCAGGCCGAAGAGTTCAATCTTGGTTTCAGCAAACCAGAGAATCTTGTTTCTCATGGTATGAGGGTCGTTTAGGTGCCTTTTGGAAAACTCCAAGCTAGCTGTCATGTGCCTTTTACTGAGGAATGGCTTCCGCCTGGCCACTCTACCATAAAGACCTGATTGGTGGAGTGCTGAAGAGATGGCTGTCCTTCTAGAAGGTACTCCCATCTCCAATGAAGAACTCTGGGGCTCTGTCAGAGTGACCATCGGGATCTTGGTCACCTCCCTGACCAAGGCGCTTCTCCCCCGATTGTTCAGTTTGGCCAGGCGCCCAGCTCTAGGAAGAGTCTTGGTGGTCCCAAACTTCTTCCATTTAAGAATGAAGGAGGACACTGTATTCTTGGAGAACTTGCTGCAGAAATGTTTTGGTACCCTTCCCCAGATTTGTGCCTCGACAAAATCCTGTCTCTGAGCTTTACGGACAATTTCTTTGACCTCATGACTTGGTTTTTGCTCAGACGCGCACTGTCAACTGTGGAACCATATAGAGACAAGTGTGTACTTTCCAAATCATGTCCAATCAATCTATTTTACCTCAGGTGGACTCCAATCAAGTTGTAGAAACATCGCAAGGATAATTAATGGAAACGGGATACGCCTGAGCTTAATTTCGAGTCTCATAGCAAAGGGTCTGCATACTTATGTAAATAAGATATTTCTATTTTTTTATTTGCAAAAATGTCTAAAAACCTGTTTAATTCATTTTAGAATAGGGCTGTGATGTAACAAAATGTGTAAAAAGTCAAGTGGTCTGAATACTTTCAGAATGCACTGTAAATCATACAATTTCTCTCCCTTTCTCTCTCTACTGCAGCAGTTTGGATCTGTGTGGGTCCTTCAAGACAAATCAGTTAAAATTACACATACCCGAAACAATCATGTCAGACCCGGCCCAGACCCGATATATTATTTATAATTCTGGATCCGGCCTTCCGAGTGGCACAGCGGTTTAAAGTACTGCATCGCAGTGCTAGAGGCCTCAATACAGATCCGGGTTCGATCCTGGGCTGTGTCGCAGCCACCTGTGACTGGGAGACACACGAGGCTGCGCGCAATTGGCCCAGTGTCGTTTGGGTTAGGGGAGGGTTTGGCAGGCTTGGATGTCCTTGTCCCATCGCGCTCTAGCAACTCCTTGTGGCGGGCCGGGCGCATGCAAGCTGACTTCGGTCGACTAGCTGTACTGTGTTTCCTCCAACACGTTGGTACAACTGGTTTCCGGGTTAAGCGAGCAGTGTCAAGAAACAGTGCGGCTTGGCAGGCTCCTGTTTCGAAGGACACATAGCTCTCTATTTTCCTCGCTCCCATGTACGCACGGGAGTTGCACCGCTGGGACAAGATTAGAACTACCAAATGGATATCACGAAATTGGGGAGAAAAAGGGGTAAATAGTTCCCGGATCAATTTTTGATCTGGAACCCGGATTAACAACATGAATTGGTGCATGAGGCAGAACTAATTCAGTGTGACTATCCCCTTTTCTCAGCAGAGAGCAGAGGGACGGTGAGTCAGGTGAGAGGCAGCCTCACCGCTGCTCTCTCCCTCCCCTCAGGCTGACTATCAGATGCAGGACATCAGTCCAGTAAAATAAAATAAAAGCAAATGATTATGCTCACTCTGTTGTGCCTCACAAGTAAGACAACAAATGATCTATTACCAGTGTGATAATATACCTAACATGTTTAAATATAATTTCAAAATGGTCAGAGAAAAATTACATTGGCATGGCAATTCAAGCATAGCCATTTTTCTGAGCAGTTGATCTTGGCTTGCATTTTGACTTAGAAAGTGATCTTGATGCAATAGTAGAACCAAATTACCTGGATTGCAGTTGAGATTACATTAAAATTAAATAGTGCAAGTGTTCAATGCCGTTCATTCTGCAATGATTATTACAGAAATTGTGAAGATCTACACAGCCCTGTGATAACCTATACATGCTATCATGATATATGCACACCTTATATGACTGCATAAGGAGACATTTATAGTTACAGTAACCTCAAAATGTGGCCATGGATGTGTTGCTCATTTTAAGGTTGAATATTACTTTTGGCCATTTGCTTTATTACAAATGTAAAATTTAATTGTGTTTCATTGACAACGCAACCAAATATCAGCATTTTCTGCTTCCATCTGAGCCACTGCCCTAATCCTATTTTTTTACTTTTATTTTGGGTTGAGTTGGAGACGTTAATCCAACATATAATTTGTTAATTTAATAGGCTCTGTATTATATTTGAAAAGTGATGTTGAATTGTGTGTGGCTGTCAACGCAACCAAATATCAACATTTGAAGGAGATGTACCTTCTGCTCGGATAGCTCCTCTGTCACTGATGTATCTGGCTTTAATTCCAGTTTTTCTACAAATACATTTTTCATATTGGATTCTCGTCTCCATCTCAAGCAAATATCTCAACCAAAAGTTAATGAATAGGACTAAATCAAATCAAACTTTAAATGCACTTCAAATAAAGTGTGATTTTATTTAGTCCTATTCAATAACTTAGATTTTAGATTGAGATGGAGACGTGAATCCAACATTAAAGCTCTACTATGCACCTGTCTGGATGAAAGCATCTTCTCCTCTTCAAACTCCCGACCAAACAAGAAGCAGGTGTGACACCTACTCACGTTGCATGCTGCACTGCTGTTTGGCTCCCCACACTGGTCTGCTCCCCGTCTGGCCTGTTTCCCCCCGCCACTGCCCTCCCTGTCCCCTCAAGCACACAAACACACACATCTGGGTGGTAGCTGGCGGTATCAGAGGAAGGACCAAAAATGTGTCATAGACTCCAGTCACTCAGGTCATAGATTGTTCTCTCTGATACCACACGGCAAGCAGTACCGGAGCGCCAAGTCTAGGTCTAAAAGGCTCCTGAACAGCTTCTACCCCCAAGCCATAAGACTGCTGAACAATTAATAAAATGGCCACCCAGACTATTACACTGACCCCCGCTCTTTGTTTTTACACTGCTGCTACTTGCTGTTTATGATCTATGCACTGTCACTTTACCCCTACCTACATGTACAAATTACCACGTCTAACCCCTGCTTATTGACTCGGTACCGATACCCCCTGCATATACATTTGAAGTCGGAAGTTTACATATACTTAGGTTGGAGTCATTAAAACTCAACTACTCTGTCACGACTCCCACCAAAGGTGGCTCCTCTTCCTGTTCGGGCGGCGCTCGGCGGTCGTCGTCACCGATCTACTAGCTGCCACCATTCCCTTTTCCCTTTTCTGTTGGTTTTGTCTTATTGGTTACACCTGTTTCTTGTTTAGGTTTTTAGTTGAGCTATTTAAGTCGGTAAGGCCCACCTGCTCTTTGCGCAGGCTTAATTTTCCTTTGTATATGTTTGTGGTGCGTTTCCCTTTGTTTTTCCTCCGGACTAGTTGGGTTTTCGGCTGGTCTTGTATGTGCGCAGGTATTGGCGTGACCATTTTTCTCAGTGTCGGAATAAAACATTGTTCTTTACCTTCTGCTTCCTGCGCCTGACTCTGCACCCACTACGCCTAAGTGCGTTACATACTCTACAAATTCCTTGTTAACAAACTATAGTTTTGGCAAGTCGGTTAGGATCAACTTTGTGCACGACACAAGTAATTTTTCCAACAATTGTTTACAGAAAGATTATTTCACTTATAATTCACTGTATCACAATTCCAGTGGGTCAGAAGTTTACATACACTAAGCTGACTGTGCCTTTAAACAGCTTGGGAAATTCCGGGAAATTATGTCATGGCTTTAGAAGCTTCTGATAGGCTAATTGACATAATTTGAGTGAATTTGAGGTGTACCTGTGGATGTATTTCAAGGCCTACCTTCAAACTCAGTGCCTGTTTGCTTGACATCATGGGAAAATCAAAAGAAATCAGGCAAGACCTCAGACAAAAATTGTAGACCTCCATAAAAAAATTGTAGACCTCCACAAGCCTGGTTTATCCTTGGGAGCAATTTCCAAATGCCTGATGGTACCACGTTCATCTTTAAAAACAATAGTACGCAAGTATAAATACCATGGGACCATGCAGCCATCATACCGTTCAGGAAGGATACACGTTGTCTCCTAGAGATGAACGTACTTTTGTGCAAAAAGTGCAAATCAATCCCAGAACAACAGCATAGGACCTTGTGAAGATGCTGGAGGAAACAGGCACAAAAGTATCTATATCCACAGTAAAAATGAGTCCTATATCGACATAACCTGAAAGGCTGCTCAGTAAGGAAGCACTGCTCCAAAACGGCCATAAAAAAGCCAGACTACGGTTTGCAACTGCACGTGGGGACAAAGATCGGACTTTTTGGAGAAATGTCCTCTGGTCTGATGAAACAAAAATAGAACTGTTTTGCCATAATGACCATCGTTATGTTTGGTGGAAAAAGGGGGAGGCTTGCAAGCCGAAGAACCCATCCCAACCGTGAATCACGGGGGTTGCAGCATCATGTTGTGGGGGTGCTTTTCTGCAGGAGGGGCTGGTGCACTTCACAAAATAGATGGCTTCATGAGGATGGAAAGTTATGTGGATATATTGAACATCTCAAGACATCAGTTAGTTAAAGTTAAAACTTGGTCGCAAATGAGTCTTCCAAATGGACAATGACCCCAAACATACTTCCAAAGTTGTGGCAAAATGGCTTAAGGACAACAAAGTCAAGGTATTGCATTGGCCATCACAAAGCCCTGACCTCAATCCCATAGAAAATTTGTGGGCAGAACTAAAAAAGCGTGTGTGAGCAAGGAGGCCTACAAACCTGACTCAGATACACCAGCTCTGTCCGGAGGAATGCGCCAAAATGCACCCAACTTATTGTTGGAAGCTTGTGGAAGGCTACCTGAAATGTTTGACCCAAGTTAAACAATTTAGAGGCAATGCTACCAAATATTAATTGAGTGTATGGAAACGTTTGACCTACTGGGAATGTGATGAAAGAAATAAAAGCTGAAATAAATCATTCTCTCTACTATTATTCACATTCTTAAAATAAAGTGGTGATCCTAACTGACCTAAAACAGGAATGTTTACTAGGATTAATTGTCAGGAATTGTGAAAAACTGAGTTTAAATGTATTTGGCTAAGGTGTATGTGAACTTCCGACTTCAACTCGTTATTGCTGTTTATTGTGTAACTTTATATTACATTTTTTGCTTTCGTATATTTAGTAAATATTTTCTTAACTCTATGTCTTGAACTGCATTGTTGGTTTAGGGCTTGTAATTAAGCATTTCACGGTAACGTTGTATTCGGCGCATTTGACAAATACAATTTGATTTGAATTTGTTTGTCCCCTTTTCTGCATATATAATGTTTCTCATTAAAGGCCCAATCCAGCCATATTTATATCAGTATGAAATCATTTTTGGGTAACAATTAAGTACCTCACAATAATAGACTGCCATTAAATTGTGCAAAAATAGATTTTTTGCAAAAAAATGTTTCTCAAGCAAGAATTTAGCTAGGACTCTCTGGGAGTGGCCTGAGTGGGGATGGGAAAACTGAAAACTAGCTGTACTTGACAGAGAGCATTGGACCTCTTTTTGTTATTGGTCTATTACCCAATTTACCACATGCTGTCACCATGGGAAGCAGAAGCTCCCGCCCATGAAAACATGCTGTCCTGTGTAGATTGCTGCTGTAGGTGTCCAGAGGGTGGTGCGGTCTGCCCAACGCATTACCGGGGGCAAACTTCCCGCCCTACTGGACACCTACAGCACCTGATGCCATATGAAGGCCAAAAAGATCATCACGGTCATCAACCACTTGAGCCACTGCCTGTTCACCCCACTATCATCCAGAAGGCGAGGTCAGTATAGGTACATCAAAGCTGGGACCAAGAGACTGAAAAACAGCTTCTATCTCAAGGCCATCAGTGCTAAACAGCCATCACTAGCACGTCAGAGGTGGCTGCCTATAGACATAGATTAGGAATCACTGGCCACTTTTAGAAATGGATCACTAGCCACTGTAATAATGTTCTGTATCTAGCATTACTCATCTCATATGTATAAACCGCACTCCATACTATTCTATGGTATTTTAGTCACTTTTAAATTGTGTTTACATATTGCATCACCTATTTCATATGTACATACTGTATTGTATTCTAGACTACACCACTGACTGTTAAACAGCCATTTCCAGCACATCAGAGACTGCTGCCTATAGACATAGATCAGGAATCTCTGGCCACTTAAGGAAATGAAACACTAGCAATTTGAATAATGTGTCCGTATCTTGCATTACTCATCCCATATGTGTAAACTGTACTCTATACTATTATATGGTATCTTAGTCCAATGACGCTCTGACATACAGTATATGTATATTCTTAATCCATTCCTTACATAGATTTACGTGTATTTTGGGTATTTGCTGTGAAACTGTTAGATATCACTTGTTAGATATTACTGCACTGTCGGAGCTAAAAGCACAAGCATTTCGCTACACCCGCAATAACATCTGCTAAACCCGTGTATGTTAGATTTTATTTGATTTATTTTCAACCAACACTGATAAAAAATTCTGACTTTTACAGTGTTAGGTTAATCAGCTGCTGTACATTTTGATAAAAGACACAAGACAAAGGGAATTTTGACTGAAATTTTGACTGGGCCTTTAAAAGAAAATTGGATAAACAATGAATAAATTAGACAAGCTCTGACAATCAACAACCAAGTGTCTGGATTTACAGTGCCTTGCGAAAGTATTCGTCCCCCTTGAACTTTGCGACCTTTTGCCACATTTCAGGCTTCAAACATAAAGATATAAAACTGTATTTTTTTGTGAAGAATCAACAACAAGTGGGACACAATCATGAAGTGGAACGACATTTATTGGATATTTCAAACTTTTTTAACAAATCAAAAACTGAAAAATTGGGCGTGCAAAATTATTCAGCCCCCTTAAGTTAATACTTTGTAGCGCCACCTTTTGCTGCGATTACAGCTGTAAGTCGCTTGGGGTATGTCTCTATCAGTTTTGCACATCGAGAGACTGACATTTTTTCCCATTCCTCCTTGCAAAACAGCTCGAGCTCAGTGAGGTTGGATGGAGAGCATTTGTGAACAGCAGTTTTCAGTTCTTTCCACAGATTCTCGATTGGATTCAGGTCTGGACTTTGACTTGGCCATTCTAACACATGGATATGTTTATTTTTGAACCATTCCATTGTAGATTTTGCTTTATGTTTTGGATCATTGTCTTGTTGGAAGACAAATCTCCATCCCAGTCTCAGGTCTTTTGCAGACTCCATCAGGTTTTCTTCCAGAATGGTCCTGTATTTGGCTCCATCCATCTTCCCATCAATTTTAACCATCTTCCCTGTCCCTGCTGAAGAAAAGCAGGCCCAAACCATGATGCTGCCACCACCATGTTTGACAGTGGGGATGGTGTGTTCAGCTGTGTTGCTTTTACGCCAAACATAACGTTTTGCATTGTTGCCAAAAAGTTCAATTTTGGTTTCATCTGACCAGAGCACCTTCTTCCACATGTTTGGTGTGTCTCCCAGGTGGCTTGTGGCAAACTTTAAACGACACTTTTTATGGATATCTTTAAGAAATGGCTTTCTTCTTGCCATTCTTCCATAAAGGCCAGATTTGTGCAATATCCGACTGATTGTTGTCCTATGGACAGAGTCTCCCACCTCAGCTGTAGATCTCTGCAGTTCATCCAGAGTGATCATGGGCCTCTTGGCTGCATCTCTGATCAGTCTTCTCCTTGTATGAGCTGAAAGTTTAGAGGAACGGCCAGGTCTTGGTAGATTTGCAGTGGTCTGATACTCCTTCCATTTCAATATTATCGCTTGCACAGTGCTCCTTGGGATGTTTAAAGCTTGGGAAATCTTTTTGTATCCAAATCCGGCTTTAAACTTCTTCACAACAGTATCTCGGACCTGCCTGGTGTGTTCTTTGTTCTTCATGATGCTCTCTGCGCTTTTAACGGACCTCTGAGACTATCACAGTGCAGGTGCATTTATACGGAGACTTGATTACACACAGGTGGATTGTATTTATCATCATTAGTCATTTAGGTCAACATTGGATCATTCAGAGATCCTCACTGAACTTCTGGAGAGAGTTTGCTGCACTGAAAGTAAAGGGGCTGAATAATTTTGCACGCCCAATTTTTCAGTTTTTGATTTGTTAAAAAAGTTTGAAATATCCAATAAATGTCGTTCCACTTCATGATTGTGTCCCACTTGTTGTTGATTCTTCACAAAAAAATACAGTTTTATATCTTTATGTTTGAAGCCTGAAATGTGGCAAAAGGTCGCAAAGTTCAAGGGGGCCGAATACTTTCGCAAGGCACTGTAGTACAGAGCCATGGCAGAATATTATATATTTCATACATTGGCTAGGTAGGAGAAGGTCTTCTGACCTCATTGAGACATCCTGATTAAATAAACTACAGTATATTACAGATAAATGCTCAAATGGAAGGAAATTGGCCCAAGGTCTTCAGACCAAAAGCTCACACTCCATTGTGTTAGGAAAAAAACACTTTGTCCTGAGAATCAATCGCTTCACAGTAGATGGAGTTCAGTGCAATCGAAGTCAAACACCCGGAGGACTTGTTCTTGACAATGAAATACTGTCATAATTATAACAACATTAATGGTGAAAATACTTGAGATTCTATCGACAGCCTCATTAAGAATTCAGCCAGCCCCTGAAGATGCAGTTGCACTCTTTGCCAGTCCAGGCAACACACTTGTGGTGAATGGGCAGGAGTACTTTAAAGACCCTAGAGAGCTGGTGAGAGTGTGTGTGTGTGTGTGTGTGTGTGTGTGTGTGTGTGTGTGTGTGTGTGTGTGTGTGTGTGTGTGTGTGTGTGTGTGTGTGTGTGTGTGTAGAAGGTAGAGAGAAAGAGATAGTGGATGTGAGGAAGAAAGGGTTGAAATATCGATATGCAGAATGTGATTAGGGCTGGCCTTAGACTCATTAAGCTGGCCTTAGAAGAATGCATATTGCTTGGAAGATGAGTTTGGGCTTTCGAGTCCCAGTTTACATTAAACCTCTTGTGATAACAGGTATTTTAGTTCACACTGACTCATCTGATGTGTTATGATGAGCTAATTACATTTGACGCAATTCATTTGAGATTAGGGCACACAACTCGGACTTGCATGTAATTCACTCATTGACGTTATGGGAGAAAAGTGTGTTAAGTGCAGTGATCTCATGCCAGAGTACTGCCCTTTGAGCCTCATCAAGTATTCCTCTGTATGCACGCATGACTATAAGTCGCGTTGGAAAAAAGCTTCTGCTAAATGGAATACACAAATATTATGTGATTTTTATAAAGAACATTCTGCCGTGCTATAGAACTGACTAAAGTCTATATATTTACGTTTCACTGTTAGAAAAATAAAAAATATAATTATTACTAACATGAAAGTTGATATAATTGACAAGATTTGACCTATAGTTGAGGTATTTGGTTATGTCAGTTGGAACCATAAGGGATCCCATTACCACTTAAGCTATGTCAGAGATGCATTAAACAAGGTTTAACCTCACACAAATTTAGCAATCTATAGAAAACTTTTAAAAGAGTGAAAGACTTTCTATGACAAGACTTTTAAACAAATCTATAACCAGGTAAAGAAGCTGACGTGATAAATATGGTGATGACATAAATTACTTACAGTAGCAGTCAAAGGTTTGGACACACCTACTCAGTCAAGGGTTTTCTTTATGTTTACTATGTTCTACATTGTAGAATAATAGTGAAGGCATCAAAACTGTAAAACAATACATATGGAATCATGTAGTAACCAAAAAGTGTTAAACTTGTAGATTCTTCAAAGTAGCCACCCTTTGCCTTGATGACAGCTTTGCACACTCTTGGCATTCTGTCAACCAGCTTCATGAGGTAGTCACTTGGAATTCATTTCAATTAACAGGTGTGGGTTGTTAAAAGTTAATTTGTGGAATTTATTTTCCTTCTTAATGCTTTTGAGTCAATCGGTTGTGTTGTGACAAGGTAGGGGTGGTATACAGAAGATAGCCCTATTTGGTAAAAGACCAAGTCCATATTATGGCAAGAACAGCTCAAATAAGCAAAAATAAACAACAGTCCATCATTACTTTAAGACATGAAGGTCAGTCAATACGGAACATTTCAAGAACTTTGAAAGTTTTTTCAAGTACAGTCGCAAAAACCATCAAGCACTATGATGAAACTGGCTCTCATGTAGACCACCACAGGAAAGGAAGACCCAGAGTTACCTCTGCTGCAGAAGATAAGTTCATTAGAGTTAACAGCCTCAGAAATTGCAGCCCAAATAAATGCTTCACATAATTCAGGTAACAGACACATCTCAACATCAACTCTTCAGAGGAGAAAATGTGAATCTGGCCTTCAAGGTCAAATTGCTGCAAAGAAACCACTACTGAAGGACACCAATAATAAGAAGAGACTTGCTTGGGCCAAGAAACACGAGCAATGGACATTAGACCGGTGGAAATATGTATTTTGGTCTGATGAGTTAAAATGTGATATTTTTGGTTCCAACCTCTGTGTCTTTGTGAGACGCAGAGTATGGATGATCTCTGCATGTGTGGTTCCCACCGTGAAACATGGTGGAGGAGGTGTGATGGTGTGGGGCACTTTGCTGGTGACACTGTCAGTGATTTATTTAGAATTCAAGGTACACTTAACCAGCATGGCTACCACAGCATTCTGCAGTGATAAACTATCCCATCTGGTTTGCGTTTAGTGGGACTATCATTTGTTTTTCAACAGGACAATGACCCAGAACGCACCTCCATGCTGTGTAAGGGCTATTTGACCAAGAAGGAGAGTGATGGAGGGCTGCATCAGATGACATGGCCTCCACAATCCCCTGACCTCAACGCAATTGAGACGGTTTGGGATGAGTTGGTCCGCAGAGGAAAGCATTCCTGGTGAAGCTGGTTGACAGAATGTCACGAGTGTGCAAAGCTCTCATCTAGGCAACGTGTGGCTACTTTGAAGAATCTAAAATCTAAATTATATTTTGATTTGTTTTACACTTTTTTGGTTACTACATGATTCCATATCTGTTATTTTATAGCTTTGATGTCTTCACTATTATTCTACAATGTAGAAAATAGTACAAATAAAGAAAATTCCTTGAATGAGTAGGTGTCCAAACTTTTGACTGGTACTGTATATGCTGCCAAAGTTGTGGCAGCTCAATTTCATCCTTACATCTAACTTTTTATCTGCTGCTTTGAAAAAAATATCCTTTGAGATTGAGTTATGAAAAATCTTTATGACTGCTGGCGTAGCTCTGGCAAAAAAAATATTGTAAAGGTGTCACCTCTGTAATCCAACTTCTATATGTGTGGGAAGACAGAGAAAATAATGATAAGTTATGTCAGAAAGACAGGTCAAAGGAATCAACGTCAGAATGCTGATTAAAGTTCTCATGAACATGTCACATGGACAAAAGTGTCAGAAGGTAATATGCAGCCAAAGTATACCCATATGTATTGTCCCTCATTAAAAAGTTGAGTAATTCTTATATTAATGTTAGTGTTTCATGCCTGGGGTTGAGTGGCTTTTGTCAACAACAAATATAAATGCTCAAACCATTATTATTAAGCAATGATACAATTTCCCCTAGTGTCATTATTAGACAGATACAAAAACAACTTAATGTAAAGTGTTATATTTGTTTTTAATATCCACCAACTCGATGGCTAGCTCAACTCCGATGGCTAGCTCATGGAGTGCAGGAGTCCAGGTTTTCAAACCACTAGCTCATATCAGGTATACCTCAAAATAAAATACTTGCATTTGCAGTGCATATCAAAGAAACAAAAGTACACAATTCTAAAAATATATATTTAATTTAGTTTCATGCCATTTTCCTTTCAATTTCAGGTAAAACTGCCATCCAATCTAACCAGCTGATGTTCAAACTAACCAGCTGCTGTCCAATCTAACCAGCTAATGTGTTTGCATAGTATAGCATACAACTGTGTTTCTGTCCTCATTATAAAGTATTATTATAGCAGTAGAGGAGATTTTTGTAACCCTCTGACCAGTCTTTATTTGCCTTCAGTCCCGGAATTATTCTCTTCATCACTCTCCACAACTCTGCAGCTCCAACAATGTCAATCAATCACATTTGGCTGAGCTGGAGGACTGACAGCACCAGAACCAGGGTGCTAGGTTCATAAAGAGCAGGGAGTGGAAACTGTCACTCTGTGTCGACGGAGTGATTCTGTCACGATCGCCGTGGTAATCATACTCGGACCAAGGCGCAGCGTACGTAGAGGTCCACATGTTTATTAAATGAAACTCACAAAAACAATAAGGAGCACTAAAAACAATAAAGAGCAAGGAAATGTGACGTTCTGCTCACAGGCATCAAAACAAAAACAAGATCCCACAAAAACCCAGTGGGAAAAGGCTGCCTAAGTATGATCCCAAATCAGAGACAACGATAGATAGCTGTCTCTGATTAGGAACCATATCTTGCCAACATAGAAATACAAAAACTAGAGTGCCCACCAAAGTCACACCCCGACCTAACCAACTTAGAGAATTAAAGGCTCTCTAAGGTCAGGGCGTGACAGATTCGGTGAGATGAGGTGTGTGGCATATGGTGATGGATTCTGGGATGGAAACACTAGCAAAGTGCTGTGACCTCTCCAGACCTTGCTGTCACCATGCAAACAAATGAGGCAAAACGTTTCAATCGTAGAGGATGGGAAAGGTTTCCTCTTGACTTTAAACTCACTGTTTTGCCCACCGACTGATTTCCATTGCACTTTCGTGGTTTGTTTACAGCATCAGTCCAGGGTAGGAAACCAGTTGAAAAGGTAGTTGTAGTAGAGATGCACTCGTTTGGTTTGGGCCCAGTTACACTGTCACGTTCTGACCTTAGTTCTTTTGTTATGTCTTTGTTTTAGTATGGTCAGGGCGTGAGTTGGGTGGGTAGTCTATGTTCTACTTTCTATGTTGTAGTTTTGTGTTTGGCCTGGTATGGTTCTCAATCAGAGGCAGGTGTCGTTCATTGTCTCTGATGGAGAATCATACTTAGGTAGTCTTGTTTATTTTCTGTTGAGTGTTTGTATCTGCAACCAGAAAGAACTGTTTCGGTTTCATTCTTTCACTTTGTTGTTTTTGTTCAGTGTTCTATTGCTTTATAAAAAATATGGACAATTACCACGCTGCACATTGGTCCTCACCTTCTTCCACCGCCAACGGCCGTTACATACACCTTATAAAAAACTCTGTTGAATTGCAACTTGCATATGACATGGCTAAACCTCACTCAGATCCTAATCTAAACTGTAACCGCTGCGGGGTTGAGCTTGTGATGTGCGACACACTTACACCCTGCACGTTTTCTATTGCTCTGTCTCCCTGCACCTCAGGCAAAGGTCAGACAGCATTCTCCTGTGTAATGACATGTACCTCACCTTTGTCGCTGGCAAAATCACTATACCGGAAAATGAGCAGCTTGATGGTTTATACACTGCTCAAAAAATAAAGGGAACACTTCAACAACACAATGTAACTCTAAGTCAATCACACTTCTGTGAAATCAAACTGTGCACTTAGGAAGCAACACTGATTGACAATACATTTCACATGATGTTGTGCAAATGTAATAGACAACAGGTGGAAATTATAGGCAATTAGCAAGACACCCCCAATAAAGGAGTGGTTCTGCAGGTGGTGACCAGAGACCACTTCTCAGTTCCTATGCTTCCTTGCTGATGTTTTGGTCACTTTTGAATGTTGGCGGTGCTTTCACTCTAGTGGTAGCATGAGACGGAGACTACAACCCACACAAGTGGCTCAGGTAGTGCAGCTCATCCAGGATGGCACATCAAGAAGGTTTGCTGTGTCTGTCAGCGTAGTGTCCAGAGCATGGAGGCGCTACCAGGAGACAGGCCAGTACATCAGGGGACTTGGAGGAGGCCGTAGGAGGGCAACAACCCAGCAGCAGGACCGCTACCTCCGCCTTTGTGCAAGGAGGAGCAGGAGGAGCACTGCCAGAGCCCTGCAAAATGACCTCCAGCAGGCCACAAATGTGGACGTGTCTGCTCAAACGGTCAGAAACAGACTCCATGAGGGTGGTATGAGGGCCCGACGTCCACAGGTGGGGGTTGTGCTTACAGCCCAACACCGCGCAGGACGTTTGGCATTTGCCAGAGAACACCAAGATTGGCAAATTCGCCACTGGCGCCCTGTGCTCTTCACAGATTAAACAGGTTCACACTGAGCACATGTGACAGACGTGACAGAGTCTGGAGACGCTGTGGAGAACGTTCTGCTGCCTGCAACATCCTCCAGCATGACCGGTTTGGCGGTGGGTCAGTCATGGTGTGGGGTGGCATTTCTTTGGGGGGCCGCACAGCCCTCCAAGTGCTCGCCAGAGGTAGCCTGACTGCCATTAGGTACCGAGATGAGATCCTCAGACCCCTTGTGAGACCATATGCTGGTCCGGTTGGCCCCGGGTTCCTGCTAATGCAAGATAATGCTAGACCTCATGTGGCTGGAGTGTGTCAGCAGTTCCTGCAAGAGGAAGGCATTGATGCTATGGACTGGCCCGCCCGTTCCCCAGACCTGAATCCAATTGAACACATCTGGGACATCATGTCTCGCTCCATCCACCAACGCCACGTTGCACCACAGACTGTCCAGGAGTTGGCGGATGCTTTAGTCCAGGTCTGGGAGGAGATCCCTCAGGAGACCATCCGCCACCTCATCAGGAGCATATCCAGGCATTGTAGGGAGGTCATACAGGCACGTGGAGGCCACACACACTACTGAGCCTCATTTTGACTTGTTTTAAGAACATTACATCAAAGTTGGATCAGCCTGTAGTGTGGTTTTCCACTTTAATTTTGAGTATGACTCCAAATCCAGACCTCCATGGGTTGATAAATTTGATTTCCATTGATAATTTTTGTGTGATTTTGTTGTCAGCACATTCAACTATGTAAAGAAAAAAGTATTTAATAAGAATATTTCATTCATTTAGATCTAGGATGTGTTATTTTAGTGTTCCCTTTATTTTTTTGAGCAGTGTAGTTTTACCCCATGAGTAGTGAGGACAAGAGTATCCCTGCACATTATACATTTGATACTGTTACTGATTGACCATGTATATAAACTCAGCAAAAAAAGAAATCCTCTCACTGTCAACTGCGTTTATTTTCAGCAAACTTAACATGTATAAATATTTATATGAACGTAACAAGATTCAACAACTGAGCCATAAACTGCACATGTTCTACAGACATGTGACTAACAGAAATTGAATAATGTGTCCCTGAACAAAGGGGAGGGTCAAAATCAAAAGTAACAGTCAGTATCTGGTACTGCAGTACATTTCCTCCTCATGGACTGCACCAGATTTGCCAGTTCTTGCTGTGAGATGTTACCCCACTCTTCCACCAAGGCACCTGCAAGTTCCCGGACATTTCTGGGGAGATTTGCCCCAGCCCCTCACCCTCTGATGCAACAGGTCCCAGATGTTCTCAATGGGATATAGATCTGGGCTCTTCGGCTGGCCGTGACAGAACACTGACATTCCTGTCTTGCAGGAATTCACGCACAGAACGAGCAGCATGGCTGGTGGCATTATCATGTTGGAGGGTCATGTTAGGATGAGCCTGCAGGAAGTGTACCACATGAGGGAGGAAGATGTCTTCCCTGCAACGCACAACGTTGAGATTGCCTGCAATGACAACAAGATCAGTCCGATGCTGCTGTGACACACCGCCCCAGACCATGTCGGACCCTCCACCTCCAAATCAATCCTGCTCCAGAGTACAAGCCTCGGTGTAACGCTCATTCCTTCGACGATAAACGTGAATTCGAACATCACCCCTGGTGAGACAAAACCGAGACTTGTCAGTGAAGAGCTCTTGTTGCCAGTCCTGTCTGGTCCAGCAATGGGGGGGGGGGGGGGTTGTGCCCATCGGCGATGTTGTTGCCGGTGATGTCTGGTGAGGACCTGCCTTACAACAGGCCTACAAGCCCTCAGTCCAGCCTCTCTCAGCCTACTGCGTACAGTCTGAGCACTGATGGAGGGATTGTGTGTTCCTGGTGTAACTCGGGCAGTTGTTGTTGCCATCCTTTGCCTGTCTCGCAGGTGTGATGTTCGGATGTACCGATCCTGTGCAGGTGTTGCTACACGTGGTCTGCCACTGCGAGGTTTATCAGCTGTCCGTCCTGTCTCCCTGTAGCGCTGTCTTAGGCGTCTCACAGTACAGACATTGCATTTATTGCCCTGGCCACATCTGCAGTCCTCATGCCTCCTTGCAGCATGCCTAAGGCACGTTCACGCAGATGAGCAGGGACCCTGGGCATCTTTCTTTTGCTGTTTTTCAGAGTCAGTAGAAAGGCCTCTTTAGTGTTCTACATTTTCATAAATGTGACCTTAATTGCCTACCGTCTGTAAGCTGTTAGTGTCTTAATGACCTTTCCACAGGTGCATGTTCATAATTTTTTTATGGTTCATTGAACATGTATGGGAAACAGTGTTTAAACACTTTACAATGAAGATCTGTTAGGTTATATGGATTTTTACTAATTATCTTTGAATGACAGGGTCCTGAAATCAGTTATGGATCCAACAGGATCCATTTTTCCTATTGCTTTTGCAGTATTAACGGAAATTGGGAATCTCCTGTAGGAAGTGGCCTGGGCCATAACTCTGTAGACGTGAGTTAGTGGAAAGGGGCTGGTGTCACTGGGTGAAAAGGGTTAATGTCAGGAGATACCTTTATCTATATATTTCCGGATATTTTACATTTTATTAGATATAAGGAGTAGACGTGCTCCAGATACGCATGTCCTTAATTTCACATATGGAGCTAGGATGTTCTCCATAATGAGACAGTTTCTACATGCATCCAATCCGGACCTCAGAAATCCCCCTGCTACCGTCAGAGTCCAGGGAGATATCTTGGGTGAGATACGTATGTTCAAGACACGCACCTGATTTGAAAACTATTCTAACTCTAGAAAGGCTATGAGTCATCATACCAACATATCTAAGCCTTTATACTTAGGCATGAACGAATCCACGTATTACTTTTTAAAATCATATCTGTAGTCATTACCTGATCGTTGATGTATCGTATTTCAATAGATACCCTTACAAATGTAATGTTCATCCTCGTATGTCTGATAGAAAAATGGGCTAAATCAGACTCAAATGAAATTTCCACCGCCCAAATTTTTTTACCTGTTCAGGGGTAGAAAATCATTGTGCTTCTTCACATAAAGGTGACATCTGAGCATGCATTTGCACCATATTTAGTAGTAGGCTATATATGGTACGGAAAGGGAAAAAATGTAATCTAAGTTCCTATTTCCAAAGCACATCTCAGCTATTTCAGTTTCAAATCGCAACACATGTTTTCTGTAAAGATGCAAACATAAGCCAATTTTTGATTAAAATGTATTTTATATATTTACCAGAAAATAAAAGTTGCACACCCTCAATTCCCCTGCCTGCCCTGTTTGTTATAGACGACGGATGCGATGAATGCAGATTGGGTCATCAGGGGTGGTTCCTTTCAGTCCAGACCCAACGTGGTGTTAGTGTTGGTCTGTGATCCACTCCAAACTGTAAATGCATACATCATGAATACAAATTGTGTCGATATTGCAAGAAAATATTGTCATTTCACATAACCATACCACAAGGTAACTACTCTACCTGCTTCATTCATGGGAAAATTAACTGGAACAAGCTAGCTAGCTAGCTAGCTAAGTTAGTTAGCTAACCAACCATCTTATATTAACCCATAATACAGAACACGGCTAAACGTTTTAAAACATTAGCTGTCACCTTGAGGCTTGATAAGGGGTAAAAACATTGTTATTTGTTAGCTAGCTAGGCTACCAGTTAGCTTTTAACATTGCTCTCCTTTCAAGCATAGCTAGCTAGTCCTACTAGCTGCTGGACAAATTAGTTAACTTTCTTGATTCTAGTTACTAAGATAAATAAAACATCTCAAATTAGCAGGTCATTTTAGCATTTACATGTTTGACAGTTTCTGAATAGCTTTTCACTTCTTTACTTCTTGTTACTAGGCTACCAGTTAGTGCTTTTAGCTAGCGGTTTGAGCATACCTTTATCCAGAGGAAATTCAGAAATTATAGCTTGTGTCTGAAAGAATGTTTTTTATATTTGTCAAATTTGAGCATGTCTTCAAAACTCAGATAAACATCAGAAATTGTCCTTATATGGCATATCAAAATGCACACCAAGATCCTGATATGGCCCTCAGAGAGCCTATTCTGTACATTGAATGTGCTGAGAAAATATTCTATGTAGGCCTACTGTCAGTCGTAATCATAGAGAAAATAAGACATCAAGGTAGGCCTATTTGGACATCTAATGAGTCAATATCCGGCCATGCCATGTATGATATCATGAGGGAATCCAAAAATAAGGGTTTTTTGCATGAACGAAAGATGGATTTCATATTTGTCAAATTATGGAGCATGTGCTGAAAACTCATCCTTATTTTCAGCGTATCAAAAAGCATGTCAAGATCCAGAGATGGACATCAGCCAAGAGAAGCATCTGGAATCAATATAGCTTCATATCTTGAATGTGCTGAGAAAACACAGATATGCAATGTACACAGTCAGGACTTGTCAACATGGAGATGATAGGATGTCACCAGTGGAAGCTTTAGGAGGATGGGTAGACCCACGGTATAGGCGCGGAACCCACGGAGACGTCAAAGTGTGTTTCATAAATTGTGAAATACTGATTATTTTAACCTAAAGTATTTAATAAAGACATGTATTGTACAATATTATGGGGAATGGGAATGAGAGGGCTACTTACAGAGTGTTAGGAAGGGATCACAGCTGGGATTGAATGAGGGTACGAGGCATGATTTGACGTGTTCAGAGGCTTGACTTCAGTGCAGAACAGGATTTGACTGGGAAGACAAAAAATGAGTAATGAGTAAAATCATTGATGTGTAATAATGTGATTGTGTTTGTGTACGTGATTGACTTTACTACATACAGTAATAAGAGAAAATTGATATGGGTTCTCACAGTGCTTGGAGAGGAAACATTAAATTTGCCAGTGGATGAGAGGGCACATGAAACATGGCTTCAGTTCATGTCAGGAGAGAGTTGACAGTAGTAGTGGAGTGAAGCTGTCATCACCTCTTAATCAAGGAACAGAAGGGGACTGGAAATACAAATAGCAGGTACATTCCATTACTACTGCGCCATCGTATGTTTGATCAACAAGTTTCTCCATGAAGTTAAACACAGACTGCTCATCTTGCACACTGTGCCACCAACGCAGCCCGCTACCAAGGACTGAGGACTCTCGTTCTCCGTGGCCAACGTGAGTCTAACATTTAAGCATGTTAAACCTCGCAAGGCTGCAGGCCCAGACGGCATCCTTTGGCGCGTCCTCAGAGCATGCGCAGATCAGCTGGCTGGAGTGTTTATGGACATATTCAATCTCTGCCTATCCCAGTCTGCTGTCCCCACATGCTTCAAGATTGCCATCATTGTTCCAGTACACAAGAAAGCAAAGGTAACTGAACTAAATTACTATCTCCCCGTAGCACTCACTTCTGGCATAGTGAAGTGCTTTGAGAGGCTAGTTAACCTCTTGAAGCTAGGGGGCACTATTTTTAAGTTTGGATAAATAACATTCTCAAAGTAAACAACCTATTTCTCAGGACCAGATGTTAGAGTATGCATATAATTGACAGATTAGGATAGAAAACTCTAAAGTTTCCAAAACTGTCAAAATATTGTCTGTGAGTATAACAGAACTGATATTGCAGGCTTTTTTCTTTACATAGTTGAATGTGCTGACAAAAAAATCACACAAAAATTATCAATGGAAATCAAATTTATCAACCCATGGAGGTCTGGATTTGGAGTCACACTCAAAATTAAAGTGGAAAACCACACTACAGGCTGATCCAACTTTGATGTAATGTCCTTAAAACAAGTCAAAATGAGGCTCAGTAGTGTGTGTGGCCTCAACGTGCCTGTATGACCTCCCTACAATGCCTGGGCATGCTCCTGATGAGGTGGCGGATGGTCTCCTGAGGGATCTCCTCCCAGACCTGGACTAAAGCATCCGCCAACTCCTGGACAGTCTGTGGTGCAATGTGGCGTTGGTGGATGGAGCGAGACATCCCAGATGTGCTCAATTGGATTCAAGTCTGGGGAACGGGCGGGCCAGTCCATAGCATCAATGCCTTCCTCTTGCAGGAACTGCTGACACACTCCAGCCACATGAGGTATTAAACTTTTAAACTTTTAAAATTAAACTTACATCTGGCAAATGTTTAACAACCATACCTGGTGCAAAAAATTGTCTTGCATTAAGAGGAACCAAGGGCCAACCGCACCAGCATATGATCTCACAAGGGGTCTGAGGATCTCATCTCGGTACCTAATGGCAGTCAGGCTACCTCTGGCGAGCACATGGAGGGCTGTGCGGCCCCCCAAAGAAATGCCACCCCATACCATGACTGACCCACCGCCAAACCGGTCATGCTGGAGGATGTTGCAGGCAGCAGAACGTTCTCCACGGCGTCTCCAGACTGTCACATCTGTCACATGTGCTCAGTGGAACCTGTTTCATCTGTGAAGAGCACAGGACGCCAGTGGCGAATTTGCCAATCTTGGTGTTCTTTGGCAAATGCCAAACATCCTGCACGGTGTTGGGCTGTAAGCACAACCCCCACCTGTGGACGTCGGGCCCTCATACCACCCTCATGGAGTCTGTTTCTGACCGT
Organism: Oncorhynchus mykiss; assembly: GCF_057628025.1. Classification (NCBI taxonomy): domain Eukaryota; kingdom Metazoa; phylum Chordata; class Actinopteri; order Salmoniformes; family Salmonidae; genus Oncorhynchus; species Oncorhynchus mykiss. The sequence goes on from NC_143028.1 coordinate 67,915,851, forward strand.
TTGAGCAGACACATGCACATTTGTGGCCTGCTGGAGGTCATTTTGCAGGGCTCTGGCAGTGCTCCTCCTGCTCCTCCTTGCATAAAGGCGGAGGTAGCGGTCCTGCTGCTGGGTTGTTGCCTTCCTACGGCCTCCTCCACGTCTCCTGATGTACTGGCCTGTCTCCTGGTAGCGCCTCCATGCTCTGGACACTACGCTGACAAACACAGCAAACCTTCTTGGCACAGCTCACATTGATGTGCCATCCTGGATGAGCTGCACTACCTGAGCCACTTGTGTGGGTTGTAGACTCCGTCTCATGCTACCACTAGAGTGAAAGCACAGGAACTGAGAAGTGGTCTGTGGTTATCACCTGCAGAACCACTCCTTTATTGGGGGTGTCTTGCTAATTGCCTATAATTTCCACTTGCTGTCTATTCCATTTGCACAACAGCATGTGAAATGTATTGTCAATCAGTGTTGCTTCCTAAGTGCACAGTTTGATTTCACAGAAGTGTGATTGACTTGGAGTTACATTGTGTTGTTTAAGTGTTCCCTTTATTTTTTTGAGCAGTTTATATTTTAAATCAACCTGAGGAATGATTATAAAAAACGTTTGACATGTTTCTGTGGACATTATGGAGACTATTTGGAATTTCCGTCTGCGTTGTCGTGACCACTCTTTTCTGTGGATTTCTGAAAATAACGCGACAAACAAAACTGAGGTATTTTGGGTATAAAAATAATCTTTATCGAACAAAAGGAACATTTGTTGTGTAACTGGGAGTCTCGTGAGTGAAAACATCCGAAGAGCAAAGGTAAAGGGTTAATTTGATGGCTTTTCTGATTTTCATGACCAGGCTTCCAGATGCTAAGTGTACATATTGCTATGCTAGGCTATCAATAAACTTACAACCGCTTGGATTGCTTTAACTGTAAAGCATAATTTTAAAATCTGAGACAGGTGGATTAACAAAAGACTAAGCTCTGTTTTGCAATATTGCACTTCTGATTTCATGAATATTAATATTTTTTTGTAATATTGTTTGACTGTGGCGCTATGCTATTCAGCGGTTGCTGACAAAAATGATCCCGCCACAGGGATGGGTAGCATCAAGAAGTTTTAATTAAGGATCATGTCACCTCCACCTTACCTGACACCCTAGACCCACTCAATTGTCTTACCGCCCAAATAGAGCCACAGACAATGTAATCGACATTGCACTGAACACGTCCCTATCCCCATCTGGACAAGAGAAATACCTACGTCTGAATGCTGTTCATTGACCATAGCTCAGCCTACACCATAGTATCCTCCAAACTCATCATTAAGCTCGAGCCCTGGGTCTGAACCCCGCCCTGTGCAACTGGGTCTTGGACTTCCTGACGGGCCGCCCCCAGGTGGTGAAGGCAGGAAATAACACCTCCACTTCTCTGATCCTCAACCCTTAGGCCCTACAAGGGTTTGTGCTCAGCCCCCTCCTGTACTCCCTGTTCACCCATGACCGTGGCCACACAAGCCTTCAACTCAATCATCAAATTCGCAGATGACAACAATAGTAGGCCTGATTATCAACAATGACGAGACAGCCTACAGTGAGAAGGTGAGGGCCCTGGCAGGGTGGTGCCAGGAAAATAACCTCTCACTCAATGTCAACAAAACAAAGGAGACAATCGTGAAACAACAGAGGGAGCACGTCCCTATCCACATTGACAGGACTGCAGTGGAGAAGGTGGAAAGGTTCAAGTTCCTCTGCGTACACATCACTGACAATCTGGAATGGTCCACCCACACAGACAGTGAAGTAGTGAAAAAGGCGGAACCGCACTGCCCTAACCCATCTGGACAAGAGGAATACCTATGTAAGAATGCTGTTCATCGACTACAGCTCAGCATTTAACACCCTAGTACCCTCCAAACTCGTCATTAAGCTCGAGACCCTGGGTATCGACCTCGCTGTATGCAACTGAGTCCAGGACTTCCTGACGGGCCGCCCCCAGGTGGTTAGGGTAGTAACATCGTCACCCGCTGATCCTCAACACTGGGGCACCACAAGGGTGCGTTCTCAGCCCTCTCCTGTTCTCCCGATTCACCCATGACTGCGTGGCCATGCACACCTCCAACTCAATCATCAAGTTTGCAGACGACACTACAGATTACCAACAACAAGACAGCCTATTGTGGTGTCAGGAAAATAACCTCACACTCAATGTCAACAAAACAAAGGAGATGTTTGTGGACTTCAGGAAACAGCAGAGGGAGCAGCCCCCTATCCACATCGTCAGGACAGTAGTGGAGAAGGTGGGAAGTTTTAAGTTCCTTGGCGTACACATCACGGACAAACTGAAATGGTCCAAAAAACGTCCTGACGTCCTGACGAGGGGGCTGGGTCAGCTCTCCAATTAATCGTGGAGTCGACCAATCAGCTGCTGGAGGATTTCAGGAAGCCATCTGCTGAAACACACTCAAATACACAAACTACAGCAGAAACTGGGGAACGTAACAACTGTACTCTATACCATCTACTGCATCTTGCCTATGCCGTTCGGCCATCACTCATTCATATATTTTTATGTACATATTCTTATTCATTCCTTTACACTTGTGTGTATAAGGTAGTTGTTGTGAAATTGTTAGGTTAGATTACTTGTTAGATATTACTGCATTGTCAGAACTAGCACAAGCATTTCGTTACACTTGCATTAACATCTGCTAACCATGTGTATGTGACAAATAAAATGTGTCTTAACTAATCTGCACCTTAGAGACTGCTACCCTATATACATTGACATGTAATCACTAGCAACTCAAAATACTGGAAGACTAGTCACATTAATAATATTTACATACTGCTTTACTCATCTCATATATACTACATTCTATTCTACTGTATTTAGTCAATGCCAATCCGACATTGCTCGTCCTAATATTTATATATTCTTTTACTTTTAGATTTGTGTACTGTTGTGAATTGTTAGATAATACTGCACTGTTGGAGCTAGGAACACAAGCATTTTGCTACACCTGCAATAACATCTGCTAAATATGCGTATTTGACCAATAACATTTGACTTGATTTGACACATCAAAGTAGCCCAAGAAATTATCCTGAATAAAGCCCTGGCCATCCACATAACTGACGATAACTGACAACTGCAAGCAGAGTGGGGGGCAATTTTTACTCCCTGGGGCCTGGAGTTTTTTAACAGTCCTATCTGTTAACTACAAACAAAATATGATAATGATAAGTCCATTGTACTCCCTCAAATCATGAATTGTTTGTTTTGATATACCCTAACGTTTATGTGCTCTTAATTTAGCATGCTCTACCCTTAGACACGGCAACATGTATCTTGCCACCGAGTCTAACAATTTACTCCCATATCGTATTATATGACTGGTCTCTCTTTTCCATAACCATGTAAAATTATCCTGGTATCGTTACTTACCAATGTCCAACGACATATGTAATAACTGTTTCACCTTAGATTGTTCCTGATAAGTCAGTTAAGAACAAATACTTATTTACAAAGACGGCCTACCCCGGCCAAACCCGGACGACACTGGGCCAATTGTGCGCCATCCTATGGGACTCTCAATCACGGCTGGATGTGATTCAGCCTGGACTCGAGCCAGGGACTGTAGTGATGTATCTTGCACTGAGATGCAGTGCAGACCGCTGTGCCTCTCGGGGAGCCCTAATACCATGTTTCATTAAGTGGAATCGACACCATCTCAAAAATGTAAAAACATAACCCCTTTCCGCTAATCTAAACATTGCAACCTGATGCATTAAATTGATAAAAACATAAACCTGTTGTTTAACAAATGTAGAACCTTCAAAATGTTGGTTTTGTCTTATCAGCTTAATATTCAATACTTATGTCAATCTACTTTAGTTACTGGACACTGTTCCACGTAATGGAAACAGATGACAATTTTAGAATACATGAACTTCCTGCTCAATTCACTGGTGTTACCTAAACTATATAACCACGCAACAATAACCAGAAACTGTCAAAGAATATTTCTTATACCTCTACTTCAAATATCCCACTGCCTGCTCGCTTTCAACTGCAGCTAATATTTTTTGACAATCTCAAGGCTCAATCTCTCTACTCATAATTTAACCTTGTACAAACCAGGATTATTCTCTCTTTACTAGAATACCAAATGTAGAAAATACATCAGGCAATACTTATGGAAAAAACACATTTCGGTGGGCACAATACTACTGCCTCTTACCACCCAAAACTTTGATCCATTGTTGTTGTAGCCTTGTTTTATCATAATCATGGTCACAGCTCTATCACAATTGCCTATCTGCTATTATTAGAATGCATTAGATTTCGGCAACTGTCTCTTCTAAGTAGGCTACAAAAAAATACAAAAAAACACTTGCAATTGTTTACAAGCATACAGTACATTCAGTTCATGATTCAGTGATTCAAATACATCTCCATTCTCACAAAGTTATTCCAGCAGACCATTTTGGCCACACAATGTATTACATCGAAATCGCCTCACTATTTATGTTGAATAAATTAGGCTTTCAATTTGAACTAAGCAAGCTGTTACAACGTTCAGTTTGCATCTTAAAACAAATATCTCGTAATGACAAAGTGAATACATGCTTTTAGACATTTTTGCAAATGTATTGAAAATGAAATACAAGAATATCTCATTGACATAAGTATTCACACCCATGAGTAAATACTTTGTAGGAGCACCTTTGGCAGCAATTACAGCTGTGAGTCTTTCTGGGTAGGACTCTAAGAGCTTTCCACACCTGGATTGTGCAACATTATTATTTTCAAAATTCTTCAAGCGCTGTCAAATTGGTTGTTGATCATTGCTAGACAACCGTTTTCAAGACTTGCCATTGATTTAAGTCAAAACTGTAACTCGGCCACACAGGAAGATTTGCTGTCTTCTTGGTAAGCAATTCCAGTGTATATTTGGCCTTGTATTTTTGGTTATTATCCTGCTGCAAGGTGTCAGCATGGGCTCCGCTACCTGCTGCCCCTATTAAACTCTAACTGTTTTAAAGTCACCATTGGCCTCGTGATAAAATCCCTGAGTGGTTTCCTTCCTCTCCGGCAACTGAGTTAGGAAGGACGTCTGTATATTTGTAGTGACTGGGTATATAGATAGATACACCATCCAAAGTGTTATAAATAACTATTTTATAAAATGTCATTGGTTGGTGGATATAAAGTCTTGATTCGCTGAGGCGTAATTTGTTACAGGAAATAATCAAGTCCAGCTGGTGTTGTTCGCATAAGGCTAAGTGTGCCAGGTTATCTGATGGGAATAGCTAAATGTAACGTTCTATCACATGCAATTATATCTATGATTTTAATTGGCTGATGTGGATTTTGAGACAGAGAAAAAGTTTAACTTTAAACTTTTGTAATCTTTGCAAGTATAGACCCCTCATCTTCTGTGAATGTATAGTTGATTGGGGTAACACATAATGAAAATGGACATGCAAATGACTGTAAAACATTGTATAAATCACATGATTTTAAATATTTGTTTTCTTCGTTCCCCTGGAACACAAACTTCCCAGTGAACGATAAAATATCTCAGCTATTATTCCTGTCTATATTTAGAAATACAGGAAGAGCCAGAACTTTCACCACAATAAGTTCTAGCTGTTCTTTTAGAATCAAGAGGCCAGAATTCAAATTGCAATGTTCCGACATCACATTGCATTTGACTCATGGTCATTCTCGTTTGAGCCTGTGGGTTTACAACAAATGTGATTTCTGCAAACATCAGTGAAATTGCCTTTATTTAAAGTCAACTGTGGTCTTTCAGCGCATTGTGATCTTGTTTTCATCCTGACCTGAGTCTGCCTGGATAAAGTGTATCTTACTATGCTCATGAATAATGAATAAGATGAGACTTTGGAATGGCTTGTATTTTGATTCTGAGTAGACAGGATCACTCATATACCTGTGTACTGGACCCAAGTGAGAAAACAGAGAAATCCCCGCTAAGCTTGGTTCAGGGCTAAAAGATGACTCATACTCCAGTGCAGCGACATCCCCGCTAAGCTTGTTTTGGGCTAAAGGATGACTCATACTTCAGACAGTGACATTCCCGCTAAGCTTGCTAAAGGATGCATAGTGAACAGTGACTAAGAAAAACAACCTGTGGCAGAAGAGATCATGTGTGAGTGGTGTAACATTAAAGTTGTTGTAGACTGCTACTGTTATATAGTATGACATTTGTATATAAATTATATGTGAAGCATTATGCAATCCATATAAAGCTCTTTCAAATATTAGCTCTTTCAAATGTTTGTTTTTGCTCAATGATAGCTTTGAAAGAATAATATTGGTCAGAAGACCACCCTAACGATAACCCTCCTTGTTGCTTACATTAGATACAAACTCTACCTTGTGTCCTTGACAGGGTTGGGTAGGTTACTTTCTAAATATAATCCGTTACAGTTACCTATCCAAAATTGTAATCAGTAACGTAATTTTGGGATTACACAAACTCAGTAACGTAATCTGATTACCTTTAGATTACTTTCCCCTTACGAGGTATTAGAAGAAGACAAAAATGTATGTTACCAATTGAACGACATCTATTGCAGGATAAATCAACGTTAAAGTTAACACAACTGGCCATTTATGGATGTTAAATGTTACTTTATGGGTTGGTTATGTAGGCTTCTAACCCATCACTTTCTACTACATATAAAAATATGATTAAAGTATATCTTTACATTAAAAACCAAACCCTAATAGAATTCCAGTCATTCCAAGAAATGTTATACTCCTTGATTTTCAAGATTAGAACTTGGAAATATAGATTAGTCACATTTTTCTACCTGAGCATAACCCCAAAACTAAAGACTTATTAGCCAGCCTTACTCTGTTTATGATTTTGTTGTCATGGAGGACTGATTGGGCTCACTGATTTGAGTTGAAAAATGAATGCTGCGCTCATGGAATGGCATGCTTTGAGCACTACTGGATTTTTTATATACAGTGGGGAGAACAAGTACAGTATTTGACACACTGACGATTTTGCAGGTTTTCCTACTTACAAAGCATGTAATTTTTATCACATTGTATGATTTTTAAGTAATTAATTAGCATTTTATTGCATGACATAAGTATTTGATCACCTACCAACCAGTGAGAATTCTGGCTCTCACAGACCTGTTAGTTTTTCTTTAAGAAGCCCTCCTGTTCTCCACTCATTAACTGCTGATGCAGTACCAAAGTAACAGTAAGTTGAGACTGACCACATCCAAATCTTCCACTTTTCTATTAATTTCCTTTTCAAATAAAAATATCTTCAATAAACTGACAACTAATAATAACTCTGGCTCCACCTACATTTCAATAGCTTTGTGGAACCAAGATATATACATACTGTAGACGTGGAATACCTGTTAACAAACTGACTCAACACACATGCCTCAACACACATGCCACTGCCTCAACAGACATGCCTCAACACACATGCTACTGCCTCAATACACAGGCCACTGCCTCAATACACATGCCACTGCCTCAATACACATGCCTCAACACACATGCCTCAACACACATGCTACTGCCTCAACACACATGCCACTGCCTCAACAGACATGCCTCAACACACATGCTACTGCCTCAATACACATGCCACTGCCTCAATACACATGCCACTGCCTCAATACACATGCCACTGCCTCAATACACATGTCACTGCGTCAATACACATGCCACTGCCTCAATACACATGCCACTGCCTCAACACACATGCCTCAACACACATGCCACTGCCTAAGCAGACTGTGTGAAAACCTTTTGCAAATAAATTCCCTAAAAATCCTACAATGTGATTTTCTGGATTTTTTTTCTTCTAATTTTGTCTGTCATAGTTGAAGAGTACCTATAATGAGAATTACAGGCCTCTCTCATCTTTTTAAGTAGGAGAACTTGCACAATTGGTGGCTGACTAAATACTTTTTTTCCCCACTGTACTTTCCATCTTTCATTAATGTGTCTGGAAAAAATCCCATTGCTTTAAAGGGACAATCGACAGTTGAAACAATAACAAAACAGACAACCTGCCTCTGCTTTTGGTAAAAAGCTGAAGGATGGGCCTAGAGAAATGCAACTACTCTTGGATTCATAGACGGAGCTATTGGAAGGACAAACCATCCATGAAATAAAACAGGCATGTCTTTTGGGTTCTGATGGGGTACGACAGGCAAACTAAGTTCATGAAGCATTTCTAAGTTACATTCTTCAAGAAAATATTTGTATATTTCTTTAATTTAAAAGTCAAACAATGTATATAGCAACTGTGGATTTGTCACGACTTCCGCCAAAGTCGGGTCCTCATCTTGTTCGGGAGGCGCTCGGCGTTCGGCATCACCGGTCTTCTAGCCATCATCAATCCACTTTTCATTTTCCATGTGTTTTGTCTTGTTTTTCCTCACACCTGGTTTCAATTCCCTCAGTTACTTGTTGTATATTTAACCCTCTGTTCCCCCCATGTCTTTGTGTGGGAATGTTTATTGTAGTGCTTATGCACGTTCCCCGTGAGCGCACGACGGGTTATTTTTGTGCCCATTTATCTTGTTGTTCTGGATGCCGTTGGTTTTGCATAATAAATCTCAGGTTATCACCCAGTTCTGCTCTCCTGCGCCTGACTTCTCTGCCGCCAATTACGCAGCCGCTACAGGATTGGCCTTTTAAAATAAACTAATGGATGTACTGCATGCCAATGTAACTTGACTCGAGAGTACGCAAGATGGTTTTGTTTACTCTGTTGCTAAGCAAATACCATTTTTGTTGTAATGGCCAACTGTTTTCTTTGTTTTTCTCCACAGTGGTGTGCTGTGCAGGCAATCATGCAGGTATGGTGTAATAAAATCAGACATTGTGATTATATCTACTGCGGAAGGAGTCACCGTATTACACTTGTTAGGAACTGTAAATGCAATTGCTGAAATAACCAGGACAGGATAGTATATTATGAATCCCTTCCTGGTTGAGATGCCCTGGGGGAAAGCTAGGTAAATCATGTTTATTTTCTAGATTACATATTTAGAATGCAAGCACACTGGAGAGATAGATGAGACAGCAAAATCTACATAATGCTCTGGGACTGATTTAAATTTCGGGAGGATGCCGGAAAATCCATCAATAGGACAGGATGCATGCTGTATGTATTGCATAGGCAGAAGCCTATTGCATAGGCATGAAAAGCTCATTTGAATTCCTCACACTTCGGATGGTAAAGTAAAAAGAAAAGGTTCTCCTTTTGCATTTTTAGGCTTTATTCAGATAGTAGAGGAGAAGATGGAAGTGGAGGAGGAAAGGGGGACAGGCTAATTTTAAAGACTGGAATGGAACAACAATCACAAGGAGCCTGTCCTCTTTTGCTCCTCCCACGAGCGTCCTCTGGTTAACACTGGTCTCCAGTGTCATACATTTGTGTTTGAACCAGGTGTGTTGCTACTAGACCACAAGCTATGGACAAAATAAAGTTAACTTGACTTGGTCATATGATGGATTCAAGAGCTTTTACTTACATTTGTATCTTCTCATGTGAAGTGAGAATAAAAGTCGTAGAACAAACGTCAGTAAATGGCTGTTTTATGTAAAGTACAAATTCAACCAAGTTGAACCAAAGTGGGAAGAGAAGGAGAGATTAATAGGCCTCCAGCATCCTGAGGCTCTTGTCACGGTGATGGACTGTGCACCGACGCAATGTTCAGACCACTAACAATTCTCAGACTGCTCCAGTTTCCCTGCACTGAACTGGTGAGAACTTCAGCGGGCCATAAATCCATTTAGAGTATTCAGTCCGTTTGATGGTCTACTGTGGATCAGTGTTCAGTAGTGACAATGGTTGAGTAAGCAATGGTTTGAGGCTGTTGTCACATTTTCACAAGGGGATCTAGGCTAGCATGGGGCAGAAAGGGATGAGATCCTGTATCTGCTCCAGTGAACATTCACTAAAGAAGTTAAAGTGTGTCTGATGTTTTCACATCTCAAAAAAGGTCTAATGTCGAGTTCATGCCCCCATGCCATCTGTTGTGTAACTACGCGCTCCAATCCCAAATGAATGGGACAGAAACACATCATCTAATTACATCACATTGTGCAGTCTCAGTACATGACATCTGCACTGAAGTTCAGACTCATCAGAAGGATGGTCTTTTCACCTGAATGTTGGTTTTTGCACTCAACAAGACGACACATTGGATACATACAGTCGGCAAACTTAATTCTTCCCCTGTGTATTTTAGTTCATGGAGATTTCCATGACCTTGTACCTAGTCCACTCTCTCTTTGCTTATGGGCTTAGGGACATTTTGTTTAATAAAGAGAGTAATAAAATCTATGACTATTGACCTCTCTTGGCCCCATGGCAAAGAACCTGTTTGCTCTTGATCTCTGAAGACTTGGCCTCTATTTAAAATGTATTAAACATGCTTGATAGTTTCAGCAACAATTACATTAACTGCTATTAGATTAATTCATTGCATAAGCTATACCGGTATATTCGTTTGAAAAGAAATGCCCTACAACCAGACAGATACAATGCCTTGCGAAAGTATTCGGCCCCATTGAACTTTGCGACCTTTTGCCACATTTCAGGCTTCAAACATAAAGATATAAAACTGTATTTTTTTGTGAAGAATCAACAACAAGTGGGACACAATCATGAAGTGGAACGACATTTATTGTTATTTCAAACTTTTTTAACAAATCAAAAACTGAAAAATTTCACAGATTCAAGCTGTCAAACCTTTTCACATGTGGATAGAAAATGACCACATACACATTAGCCTAGATGGAGAGATCATACAATTGGAGGCAAATTGAAACAAAATACGTGTTGGTGTATTGGAGGGCTGCCATGACAGATGAAAGATAGAACTTACTCAATTAGGCCCATCGGCCCATGAGGACTGAGAAGCATACTGTATGCCATCAACAGAATGTATACTATGCTAATAATATGGCTTCATCTGGCGGTAAAATGTACTACACAACAGCATAGTTCATATTCTGTGACATATCTGAACAATGAGACAATTTTAATGGCACCCCAGATAAATATTTGTTGTTCAAGTTCCTGATCAGGTTGTAGCTGTCAATAGGATAAACAGTGCATTTGGAAAGTATTCAGACCCCTTCCCTTTTTCCACATTTTGTTACGTTACAGGCTTGTTCTAAAATGGATTATATTACATTTCCCCTCATGAATCTACAAACAATACCCCATTATGACAAAGCAAAAACAGGTTTTTAGAATTGTTTGCGAATGTATTAAAAATAAAAACATAATGACCTTATTTATATAAGTATTCAGACCCTTTGATATGAGACTCGAAATTGAGGTGAATTCTGTTTCCATTGATCATCCTTGAGATGTTTCTATGACTTGATTGCAGTCCACCTGTGGTAAATTCAATTGATTGGACATGATTTGGAAAGGCACACACCTGTCTATATAAGGTCCCACAGTTGACAGTGCATGTCAGAGCAAAAACCAAGCGATGAAGTCAAAGGAATTGTCCGTAGAGCTCCGAGGCAGGATTGTCTCATGGAAAGATCTGGGGAAGTGTACCAAATAATGCCTAAAGCGTTGAAGCTAACCAAGAATTTTCCATCATTCTTAAATAGAAGAAGTTTGGAACCACCAAGACTCTTCCTAGAGCTGTCTGCCTGGCCAAACTGAGAAATCAGGGTCTTGTTCAGGGAGGTGACCAAGAACCCAATGGCAGAGCTCCAGAGTTCCAACCATCTCTGCAGAACTCTGCCAATCAGGCCTTTACGGTAGAATGGCCAGACGGAAGCCACTCCTCAGTAAAAGGCACATAACAGCCCACTTGGAGTTGCCAAATGGTACCTAAAGGACTCTCAGACAATAAGAAACAGGATACTCTGGTCTTATAAACCAAGATTAAACTCTTTGGCCTGAATGCCAAGCGTTACATCTGCAGAAAACCTGGCACCATCCCTACGGTGAAGCATGGTGGTGGCAGCATCATGTTGTGGGGATGTTTTTCAGTGGCAGGGACTGAGAGACTGGTCAGGATCGAGGGAAAGATGAACGGAGCAAAGACAGAGAGATCCTTGATGAAAACCTGCTCCAGAGTGCTCAGGACCTCAGACTGTGGTGAAGGTTCACCTTCCAACAGGACAACAACCCTATGCACACAGCCAACACAACGCAGGAGTGACTTCGGGACAAGTCTCTGAATGTCCTTGAGTTGCCCAGCTAGAGCCAAGACTTGAACCCAATCAAACACTCTCTGCAGAGACCTGAAAATAGCTGTGCAGCGACGATCCCCATCCAACCTGACAGAGCTTGAGATGATCTGCAGAGAAGAATGGGAGAAACTCCCCAGCTACAGATGTGCCAAGCTTGCAGCATCATACCCAAGAAGACTTAAAAGGCTGTAATCACTGCCAAAGGTGCTTCAACAAAGTACTGGGTAAAGGGTCTGAATATTTATGTAAATGTGATATTTCTGTTTTTATTTTTAAAACATTTGTCATTATGGGGTATTGTGTGTAGATTGATGAGGGGAAAAAAACTATTTAATCAATTTTAGAATACAGCTGTAATGTAACAAAATGCGGAAAAAGTCAAGCGGTCTGAATACGGTGCACGTATGCACTGTACAACAAAATCTTTACAAAAACATTTTGGCTCAGTGTCAAAAACAGCCAGAGCTACAATAGTTAACTTCCTAGTGTGAAAAAAACCTATTCAAACTAGTTACATTTTCATAGCTAGTAGACACTTTTACCTCATTTCCACTTTTAATACAATTTTACAAGTAACTTTCGAAAACTACCTTAAATAATGATGACTGTCATGGTGTAAGAGAGAGAGAGGTCCTGTGAGCAAAAATATGGATTTGCTCATTTTCTATTTAACTCAGAGACTTAATCCATCCACTGAACTACTGGAATGCTCACTTATCTCATTTTATTGTCTGACACATATAGGTCAAGGATTCACACTGGGTTCATTTGGCTGGTTAGGAAACGATCCGTGGCCTTATAGGAACATTTCACTTCTACTGTAGTGTGAGTGCTGTCTGTAATGAGAAACTCAGGAACACTGTAGGATCCCCTCCCCTCCCTGTTCAAAATTAATACATGTTTTTTTTTTCAACACCGGAGACTGCTCTCAAGGTTGTTTTCACCTATTGAAATTGTGTTTTTAACTCTGCAGTTTTCATCCCAGACATCTATAGTCTACTACTACTACTGTGCATCATTGAGCCAGGAATACATATCTTGTCGCAACACAATATATATGGTCCTCACCCAACACAATATATATGGTCCTCACCCAACACAATATATATGGTCCTCACCCAACACAATATATATGGTCCTCACCCAACACAATATATATGGTCCTCACCCAACACAATATATATGGTCCTCACCCAACACAATATATATGGTCCTCACCCAACACAATATATATGGTCCTCACCCAACACAATATATATGGTCCTCACCCAACACAATATATATGGTCCTCACCCAACACAATATATATGGTCCTCACCCAACACAATATATATGGTCCTCACCCAACACAATATATATGGTCCTCACCCAACACAATATATATGGTCCTCACCCAACACAATATATATGGTCCTCACCCAACACAATATATACTGTATGGTATATGGTCATAGATGGTCATTGGCAAACTTCAGACGGGCATGCGGACATGCGCTGGCTTGAGCAGGGGGACCTTGCGTGCGCTGCAGGATTTTAATCCATGACGGCATAGTGTGTTAGTAATGGTTTTCTTTGAGAATGTGGTCCCAGCTCTCTTCAGGTCATTGACCAGGTCCTGCCGTGTAGTTCTGGGCTGATCCCTCACCTTCCCCATGATCATTGATGCCCCACGAGGTGAGATCTTGCATGGAGCCCCAGACCTAGGGTGATTGACCGTCATCTTGAACTTCTTCCATTTTCTAATAATTGCGCCAACAGTTGTTGCCTTCTCACCAAGCTGCTTGCCTATTGTCCTGTAGCCCATCCCAGCCTTGTGCAGGTCTACAATTTTATCCCTGATGTCCTTACACAGCTCTCTGGTCTTGGCCATTGTAGAGAGGTTGGAGTCTGTTTGATTGAGTGTGTGGACAGGTGTCTTTTATACAGGTAACGAGTTCAAACAGGTGCAGTTAATACAGGTAATGAGTGGAGAACAGGAGGGCTTCTTAAAGAAAACCTAACAGGTCTGTGAGAGCCAGAATTCTTACTGGTTGGTAGGTGATCAAATACTTATGTCATGCAATAAAATGTCAAATTAATTAATTAAAAATCATACAATGTGATTTTCTGGATTTTTGTTTTAGATTCCGTCTCTCACCGTTGAAGTGTACCTATGATTTTTTTTAAATGACAGGCCTCTACATGCTTTGTAAGTAGGAAAACCTGCAAAATCAGCAGTGTATCAAATACTTGTTCTCCCCACTGTATGTACTCTAATCTTCCAACATTACCATGGGTTAAAGAACTGAATGTGGCAATTTTCAGAATGAATAAAACCACTATTTTTTTTCATCAATATATTTAGTGTGTAAAGGCTCTCCAAACCTGATTTTTTAAACTGATTGATATATACATTTCTAACCCAAGAATGTGCCCAAATAATCTATAAAGTCTGAGTATTTTTCAATCTACCAGTTGGTGTTGAAATGGAGACGAATATGCCTTTCTTTCCTTGATCCCTATTTTCTTAACCCCTTCTCTTGATGTATTCTTGTCTGTCGACAGAATTCTAATGAAAGGTCCACATTATTTAAATGGGTGGCTTAAAAGAAAACTCCACCCAAAAACTATATTTTGGTATTTATTTCATTAGTCCATTGTTGACATACAGTAGTTCCAAACATTTGGCTTGTCGGCAATCATGTTTTCAAGATATGTGACTTTCAAAATACAGAAATCATCCCATATTTACATGTTTTTACATTTAACTAGGCAAGTCAGTTTAGAACAAATTCTTATTTAAAATCACGGCATACCTGAACGACACTGGGCCAATTGTGTGCTGCCCTATGGGACTCCCAATCACGGCCGGATGTGATACAGCCTGGATTCAAACCAGGGACTGAGATGTAGTGCCTTAAGACTGCTGCACCACTCAGGAGCCCATATTATGTATTTTGCATCATTTGGTGCTGTATTTTGCATGGGTTTTACATCATATGATGCTGGGTTTTACATCATATGATGCTAAATGCATCATACAGGGATGATTTCTGTATTTTGAAAGTTGCATATCTTGAAAACTTGATTGCTGTCAAGCCAAACATTATGAGAATATGTCAACAATAACTAATGGAACAAATACCAAAACATAGATTTTGGGAGGAGTAAATGTACTGAAACGCCTATTGAATGAAAACTCCAGGAGAAAATATGTTAGCCAGCAAGTGGGAGGGTTTTCAGCTGTTGAATTACATTTATTCGGCACAAGAGCTATTTTTTATGTATTTAACCCTTATTTTACAGGGGAGAGGAAGGGAGATGAACGTGCCAATTGGAAGCTGGGGATGTTTAGGTGGCCATGATGTTATGAGAGCCAGATTAGGAATTTACCCAGGACACCAGGGTTAGCACCCCTACTCTTACAATAAGTGCCATGGGATCTTTAGTGATCACAGAGAGTCAGAACACCCATTTAACATCCCATCCAAAAGACTTCACCTTACACAGAGCAATGTCCCCAATCACTGCTATGGGAAAAACAATTAGACCAGAGGAAAAAGTGCCTCCTACTGGCCCTCCAACACCACTTCCAGCAGCATCTGGTCTCCCATCAGTACCAACCTTGCTTAGCTTCAGAGGTAAGACAGCAGTGGGGTGCAGGGAGGTATGCTGAAAAGCCTGTTATGCACCTGCATAAGGTAAATCTGAATATCAACTACTGAGAAGTGCATAGGAAAGGCATCATTTCTAAATTGGGCCCTTGGTGAAAAGCCAAGTCATAATTTCGAACTTACACTCAAATTACTGTAATCAATCAAAACCTCTTCTGACAGAATATCACTTTTCCTTAGCACTGCCTTCAGAATATTAGCGTTGAGTGAATATTAACATTTTGCGGCCTGTACGGTGTCCCTATTAGGAAGGCCCATGTCTCAGCAAGATTTATACGAGACACTGTGTACAGCTGAGTATGGAGAGAGGAATGTATATGCCTCAGTCAAAACTATAGAGGGAGCTTTAGTAAAACCCAAGACACTGGACTGGAGAACAGGATCTACTGCTCAACATAGAGAGCACTTTAAACTAGGCAGAAAGAACGGCTGGAAAGGAAATCAAAGAGATAGAAATATCGAGAAAGAGATAGAGGGCCAAGGATAAAATAAGAAGGGTTAGAGGTATAGAACAAGAAGAAATAGAAGGGAACGAGAATAGAACGAGAGCGCAAGTGAAGCTTGAAGAGTTTGAAGAGGCTGTTCTTGTGAAGATGTCTCTGGTGTTTTCTGATTGGCTCCATTATGGCGTTTGACTGTGTACACTGCTGCTGATCAAGCACCAAAGTGTTTCTGGGACAGACATTTGGATTCCCTTTTTCCTCTGTGGCGTCAGATTTAGCTGAGTGCTTGATGTCACAGCTCTACCCTTTCAACTGATATTGTGTGATGTGAGAAGCAAAACAAGGGAGACATCAGAAGGGAGAGAGGCCTCTATTGTACACAGACAGTCCCACAAGCCTTAAAAAGTTTGTTCCTTACCTCAATTTAGATCAACACGAAAAAGTATCTTTAGAACTCCAACTTGCAGAGTAACATGAATACAATCAAGATCAGACAGTTAAAGGGAAGCCAAAGAATGGCCAGCCCAGTAGAGACCCACCAAAATAGTCAGACAAGGGTTAGGTTGCAGGTTGTTTTTACTGCAGTCGCGCTTGGCATCCAGGTGTTGTGAGATCGGATCAACTGCACAGACAACCTAGAACAAGACAAGGCATTTTCGGAGGAAGGGAAGGGTAGGGGGGCAGTAAAGGGCAGAGAGGCATTGCAACACAGTAGGCAGGTCAGTTTACGAGCCAGGACAGTCCTAATTTAAAGGACAATCCACAGTTGAAACAAAGTGTTCTCCCAGCAACTGTTAAGGTAAAAAGCTAAGGGAAATGTAATCCTTCTCAAATTCATAGACATTGTTATGGATGCAAAGACTGACCATGATGTCAAAAGTATAGTTTTAACCATGCTTTAAAGGGGGAAATAAAAAATAATGAAACAAAAATCCACATTATATCTAAAATGATAACTTTGTTACACACATTACCAAAATATCTAAATCAGGACAGGAAAGTATTGACCTCAGGCAGCCAGATGCCAGCTGGATGCCAGTTAGTGGTTAAGAATCCTGGGGAGTTGGGTTCGAGCATCATCCTAACATATTGGATTTCCTCAGGAAACACGTAATACACAGTTCTTTGCACAACACCTTGCATTGTCACAATCCCTAAAGCATTTTTACAAATCATACTGAAATAGATTTCACTTATTTCGATCAATAGCATTCATCAATGCTTTTAGAGATACATTCTAAAAATAATACTCAACACAGGCCTGCCACTGGTGTCAAGTTGGTTAATATAATTGGCAGGTCAAGAACTCCAAACCCTCTCTCTTTACGTTTCATTGAGCTGTTTTATTTTATTGGATGTTAGCAAGTACACAGTGTGTTTTGAGAGCCTCATCAATCTCTTCAGTCTGTTCTGTGACAATAAAAACTATTCTGAGGATCCTTCCAAGGAGAACAAAATAAGAGCTGAGGAGATAACAAAACTCCAACTCTAGGGAACATGAAAGAACTCATAAATCCATAGAGTAGCCAGACAGTGAAATTTAACAGAGATGTTTTGCTGACAGCGTCAGAACTACTTCAGACATACAGAACTAGTCAAAGTTTGGACACACCTACTCATACCAGGGTTATTCTTTATTTTTACTATTTTCTTCATTGTAGAATAATAGTGTAATGAGTGCGTGCTGGTGGCAGGGAAGTCAGGCACAGGAGAGTGAACTTGGTATAAACAGAGCAGTTCAATGAATGCTAGAATACTCAGAAAACCAATATAAACAAAAATAATATAAAAGGGTACAAAACCTGTTGCACACCAGAACATAACTTGCACAAACCACACAGCAAACAATCACCGACAAAGACATGAGGGGAAACAGAGGGTTAAATACACAACGTGTAATTGATGGGATTGAAACCAGGTATGATGGAAGACAAGACCAAACCAATGGAAAATGAAAAATTGATCAGCGATGGCTAGAAGGTCAGTGACGTCGACCGCCGAACACCACCCAAACAAGGAGAGGGACCAACTTCGGCGGAAGTCCTGACAAATAGTGAAGACATCAAAACTATGAAATAAAACATGGAATCATGTAGCAACCAAAAAAGTTATATTTTATCTTTGAGATTCTTCAAAGCAACCACCCTTTGCCATGATGACTGATTTGCACACTTGGCATTCTCTCAACCAGCTTCATGAAGTAGTCACCTGGAATATATTTCAATTAACAGGTGTGCCTTGTTAAAAGCTAATTTGTCTTAATGGGTTTGAGCCAATCAATTGTGTTGTGACCAGGTAGGGGTGGTATACAGAAGATAGCCCTATTTGGTTAAAGACCAAGTCCATATTATGGAAAGAACAGCTCAAATAAGCAAAGAGAAATTACAGTCAATCATTACTTTAAAACATGAAGGTCAGTCAATCCGTAAAATGTCAAGGACATTTAAAGTTCAAGTGCAGTCGCAAACCCCATTAAGCGCTATCATGAAACTGGCTCTCATGAGGACCGCCACAGGAAAGGAAGACCCATAGTTACCTCTGCTGCTGAGGGTAAATTCATCAGAATAAATGCACCTCAGATTGCAGCCCAAAAAAATGCTTCACAGAGTTGAAGGAACGGACACATCTCAACATCAACTGTTCAGAAGAGACTGTGTGAATCAGGCCTTCATTGTTGAATTGCTGCAAAGAAACCACTACTAAAGGACACCAATAAGATCCAAATGCGCGAAAATAAGCGAAATGCTTGTGCTTCTAGTTCCGACAATGCAGTAATAACCAAAGAGTAATCTAACTAACAATTCCAAAACTACTACCTTATACACACAAGTGTAAAGGGATAAAGAATATGTACATAAAGATATGTGAATGAGTGATGGTACAGAACGGCATAGGCAAGATGCAGTAGATGGTATCGAGTACAGTATATACATATGAGATGAGTATGTAAACAAAGTGGCATAGTTTAAAGTGGCTAGTGATACATGTATTACATAAAGATGCAGTAGATGATATAGAGTACAGTATATACGTAGACATATGAGATGAATAATGTAGGGTATGTAAACATTATATTAAGTAGCATTGTTTAAAGTGGCTAGTGATATATTTTACATCAATTCCCATTATTAAAGTGGCTGGAGTTGAGTCAGTGTGTTGGCAGCAGCCACTCAATGTTAGTGGTGGCTGTTTAACAGTCTGATGGCCTTGAGATAGAAGCTGTTTTTCAGTCTCTCTGTCCCAGCTTTGATGCACCTGTACTGACCTCGCCTTCTGGATGATAGCGGGGTGAACAGGCAGCGGCTCGGGTGGTGGAAGAGACTTGCTGGTTCCAAGAAACACGAGCAATGGACATTAGACTGGTGGAAATCTGTATTTTGGTCTGATGACCAACCGCTGTGTCTTTGTGAAACGCAGAGTAGATGAACGGATGATCTCCACATGTGTGGTTCCCCCCGTGAAGCATGGAGGAGGAGGTGTGATGGTGTGGGGGTGCTTTGCTGGTGACACTGTCTGTGATTTATTTATAATTAAAGGCACACTTAACCAGCATGGCTACCACAGCATTGTGCACCGATACGCCATCCCATATCATTTTTGCTTAGTGGGACTATAATTTGTTTTTCAACAGGACAATGACCCAAAATGCACCTCCAGGCTGTATAAGGGCTATTTGACCAAGGAGAGTGATGGAGTGCTGCATCAGATGACCTGGCCTCCACAATCACCCGACCTCAACCCAATTGAGATGGTTTGGGATCAGTTGGACCGCAGAGTGAAGGAAAAGCAGCCAAGTGCTCAGAATATGTGGGAACTCCTTGTTGGGAAAGCATTCCTCGTGAAGCTGTTTGAGAGAGTGACAAGAGTGTCATCAAGGCAAAGGGTGGCTACTTTGAAGAATCTCAAATATAAAATATATTTTGATTTGTTTAACACTTTTTTGGTTACTACATGATTCCATAGTTTGGAGGTCTTCACTATTATTCTACAATGTAGAAAATAGTAAAAATAAAGTAAAAACCCAGAAATGACTAGGTGTGTCCAAACCTTTGACTGATACTGTATGTCTATTTCATTAAATACTGTTTAGCTGTTGTTGCTTTTTTAAATGTTTATTAACAATTTGTTCATTTCAATCATTTTTATTTTACACAGCTGTACTGATCCAAGCAACTGCTTACTTCCCATTTAGACAGCAGTGACACCTTTGTCTGACCTTGCCTAATATGTTGACCAATTGGTTCTCTCTGTCTGAACAAACAGTACATAGGAACTCATTTTTGCCACTGTGTCAGTAGACACATCTTGCAATGTGATTCTCCCATGCAGAAACTATTGAACCGCTAACTGTCACCCCCGAATTGTCATCCCTGCTCTACCATAACGAGTCACAGCCACGGGAATCGACACAGATCAACACAGAGGACAGCACTGACATCCCACATATCCAATTACAGACACTTGCACTGTGAGGCGATGGGAAAGAGAGCCTGACAATTTTAATTTGAGAAAGGATAGGCTAGACTCTTAGAAAAAAAGGGTTCCAAAAGTGTTCTTCAGCTGTCCCCATAGAAGAACCCTTTTTGGTTTTACGTAGAACCTTCTGTGGAAAGGGTTCTACATGGAACCCAAAAGCGTATTACCTGAAACCAATAAGGGTTCTATCTGGATCCAAAAGGGGTTTTCCTATGGGGACAGCCGAAGAACCCTTTTAGGTTCTAGATGTAACCTTTTTTTAAGAGTATACTCAAAGCTTCACACATTATAGGCAGTCAGTGATGTCTTATTGAAACTTTACCGGTAGGCTTGGTTTATGATATGTGCTATTTCCCTATCCTTTCTGTGGGTAAGAATGTATTTCTTTTTATTTTCCCTCTAAGGGACTGTTGCAGTGGGATTCCACTACGACTGCCACAGGTCTTAGTTTCAGTCAACTAGTCAATCTTGGGATGTCACGTTCATCATAACGAGGAGACCAAGGCGCAGCGTGATATGAATACATTCCTCTTTAATGAAAGAGAACACTGAACAAATTATACAAAGAACAAAACGAACTTGAAGCTATATATAACGAGTGCCGAGATAAATGTTCATTGTAGTTGCAGCTTCCGATGAACGCATAGATGTGTGATCCTCAAACCATCTAAGCCAGTCACAGAGTCGAAATGCGAATTAAAAGTATTGGAATTCGCCAATTGAAATTAGATTTGTCATCTCACTATATTAAGATCAAACTGAATTTAATTTAAAAATGGTCGATCAGTGACCCAGACCAAGATTATAGGAGACCATGTCCTCTTAGGGTTTCCCACTTAGTTGATCACTGTTCACATATGGTTAAGATCAATGTAAAAGTGGGGAAGACTAAAGACATTCTAAACTCAAGGGCTCTTTCTAAACTCAAGTCCAATATTCTCCAGTTGCATCCAATATATATGATATAGTCTTCACTGATATGAGATGGATAGATGAAAGCTACATCATAACTTTTTTTAAATATATATATATATATACACACACACACACGTACCAAGATCCACTATCTTGCTTTTTCAGGACATAAAGGACAGGAAACATGAGCTTCTCCCATGTCACGCCCTGACCTTAGTTATCTTTGTTTTCTTTAATATTTTGGTTAGGTCAGGGTGTGACAAGGGTGGTTGGTTTAGTTTTGTATTGTCTAGGTGTTTTTGTCCTGTCTAGGGTTTTTGTATATCTATTGGGTTTTGTATGTCTAGGTATATGTAGGTCTATGGTGGCCTAAATTGGTTCCCAATCAGAGACAGCTGTTTATTGTTGTCTCTGATCGGGGATTCTATTTAGGTTGCCATTTCCATTTTGGTTTTGTGGGTTATTGTCTATGTGTAGTTGCATGTCAGCACTCATTATATATATATAGCGTCACTTTCGTTTTGTATAATTTGTTCAGTGTTTTCTTTCATTAAAGAGGAACGTATTCATATCACGCTGCGCCTTGGTCTCCTCGTTATGACGAACGTGACAGAAGAACCCACCATAACAGGACCAAGTAGCATGAAAAGGAGGAGCAGCGTTTAATGGGGAGATGGACCTGGGAGGAGATATTAGATGGAGCAGGACCCTGGACACAGCCGGGGGAGTATCGTTGTCCTAAGAGGCAGCGAAAGCAGAACGGTGATACTATGAGGAGAAATACCGGAGAATGGAGGAACGGCAACGATATTAGGGTACACGGCTAGCACGGAAGCCCGAGAGGCAGTCCCAATATTTTTGGGGGGGGGGGGCACACGAGGAGATTGGCTGAGTCAGGTAGGAGACCTGAGCCAACTCCTCGTGCTTACTGTGGGGAGCGTGTAACTGGTCAGGCACCGTGTTATGCAGAGATGCCCACGGTGCTATTCTAGCACGGTGTGCTCTATTCCAGCTCCTCGCATTTGCCGGGCTAGAATGGGCATCCAGCCAGGACGTATTGAGCCAGCTCTATGTTCTGGATCTCCAATGCGTCTCCACGCTCCAGTGTATCCTGTGCCTCCTCCCCGCACTCGCCCTGAGGTGCGTGTCCCCAATCCGGTAGCACCAGTTCCGGCACCACACACCAGGCCTACAGTGCGCCTCCAGGGTCCAGTACGCCCTGTTCCTCCTCCCCGCACTCACCCTGAGGTGCGTGTCCCCAGCCCGGTACCACCAGTGCCGGCACCACGCACCAGGCCTATAGTGCGCCTCGGCAGTCCAGTATGCCCTGTTCCTGCTCCTCGCACTGAGGTGCGTGTCCCCATCCCGGTACAACCAGTGACGGCACCAGGCACCAGGCCTACAGCAGTCCAGAGCGTCCGGCGACAGTGCCAATTCCAGAGTGTCCGGCGACAGTACCCAGTCCAGAGCGTCCGGCGACAGTACCCAGTCCAGAGCGTCCGGCGACAGTACCCAGTCCAGAGCGTCCGGCGACAGTACCCAGTCCAGAGCGTCCGGCGACAGTACCCAGTCCAGAGCGTCCGGCGACACTACCCAGTCCAGAGCGTCTGGCGACAGTACCCAGTCCAGAGCGTCTGGCGACAGTACCCAGTCCAGAGCGTCTGGCGACAGTACCCAGTCCAGAGCGTCTGGCGACAGTACCCAGTCCAGAGCGTCCGGCGACAGTACCCAGACCGGAACCTCCAACGACGGGCCACAGTCCGGAACCTCCAACAACGGGCCACAGTCCGGAACCTCCAACGACGGGCCACAGTCCGGGGCCTTCAATGACTTTTGTTATTTCGACGTGGTCTGCATCTGGGTCTTACCTTCCACAGTCCGGGGTCTCCAGCGACGATCCCCAGTCCAGAACATCCGGCGATTATCCATGCAGTGAGGGTCCTCAGCCCAGGGCCTACGGCGAGGATCCGCAGTCCAGAGCCTCCGACGATGATCCACGGGTCAGTGATACAAGAGCGATACAGTGATAGTGTAAAGAATGGGGGCGGGGTCCAGAACCAGAGCCGCCACCGAGGTTAGATGCCCACCCAGACCTTCCCATATAGGTTTAGGTTTGCGGCCGGGAGTCTATGGTTATTTGAATGTCAGCCCTCGTTATATATAGCTTCACATTCATTTTGTTGTTTTGTATAATTTGTTCAGTGTTCTCTTTCATTAAAGAAGAATGTATTCACATCATGCTGCGCCTTGGTCTCCTCGTTATGATGAACGTGACATCCCAAGATTGACTAGTTGACTAATGTCTGTTTTAGTTTTCCAGCAATTGCAACATTCAAAGCTTAGATGTTGGATGTGGTGACTTTATGGAGAGAAAAAAGCTGAAAGTGAAAATCAGAGCTGTCCTTGAATGGACTGAGATTCATAAGTAATGACTGTATATCCAATTATTTCACCATAACATTTATTAAAAAAGGTGATTTCTGACATCATTTACATTCCACTGCAACCGTTATTATCAGGTAGGAAGGTAAGACCCAGATGCAGACCACGTCGAAATAACAAAAGTTTGAGAAAAGAGAGCCTGGGAAACTACAGGAGCTGAGAAACAAAACAATGGCTGACTTGACAAACAATACAAACTGGCACAGACAGACAGAAAACACAGGTATAAAGACACTGGGGATAATGGGGAAGATGGGGGACACCTGGAAGGGGGTGGAGACAATCACAAAGACAGGTGAAACTGATCAGGGTGTGACAATTATGTTATTCAATCACTATAGATGAATGGTTTCCCGCTTCCCCAGTGAATGAAGCTAGTTAAAAGGCATATACTAATTTTTAGGATCATTAGGGAAACATAATTGAGGTGGAAGGTATTTCAAATCAAATTAAATTGTATTTGTTACATGCACCGAAAACAACAGGTGTAGGTAGACCTTACGGTGAAATGCTTATATACAAGCCCTCAACCAACATTGCCGTTCAAGAAATAGAGTTCCGAAAAGATTTACTAAGTAAACTAAAGTAAAAAAAATACAATTAAAAGTAACACAATAAAATAACAATAGCCAGTGTGTGCGGGGATACAGGTTTGTCGAGGTAATTTGTACATGTAGGTAGAGGTAAAGTGACTATGCATCGATAATAAAACTGCAAGTAGCAGCAGTGTAAAAACAAAGGGGGGGTCAATGTAAATAATCTGAGTGGCCATTTGATTAATTGTTCAATAGTCTTATGGATTGGGGTAGAAGCTGTTAAGGAGCTTTTTGGATCTAGACTTGCCATGCGGTAGCTGAGAGAACAGTCTATGACTTGGGTGACTGGAGCCTTCCTCTGACACGCCTAGTACATAGGTCCTGGATGGCAGGAAGCTTGGCCCCAGTGATGTACTGGGCCTTACGCACTACCCTCTGTAGCGCCTTACAGTCAGATGCCAAGCAGTTGCCATACCAGGTGGTGATGCAACCATGCTCTCGATGGTGCAGCTGTAGAACTTTTTGAGGATCTAGGGACCCATGCCATTTATGTGCTGCCACTAGTATTGCTATATCTTCTAAATCGATGTGTACATGTGGCATACAAGCAATTTACAACAATGTATACACTTTTATGTAGATGTATGGTAGTGTTGTTCATGATTGCTCTCAGTGCTAATTAGGCTAGCAGTAGGCTGGTTGTAGCCTATTGAGAATTCCTATATTTAGAACATGTCTTCTTCAAGAGATAAGAACATAATTGATGAACATAAAGAACATAATAATTAATGCCATGAAATAATTCACAGTTCGAGTCCTGAATACTGCCCTATTTCTGTAATTGTCCTGCAAGAATATACTTAAACTGATGCGCTAAGGATAAGTGGTCATCCACTACGTTTTTGTTTTACCCCTGAGGGATTAGTAGTATAGAACGCATCCTAATAACCAAGGCTTAAACTAATTATGAGCTTGAGAAGTTACCTATGGCAAAGACAAAGGCACAATCTAAACCAATACTTTCTGCTTCAGCCAAGCATCTTCTTCTAAACATCTCTCAGCTCCTTAGACTTCAATAGTGTCCTTGTTGAAATGAGAGAGGACGCTTGTCTTTGCCATCAATGCCAGTTGCCAAGTGGCTTTGATGAAAGTTTGACAGGCTATTCATTAAAGTGTGCTCCGTGATTGAACAGGGTTTTCAATGTGATTTGATGCATATAGGGTAGCAAAGTGTATTTCTCTAGTTTTGCATTTTGCCTCCAGCACCTTCACTAATCGTTTTTTGGTGTGCGGTAGATTCTGCCTAATATCTACATGACATTTTTGTCACATGTAAATAAATAAATGTATATAAAATACAAAATAGAATGACAACGCTATAAGCATTATCCCAAATTTAACCCATCAACTTAGTGAACACCATTGGTGTTTAATATGAGGGTTTCAGCATGAAATGTCCTTTATATTTTACACACTTTTAACTTATTTTACTGTCACAACATGTCTTTGTTGTAAATGTTTCTGCACCAAGCTGACGGCAGTTAAGAAAAAAAGTCAATAGTTGCAGTTTATAGAAAATAATGGCTTTGTGGATTAGATGTTTTTGTACATTAATTAGGCTATTTTATATTGAACCATATGGTTTATCCACTAAAAACTCATGGAAATATGGACACAGATATTAAAAAATGAATACTTTATATTAATATATTTTTTAAAGATATTCAAGTATAAATTACCAAAATTACCATACATTGACATTGATTACCTGCTATTTACCAAAATTACTGACAATTACTGTAACTTTGGTGAATTTACAGAATGTGTGTCAGGACTATCCGCTACACTACGCTTCAGCACTTGGCGGTCCCGTTCTGTGTGGCCTACCACTTCGCAACTAAGCCGTTGTTTCTCCTGGATGTTTTAACTTCACAGTAATAGCACTTACAGTTGACCGGGGCAGCTCTACTGACTTGTTGGAAAGGTGGCATCCTATGATGGTGCCACATTGAAAATCACTGAGCTCTTCAGTAAGGCCATTCTACTATAAAGTTTGTCTATGGAGATTGCATGGCGGTGTGCTCGATTTTAAACACATTTCAGCAACGAGTGTGGCTGAAATTGCCAAATCCACTAATTTGAAGTGGTGTCCACATACACCATATATAAAAAAGTAAAAGTGTGTTCTTTATTGTTGACAGTTGAGTTGGATAAATATGTATTTTTATACCTATTATTTAACTAGACAAGTCAGTTAATTAAGAACAAATTCTTATTTTCAATGACTGCCTAGGAACAGTGGGTTAACTGCCTTGTTCAGGGGAAGAACGACAGATTTGTACCTGCAACCTTTCGGTTACTAGTCCAATGCTCTACCCACTAGGCTACGCTGCCTGAGTCAGGGGTTCAAACGGAATCAAAAGGGAACTGAAACAGTGCCAGAAACAAAGCATTATGCATCCTGATGGCATCCCTAACTTATGCATTAGAATTATATTTAAAATCACTAAGAATTCGTTTAACAGT
Organism: Oncorhynchus mykiss; assembly: GCF_057628025.1. NCBI lineage: Eukaryota > Metazoa > Chordata > Actinopteri > Salmoniformes > Salmonidae > Oncorhynchus > Oncorhynchus mykiss. The sequence continues at coordinate 67,943,070 of NC_143028.1, forward strand.
GGCCTTCAGTTCATGTGCATCAGTTAGAGATGCATGTCAATAAGAGTGACATCTGAATATGACCTTAAATGGATGGACATCTATTGTTGAGTGGTGTGGCGTACAAGGCTGAAAATATACTAATCACCACATTTATGTCAATGTGACACTGACATGAGAATATTTTATTTTCAATTATGGCACAAGAGTATGATGTAAAACAACATAAAAAAACTGCCAGCCATGTTCTGACTTTTTTACTTTTCTGCTTAAAACCTCTTTGAGAAAGACGTGCCGCTAGCGGGGACACCTCGACAACATCCGGTGAAATTGCAGAGCGCGAAATTCAAACTACAGTATTATAAATATTTAACTTTCATAAAATCACAAGTGTAATACATCAATATAAAGCTTAACTTCTTGTTAACCCAGCCGCTGTGTCAGATTGCAAAAAGGGTTTACGGCGAAAGCACACTATGCGATTATCTGAGGACAGCACCCCACATACAAAACCATGAAAAACATATTTCAACTAGGCAGGTGCGACATGAAAGTCAGAAATAGCGATATAATATATGCCCTACCTTTGATCTTCTTCTGGCGGCACTCCAAAAGGTCCCAGATACATCACAAATGGTCCTTTTGTTCAATAATGTCCTTCTTTATATCCATAAAAACTCAGTTTAGCTGGCATGCTTCAGTCAATAATCCACCCAGTTTGCCTCCATCAAAATGCATACAAAATAAATCCCAAACGTTACTAATAAACTTTTCCAAATTAGTCAAACAACGTTTATAATCAAACCTTAGGTAACCTAATACGTAAATAAATGATACAATTTAAGACTGAGAATAATTATTGTCTTTACCGAAGGAAAATACCAAAGAATGCGCTCTCATTCAGGCGCTTGGAAACACAACAGCCAAAATAGGAGCCACCAAGAAAAACTACAATTTCTGGCTCATTTTTCCAAAAACCAGCCTGAAACTCTTTCTAAAGACTGTTGTCATCTAGTGGAAGTCCTAGGAACTGCAATCTGAGAGGACTTGGCCTTTTAATAAAAGTGATAGCCATTGAAAATAGTGGTAGGCTGGATTTTTTTTGGGGGGGGGGTGGTTTGTCCTCAGGATTCCGCCTACCATATCAGTTACGTTGCACTCACAGACATCATTTTAACAGCTTTAGAAAATTTAGAGTGGTTTCTATTCAACTCTACCAATGATATGCATATCCTAGCTTCTGGGCCTGAGTAACAGGCAGTTTACTTTGGGCACGCTTTTCATCCGGACATCAAAATACTGCCCCCTATCCAAAACAAGTTAATTATTCCATATCTCTGAGAAATTTTACTGTATAAGCAACTGAATTGATCATATTCATATTGGACATACTATTTTAACTTGACTTGGGTTGTATTCATTAGGGCATACCATAGCAAAAGGTTTTGCAACGAAAAACTAAAACGAGCATTTGAAGAGTTTATTTCCAAAATGCTTTATCTGTACATTTCTTACATGTTTTATTCATCCGAAATGATTGTTTATGAGTACTGTCATAAAATATTACTGTTCTCAGATTTTTCATTAATAGCGTTTAGATGTGTATGAAAATGTGAATTTTGCAAAACACTCCTGTATATTTTTTTCTGATATGTGGTTGTCTCACCTAGCGATCTTAAAATGAATGCACCTAAAGATCTTAAAATGAATGCACTTACTGTAAGTCGCTCTGGATAAGAGCATCTGCTAAGTGACTAAAATGTAAAATGTAAATGTATTTGTTATATTGATGTCAGAAATCATTTGTACAGTTCTTTATTAAAATGTAGTTAGTTGTTACATGTGACTATGTAAAACCTAGCAGTACTACTTATTTTAGTGAGGCAGAAGTATAGTATTTTGTAAAAAAATACATTATTATTTGTCTCTCTTAAATGTGTGCAATGTGTGTCATTGAACAACCCCATGCCATGACTAGAAGAAAACCACCAGTCTCTTTCATAATTACTTTAAACAATAAAATATAATTGACCAATATTTCTGAAAATTGATAAAAGTATTTTGTAATGCTATATATATATATATATATATATATATATATATATATATATATATATATATATATATATATATATATATATATATATATATATATATATCTAAGTCCCTCCCAGTTTCCTGTCATTTCCTTCCAGTTGGTGTCTAATTAATATGACTGTTGTGAATGGAGTGTATCGTGGTTAATGGTCAGCATTCCCCAGAAGCACGATGATCCCTTAAAACAGGGGTGGACAATTCCAGTCCTCGAGGGCTTGTTTGGTGTCACAGTTTTGCCCGAGCCCCAGCTATTCACACCTGACTCCAATAATCACCTAATCATGATCTTCAGTTTAGAATGCAATTTGATTAATCAGCTGTGTTTGCTAGAGATGGAGAAAAAGTGTGACACCAATCAGGCCCTCGAGAACTGGAGTTGCCCACCCTTGCCCTAAAAGGCTTAAGATCAGTGTGCACCTTGCAGGAGGAAATGACACCACATATGACACCATATATTGGAATTTAGAATATAGGCCTGTGACAACTCATGATCAATGTAAAACAAGAACCTTCCATTACAACTATAAGAAATAAGGGGCATCCTTCATTTCTTCCTTAAAGGTGGTCGCTGACCCTTGACCTTTTGAGGGAGCAACATGCTGTTTGTATTGTGACACCACATCCAGGAGGTAGTGTACAATGGTTGTGAATGTGTATGGTCGCAAATGTTTTCATTGTTGATTAGACATTGCTCAATCCATTCAAGCATTTAAAAACATGTTAGTTGAATGATGGTGTTGTTGGAGACGCTAGAGGCTGAGCCATTTATTTAGACACCTTGCTGGGTTGAGGTTAAAAATGTAAGCAATCAGATGTATTGAGGATATGACAACTCATTGGTGATATGTTCATCTGTCCAAAACCGTTATGTGGACCATGGGATGTACAACAATTTGCAAATGTTTTCAATCTCAAAGTATACAGCTTCTTTGAGGATGTTTAAAGTGCACGACCAACAACAATAGAATATTCCTTTTGAAATGTAATGAAGTGTCTTTGAAGGCCTATGAGTTAACTTTGCATTGAATTCTGTCATTTGCAAAAAAATGATTTTTCGTAGTGGAGTTCATCCACAGCATGTATCAGGTTTGTGAGGATGGCTTCCAAACTCTCATGCTGATTTCTGAGCCAAAACTTTGGCGAAGGAACCTATTAAAAAATTCACTGTGTGAGACTTTCAATTATTATTATTATTATTATTTTCTTGGGCTTCCCAGTTCCTACTCACAACAAAGCCTAGAGGTAGAAGAGATGTAATGGAGTGGTCTAACTGCCTCTGGGAAAGTGGACAGCAATTTCATACCTTTCATGACCACTGGGAATGCTTGAGTGAATCACAAGGCTGGTAGAGACGGAGAGGAGAGACACACGGTGAGGCATAAACACTTGAATGAATCACAGTGCAGGGGAGAGGAAAAGCAAAAGGAGAGAGAGAGAAGATGAAGGAATAAGAAAGTGAGGAAACTGACTACAGCCTTCATTCGTTGTGCTGCAGGTCTAACTTTTAACTGTCATGTTCAATCCAGCACCATTGAATTTCAACAGGTAAATACTTACCCTGAGTAACTAAACAAAATATAATAACCCTTTTGTCCAAATAATTAGAAATGTTATCCAAATAATAAGCCAATACAGTGACTACATAAATCTTTGTATGTATATATATATATATACACTCTACATGACCAAAAGTATGTGGTCACCAAGGGCCTCCCAGGTGGTGCAGTGGTTAAGGGCGCTGTACTGCAGCGCCAGCTGTGCCACCAGAGACTCTGGGTTTGCACCCAGGCTTTGTCGTAACCGGCCGCAACAGGGAGGTCCGTGGGGCGACGCACAATTGGCCTAGCGTTGTCCGGGTTAGAGAGGGTTTGGCCGGTAGGAAAATCCTTGTCTCTTCGAGCACCAGCAACTTCTGTGGCGGGCCGGGCGCAGTGCGCGCTAACCAAGGCTGCCAGGTGCACAGTGTTTCCTCCGACACATTGGTGAGGCTGGCTTCCGGGTTGGATGGCGCTGTGTTAAGAAGCAGTGCGGCTTGGTTGGGTTGTGTATCGGAGGACGCATGACTTTCAACCTTCGTCTCTCCCGAGCCGTATGGGAGTTGTAGCGATGAGACAAGATAGTAGCTACTGAACAATTGGATACCACGAAATTGGGGAGAAAAAGGGGTACATTTAAAAAATATATTAAAAAAATTAAATATGTGGTCACCTGCTCGTTGAACATCTCATTCCAAAATCATGGGCATTAATATGGAGTTGGTGCTATAACAGCCTCTACTCTTCTGGAAAGGCTTTCCACTAGATGTTGAAAATTGCTGCATCCATTTAGCATTAGTGAGGTCTGGCACTGATGATGTTGGGCGATTAGATCCAATTCATCCCAAAGGGACTCTGTGGACTCTGTGCAGGCCAGTCAAGTTCTTCCACACTGATCTCAACGAAAATGTCTGTATGGAACTTTCTTTGTGCACTTTTCTTTTGTCATGCTGAAACAGGAAAGGGCCTTCCCCAAACTGTTGCCACAAAGTTGGAAGTACAGAATCTTCTAGAATGTCATTGTATGCTGTAGTATTAAGATTCCCTTCACTGGAACTAAGGGGCCTAGCCCAAACCATTAAAAAAAATCCCAGACCATAATTCCTCCTCTACCAAACTTTCCATTTGGCACTATGCATTCAGGCAGGTAACGTTCTCCTGGCACGCGCCAAACCCAGTCCAATGTCAGCTAGCTGTACACCACTCCAGCCGATGCTTTGCATTGCGCATGGTGATGGTAGTAGAATGTAGTTTATGTAATTTCAACTAAAAGGCAACTATTTTTTTTATATTCAAATACGGGTCTTAGAAAAATAAATAATATTCAAAAGTATTTTGAATACATGTCAGGAAAACAAATCATATTTGAAGATATTTAAGTATATGCAAGTTATTTGAAAAATACATATTTTGTTGGGGGGGGGTGGCTGACAAATATTTGTTGAAGAAGCAACAGTTAGTTGAATTAGTCTAAATATATGATGATAAGCACATGGTTTGTTGGGCTCCTAGATATTAATATATATTTTTAATTTTTTAAAATTTTAACATTAATTTAACCTTTATTTAACTAGGCAAGTCAGTTAGAACAAATTCTTATTTACAAGAAAAAAGGCCTCCTGCAGGGACAGGGGCTGGGATTAAAAATAACATTCAAATTAAATTAAAATACAGGACAAAACACACATCATGACAGGATTAGGACAAAACACACATCACGATAAGAAAAAAAATCCTATAGCCTAGAATTAAATACATGAGAGACATGGAATCACCTTAGAGTAGACCACTTTCGCAGCTTCAAAATAACTAAAAAAAATGTTTTTATAATGAGTGACACAAAGTAATACAGTAACACTTGACATCAAGTTTTTATACATGTGTAGTGCTTAGTCCCCTCCTGTACTCCTGTACTCCCTGTTCACCCACCGCCTGGTATGGCAACTGCTTGGAATCTGACTGTAAGGCGCTACAGAGGGTAGTGCGTATGGCCCAGTACATCACTGGTGTCACTGAGAATGCTGATAATGCTAACAGTAACAAATTATGGCTATTAAGTGTTGAAAGGAAACTACATATCCCCAAACTGCCTTCTGAATCATCTACATCCAAGCTAGGTAGAAAATCATGTTGTTTTACATTCTGAGTAAACTATCCCTTTAAATATGATATAGTATGTGTTTGAAACAAGAACACCTGGGGCTGTATTCAATTCGTAAAGCTGAACCGTTACAGATTCCGCACTAATTTCTGATTTTTTCTTTTCTTATTTTTTTCCCCACCTTTATTTAACCAGGTAGGCTAGTTGAGAACAAGTTCTCATTTGCAACTGCGACCTGGCCAAGATAAAGCATAGCAGTGTGAACAGACACAGAGTTACACATGGAGTAAACAATTAACAAGTCAATAACACAGTAGAAAAAAAGTCTATATACATTGTGTGCAAAACGCATGAGGAGGTAGGCGAATAATTACAATTCTGCAGATTAACACTGGAGGGATAAATGATCAGATGGTCATGTACAGGTAGAGATATTGGTGTGCAAAAGAGCAGAGAAGTAAATAAATATAAAGAGTATGGGGATGAGGTAGATAAAATTGGGTGGGCTATTTACCGATAGACTACGTACAGCTGCAGCGATCGGTTAGCTGCTCAGATAGCAGATGTTTGAAGTTGGTGAGGGAGATAAAAGTCTCCAACTTCAGCGATTTTTGCAATTCGTTCCAGTCACAGGCAGCAGAGAACTGGAACGAAAGGCGGCCAAATGAGGTGTTGGCTTTAGGGATGATTAGTGAGATACACCTGCTGGAGTGCGTGCTACGGGTGGGTGTTGCCATCGTGACCAGTGAACTGAGATAAGGCGGAGCTTTACCTAGCATGGACTTGTAGATGACCTGGAGCCAGTGAGTCTGGCGATGAATATGTAGTGAGGGCCAGCCGACTAGAGCATACAGGTCGCAGTGGTGGGTGGTATAAAGTGCTTTAGTAACAAAACGGATGGCACTGTGATAAACTGCATCCAGTTTGCTGAGTAGAGTATTGGAAGCTATTTTGTAGATGACATCGCCGAAGTCGAGGATCGGTAGGATAGTCAGTTTTACTAGGGTAAGTTTGGCGGCGTGAGTGAAGGAGGCTTTGTTGCGGAATAGAAAGCCGACTCTAGATTTGATTTTAGATTGGAGATGTTTGATATGAGTCTGGAAGGAGAGTTTACAGTCTAGCCAGACACCTAGGTACTTATAAATGTCCACATATTCTAGGTCGGAACCATCCAGGGTGGTGATGCTAGTCGGGCGTGCGGGTGCAGGCAGCGAACGGTTGAAAAGCACGCATTTGGTTTTACTAGCGTTTAAGAGCAGTTGGAGGCCACGGAAGGAGTGTTGTATGGCATTGAAGCCCGTTTGGAGGTTAGATAGCACAGTGTCCAAGGACGGGCCGGAAGTATACAGAATGGTGTCGTCTGCGTAGAGGTGGATCAGGGAATTTCCCACAGCAAGAGCAACATCATAGAGACTGCCAGAGGACCGGACAGCATGCCCTCCGATTTGACACACTAAACTCTGTCTGCAAAGTAGTTGGTGAACCAGGCAAGGCAGTCATTAGAAAAACCGAGGCTACTGAGTCTGGCGATAAGAATATGGTGATTGACAGAATCGAAAGCCTTGGCAAGGTCGATGAAGACGGCTGCACAGTACTGTCTTTTATCGATGGCGGTTATGATATTGTTTAGTACCTTGAGCGTGGCTGAGGTGCACCCGTGACCGGCTCGGAAACCAGATTGCACAGCGAAGAAGGTACGGTGGGATTCGAGATGGTCAGTGACCTGTTTGTTGACTTGGCTTTCGAAGACCTTAGATAGGCAGGGCAGGATGGATATAGGTCTGTAACAGTTTGGGTTCAGGGTGTCTCCCCCTTTGAAGAGGGGGATGACTGTGGCAGCTTTCCAATCCTAGGGGATCTCAGACGATATGAAAGAGAGGTTGAACAGGCTGGTAATAGGGGTTGCGACAATGGCGGCGGATAGTTTCAGAAATAGAGGGTCCAGATTGTCAAGTCCATCTGATTTGTACGGGTCCAGGTTTTGCAGCTCTTTCAGAACATCTGCTATCTGGATTTGGGTAGAGGAGAACCTGTAGAGGCTTGGGCGAGTAGCTGCGGGGGGGGCAGAGCTGTTGGCCGAGGTTGGAGTAGCCAGGAGGAAGGCATGGCCAGCCATTGAGAAATGCTTGTTGAAGTTTTCGATAATCATGGATTTATCGGTGGTGACAGCCAACATATGGTGATTGAGCCAACATATACAGCTAAAGCCAACATATACAGCTAAAGCGGGAACATTGCCTTTAAATTTCATGCACGCTGTAAAGCTGAAATTCCGAGATGTGGATTGAATAGAGCCCTAACCCTCAGATGGACAGAGAGGTTTGAAATTGTTTTTGCATCCAACTTTCTGTTTGCAATGTTTGCAAATGGCTTTGATTTAACTTGCAGTATGCTCAGATATCATCAATTTTATTAAGCTTTCAACCTTTTCATTGGCATGTTGAAAGAGTCATGCAGTAGTTGAGCATCACAACTTATACTTATCTGTGCAAAACATAATTGGTTAAATGGTTTGACTTGATTATGTACACATGGGGCAATGGACATTCAGGAGAATGGACATTTACAAAATGTTCTGAGAAATGTATTGTGTAGATCAAATATGCCTGTCAGATAGATTGGAACAGTACATGATATTACGTGTGATCTATTAATTATATTTCTATCTTCAACATGCAGTTACTTACTATAATATACAACCCTGCCATTAATTAAAGGCAACAATCCAATAGCTTCCAATAATACAAAGATCTGTATTACTAAAAATAGGTTAAAAAAAGTAATTACTTTCTGAGATCTGTATTCAAGTAGTCACTTTCTGAGATCTATATTCAAATAGTTTTTAAAAGTATTCCTTTTTCGGGATCTGTATTCAAATAGTTGTAGTCACCTCAAAGTAATTATTTGTTCCCCTGGAAAAATTGTTAATTTCTACACAGAAAACTATAGTTATCCCAGGTCTGAGAGAGAGAGAGATATGCATCTCTGTGGGAATAGAGAGATGCTTTTGACGGATTTGTAGTGACGGATAGAGAAACCCCCTTGAGCCTGCCTCCGCTTCTTCTCCAAACCTGTCATTGCAGAACATCAAGACCAACTACCTTTCACATCTCCTCAGCACGGGGAGGGAAGGATGAGCTCCAGCACAGTGCTAAGCCCATATGGTTTCATCAAGGCGAGAGTATGGCGCACTTCAGAGACAAAATGAGGACAATTCACAGCATAACTAAACTCTGTTTTATAGGAAGGAAAAGGGGACAGCTGAGGACTCAGAAACTCTACAGATGCACACTGAGACAAAAGTCTGGAAGATTTCCCTCTGGGTGATTTTGTCTGAGCAAAGTCTGTCTTTTTTAGATTGGAAATGTACTTCTGACAGTTAAGACATTAATGGTTGGTTGGCCTGTGATGGTGGCATGTCCAACCATTTTGAGACCTTGAACAACATAAAGGTGCAACTTTCTTTATTCCTAAATACCAAAAGAGTATTTAAGCACTAAACTTAAGATAATTATCCATCTACATCTGTGTATGTCTATTAGCAGTATCATATGAAATTATTTAATGGTATTCTCCTTATTAACTAAGAATGTATGAAATTAGATATTGCAAATATCAAGTACAGCATTGTTTTCTCGCTAGGGACAAAAACAGGAAGCAGTTCCTTGACTAACTGCTCGTGACTCTGAGGCTGTCCTAATATGGACACTGTAGATGTGTCCCTTTTCATTCTACAAGAACCATTCGAATAAACTGGAATCTCTGCTAGATAGCATTTTATTACAAAATGATGACACACTTCACTGTTTGAATGACAGTATACATTCAATATCATTGCCATTTGTACATTATCAAAAGATGGACATTAGCTGAGGTGAAATGTAGGCTACATCCAGCCGACCATGGTCCCACTGTGGAGTTTCACACCAAGTTTCTGTATTACCTCATTGCACATCATCTGAATTGTTGATTAATTTGTAGACATATGTGATCTTAAAAGTTTATCATTAACTGGCTATGAGGGAGATGCATCAAGTCAATTAACTTAATGTATGTTGTCTGGTGGACTTCCTAATATGGATGCCATACTTTGGCGCATGGAGACGGTTGGATTTGTGCATCTTGGCCATTTGTATCACCAAATAGAGAGGTAGAATATCACACAGAGAATAGAACATCCACTAAGTAATAATTAAGCTTATCGTACTTAGCAGGTGTTCACCATAATCAGTCAAGTTAAGGTTTCCAACAGTTCCTAAGTCGATTTGAATCGGTGTGGATTTATTATGGATAAAGTCAAGCAAGCCTGCTCTATGTGCATAATTCGATTGAGAATGCTTTGTCTAATGTGTGCGTGGGCAAATTTGCTGTGCAGTTATGTCTGTGTACGACAGAGAGACAGACACATAGAGAGCAGGATAGATAGATAGATAGATAGGGAGAGAGAGAGAGCGAGAGAGAGAGAGAGGAGCACTTTAAATATTTTGGCCTCGTTTAAATTAAACATATTACAATCCTGTAACATTTCCCTTGTTTCAAAACTATATTGCACTCTTTCCCAGAATAAATAAGGCGTTTTAAACAACTGCATGTGATGAACGTGCGTGGTTACACTGCCTTGTAAGGCTTTGCTCCTTTTCCATAGTCTGTAAAAGTCCGGCACGCTGTCATTGAGCGTGAAAATGATAAGCAGTATAATATCTGAACTCAATAATGGGTACCTCACCGCAAATAGAACCCACTTGGTCAATAAGAGCAACTGGTTGCATTACATCTGCTGCTCCGAATACATAGAACTTAGAAGCCATAACCTTAGTATAAATTAATAAACATAGACTTTTCTTATGTAATAAGACACCAATTTACGTCACTTTTCAGCATGGGACAACAACACAACATCTCAAATATCTGATTGAAGCAATACATCATTTTACGCACGAGGTGTTACAAGTGTATTCAATGTAAACCATTGGAGGTGAATGGTGTCATCCTGTTGAGGTGTATTCAATGTAAACCATTGGAGGTGAATGGTGTCATCCTGTCGAGGTGTATTCAATGTAAACCATTAGGGGTGAATGGTGTCATCCTGTCGAGGCTAATATCTGCCTCACAGTCTTCCAAGTCACAAACAGAGTCGGTGGCATTTTCATTGTTGTGAGATAACTGTGATATCCTGTCAAACGTGTCCTCGTGCTCAATGCATTCCACTACGTTGGGGATCATATTGACGTAGGCATTCACGATTTCTTTGTGGACAAGGGTGTCCTGGTTGTAAGAGACCAGCTCGTTGCTAATGTTTACAGTTTCAACGGGTGTTCTGGAGCAGAAATTACGACAACCCAGCAGACTGGCAAATGCTTTTCTGAACTCTGCGTTAAAAGCGTAAATAATAGGATTCATGGATGAATTAGTCCAGCCGAACCAAACAAAAACGTCAAAAGTTGTCTCGCTCACGCAAGGGAGACCTGCGTCTTTGTCAGTCGGTGGTTTATCACAAAATGGAACTATGCAGTTCAAAATAAAGAAAGGTAACCAACAACACACAAAGACGCCCATAATGATCGATAACGTTTTTAAAACTTTGGTTTCCCTTTTAATAGATGTTTTCAAGGTATTGTGGTGTTGGCACTCGAGTCTGTTGTTGGCCCTGCAACTTGTCGCGTGCTCCGCCGCGCGCTCTAGGGAAGCTATCCTCCTGATTTGGATCTGAGCAATCCGATATATTCTCGTGTATGTCACAATCATAATTGCTACGGGTATGTAGAAACTTATTAAAGATGAAGATATGGCGTATTCTCTGTTGAGGCTAGAGTCACAGTTTTCTTCTACTTCACCCAAGGAGGCGTTATGGACTCCAACTGTTTCGTCTTCGCTGGCTTTGTGCCAGTTCAGTTGGACTGGTATGAATGAAATAAGTACAGACAACGTCCACGTGACGCTTATCATAACGAAGGCAACTCGTTGGGTCATTTTTCTCTCGTACCGGAACGGACTTGATATGGCCCAATATCTATCCACGCTGATAATGCAGAGGTTGAGGATGGACGCAGTTGAGCACATGATATCAAAAGCCACCCAGTAATTACAAAAAGTACCAAAGGGCCAATACCCCGCCACCTCGGCCACAGCTTTCCATGGCATCACCAGAACTGCAACGAATAAATCCGACACAGCCAAAGAAACGATGAAAATGTTGGTCACTTTACTTCGTAAGTGCCGAATTCGGAGTACGGCGGAGCACACCATAATGTTTCCCAGTAGTGTCCACAGGATGAGCAGGGAGAGCAAACAGCCCGTCACTGTCTTGATGACCAATTCCTTTCCACCGTTGGATGTTGCCTCCGATTCGGTCGAGTTCCACATAATCTCCCCAAGAGGTAACGGGACGGAGTGGCTCTCGTGCACTGAGAGGTATTTCGCGGGGTTCTCCATGTGTCCTCCTCTCAAGTGGAAAGCCAGTCCATGGCTTCATGCGCGTCAGGGGACACAGTAGTAATCAACTCACGGGGCTCTGTCGTCTCCTCAACTGCCATTCTATTTGAAATAATATACAAACGAAAGATTTGAGATTGCTTAGTGAATTTGCAACAAATGTGTTGCGTCCACGCTGAGCAGAACTGGGCGTTCGGTGCGCGAAATCGCCAAAATTGAAGCGCGTCGCTCATTGGCGACGGGATGTTATTACCTCTCGTGTCGTCTGACCTCCCTGGCCAAAGTAAGGCAGCCGCACTGAAATTGTTGGTCGGAGATATTTTGAGTTCGTGAGTGTTTTGAGAAGGGAGGGAGTCCCCTGAGCCAACGTGCACACACGCACTTGTACCCACACACATACATCGGTTGTGGAAACACGCACTTGCACCCCCATCACAGTGATGTGAAAAAAAATGACTGTGTTAAATTACAAACTATAACCTCATTCAAGGATGGAGGATCTATTTGTCTTGGTAGAAAGCTAACAATGAGCATTCTATTTGATTTATAGTTTGCACCCTCATAGCCTACTCCAGTTGTGGACTTCTATTCTATATAAAAAAAACAGTCACAGGTCCTTCAAAAGCAACAATTTAATTAGCAAACATTAAGCCTGATTGCAATTTTTTTATTAATGTTTTATATAATCTACACTTTTCTATAAACAGTGAACAAATTATAGAGCATTTTATTGCTGTGGGGAAATGAATCACTACTGCATATCAAGTGGTGCTGTCCGTGGTGCTGATATTGCGCTCGGAACAACTCTCCCTCAGGAATGCGAATTTTATGCACGACACTATGTTTGAGAATGAAGTCTTCTTTTGTGGCTGAAATTATATTAGACTTTTTCTGTGTTAAAATAAACATTGCACGTGAGGAGGTTCTGCATTTATAAAGGTCATCACTAGCCTACGTTGTGAGCAATTGAGCAAGCGCTCAAATTATGCACGCGTTTGGAATGAGCGTGGAATGTTTTCAGTTTAATTTCAATTTCACGTTTCTGCAGAATGCAGCAGGTAGGCCAGACTAACATCCTAGGTGAGTCACTCTCACAATCTTTACGTATAAGTATAGGCACAATAACAAAATTCGCTTTAACATCTGCATGTGCAGTATATCCTCTTGGCAGTTTCCGGCATTTAAACGTCACATTTATTTTTAGATGCGTCGACAACATGCCTGTCAAATCGTTTTGACGCGCCATCAAAATAATATCTGTGTCCTGCCAAATTCAATCGAGTACAATCTAGGCTATGTTATGTTATGTTAAATTCTGGCATTATTTACTGATTTTATTCATGAAATATCGTGTCTATGGTCATCTTTCTTTTTGACTGACTAGCACCTTCCCTGAATAGTGAGTAAGCGTTTATATAGCCTATATATACAAATGTATTTGTTAGACCCTATCCCCTACCTGTAGGCATATAAAGTCATCAGTGACAAAGATTTATACAAATTGTAAATTAAAATGTCTACTATTTATAATAGGCTAGCACATGCGAATAGTCTAATATATAGCATATGCGAATAGTCTAATATAAAGCATGAAATACATTCAGATAATAGCCTGCATTTGAAATTGATAGACTTCATAATTCCGATAATTAATAGGCTATATGCATATCATTTGTCAAATATTTAGGGAATATAGTCACATATGGTTTGGAATCATTTGGGAATTCCATTTCAACAAAAGATGGGACTAGGCTAAATGAAAAAAATGCGTAAAGTTGACTTTGGCTGACCTTTATTGAAGAGTTGAATATAGCAAGCTCTGAATTGGGCAACAACCTTTGTCTCATTCTGATGGGGGTTTTATGCACTAACGCATAGCCTGCTAGAAAGGCAACATTTGTCGCCACCAGGTGGCCATTGTGGCGAGTTAATGCATCAAGACGGTATTTCAGCAACTACAATTAAGGAATGGTAAGTAAATTCAGATAATTAGCAGGATAAACTGAGACTAGGGGTGAGAGCTGTATATTGTCTGACATATATTCTAGACAAATTGATTCTTCTTGTCAAAAATATGATTTCAACTCTAGGCACGTGTGGTGAAAGAAGATCATTTGAACTGATATAGGCGTACTCCGATTTAAATCAACATTTTTACTAGGCCACTCAGGAACATTCAATGTCATCTTGGTAAGCAACTCCATTGTATTTGGCCTTATATTTTATATTATTGTATTAGTGAAAGGTGAATTTATCTCCCAGTGTCTGGTGGAAAGCAGACTGAACCATGTTTTCCTCTAGGATTTTGCCTGTGCTTAGCTCCATTGCATTTATTGTTTATCCTGAAAAACTCCCCAGTGCTTACCGATTGCAAGCATACCCATAACATGATGCAACCACCACTATGCTTGTAAATATGGAAGAGCAGTACTCAGTAATGTGTTGTATTGGATTTGCCCCAAACTAATTCAGGACAAAATGTGAATTGATTTGCCACATTTGTTTTCCAGTATTACTTTATTGCCTTGTTGCAAACAGGATGCATGTTTAGGAATATTTTTACTCTTTATAGGCTTCCTTCTTTTCACTCTGTCAATTAGGTTAGTATTGTGGAGCAACTACAATCTGTTTTGATTTATCCTCAGTTGTTTCCTACCAGTCATTAAACTCTGTAACTGTTTTAAAGTCAACATTGGCCTCATGGTGAAATCCTTCCTCCCCGGCTACTGAGTTAGGAAGGACTCCTGTATCTTTGTAGTGACTGGGTGTATTGAATCACCATCCAAAGTGTAATTGATAACTTCACCATGCTCAAAGGGATATTCAATATCTGCTTTTTTATTTTTTACCCTTATACCAATAGGTGCCCTTCTTTGCGAGGCATTGGAAAACCTCCCTGGTCTTTGTGGTTGAACTTGTGTTTGAAATTCACTGCTCAAATGAGGGACCTTACAGATGATTGTATGTGTGGGGTACAGAGACAAGGTAGTCATTCAAAAATAAGGTTAAACACTATTAAACACCATGCAACTTGTGAAGCACATTTTTACTCCTTACCTTATTGAGACTTGCCATAACATAGGGGTTGAATACTTATTGACTCAAGATTTTCATTTTTTATTAATTAGTTAAAATGTCAACAAACATAATTCCACTTGACATTGTTTTAAACTCAGGCTGTAACACAACAAAATGTGCAAAAAGTCAAGATGTGTGAATACTTTGAAGGCACTGTATAATTATGTTCTGACCCCCTGACCATCCGCTTAAGAAAATAAATTGTGCCGGGCTGAATAAACCATGATTGACCCCTGACCTACAGTATGAATTTAAGTTAACTTAAAATATTTGTAATAATTTCACAATCATTTTTATCACAGAGGCTATGTAGGCTACAGTAGCTTTAATCTAGTACATTCAGATATGTCCACAGAGGATGTAGTATTGCTGCAGGTTTATCAATAAGCATTGACCAAAGATTGGCACATACATCTGAGAACAGTGTACAGTAGTTACCACCAATGTAGAACTCTGTTTTTTGATATTCCACCACAGCCTCAATATGTTGTTCTACATTTAACTATGCAGTAGCGCTACATTTAAGTAATTCCTCACAAAATCAATCAACAACTTCACAGGATATGATTATTTTCAATGCTCACTTTTCAAAACGACATCAATCAAGATAAATGGTTCAGTTTCAGAATTGTTTCAGTTTGAACAAACATATTTGCTTTTTGGAAAATGAATGCCAGTCAATGCTGTATATACTGTACATCTGTGCAAATATTGTATTGTTTCCCTTTTCAATAACATAACAACAGGCCCATCCTTCAGCTGTCTACCAAAAAAGTGGTGTCTGCTTTGTGTGAACGCAGAAAATAGGCTGGTTCCACCAGGCTAAGCTTAATATGGGTCCAGGGGAAGGATCAGTGTGGATTGGGGGAAGCTCCACATACACCACGCTGTTTGGTTTTTTACACAAATATTGTTCCATAATTAAAATATTTAAATATATTTTATAAAACCACATCTGTATTGTTTAGGTACAGTAGTATAACATCTAAAGGGAAATTATTGCCAACAGTCCAATGAACGTTGGCGAGAGATTGTGAGAACTACAGTCCAATACTACACAGAAGAGCATTCAAAGTCTAGTGCTGGCTTACTGTGTACTACAGTACATGTAGGACTCTAGACAGTCACCAGCCAAGTAGTTCAAGTGTCTGACACAGCAGTGTTTTGAGTTTCCTGTGTTTTCTTCTGACCAATAAGAACATCCTAAAAATGGCAGAACAAAAAAAAATGTTTATGGCTTTTCAAATCATAGTACAGTTCTGCTGTGAACACGGTGGTTGATTTGATATGAATGTGGTATGGCACTTTGCTTGGTATAATCATGTTATGCCCTCATAACGCATTCCCATATAGCCTGGCTTACATCTGTTCTAGATCAAAACATTTAACTATTTACATATGCGTCGAATAACACTTGACTTCAACGACACTTGGATGAAAATCAAAAGACAAACCCAAACACTTACGATAGACCTAAATCTAAATGTCATTTTATCTTTTTAGTGCAGTAACAACACAACAAAGTGATATTAGACCTGGGTATAAATATGATTTGAAATCTTTCGAATACTTTGCACGTTTAGGGCTAATCCATTGGTTACATTGTGCCTGGCCAGCTCAATCATGTAAAACTAAAGTATTTGAAAGATTCCGAAATACTATTTGAACCCAAGGTCTCATATCAATGTCATTTGTTGTTTAGACCAGGTGCTATAAAATGCTTCTGAAGATGCATCACTACAAGGGACATCTTTTAAGCCCCCTAAAGTGACAAATGTGTTTCCATGCTTGTTTGGAAGTCAAAGTACATGACAAGATGGCCTCCTGAATGTTCTTGTGCATGTTGCCTTGTCTCATTGGTCCCTCTTCGTCTTGTCACACTCTCCGGAACACTTCGAAAAGGCAGGCCACAGAGTGCATGCGGTAGAAGAGGGTAATCGGCATGGCGAAATTGAGAACTGTGGTCCATGTGGTGAAGCCAAACGTCTCCTCCTCTAGGCCGTTGTCATACTGGGGTCTACAGCCAAAGGCAGGAAGGATCCAGAGCTGCAGTAACGAGACACCAATAAGGTTAAACTTAACTTGGTATTGTATTTTTGTGTGGTAAATGCATGCTGTATTTCATAAACTTCCCAACTGGGACATTGAATAAAAGGTAGATAGTAAAAGTAGCTAGAAGGGTAAGAAATGGGGGAGAATCATACAGTATGTGTGCTTGAGAGCTAGCTATATCCTATGACAATAACACCACTGCTGACTATTATCAATAAATAAATCATAATAAATAATAAGTAAAGAACAGCAAGCTTACTGAGATGTTGCACATGAAAAGGAAGACAGCGATGTTCTTTAGGATCTGACTCTTCTTGCTCGGGGTCACCGCCACGTTGTTCTCCACCTGACGGGGCACTTCCAAATGTTTCTGTGGGCACCCATTCACCTGTCCACTCTCCTTCTGCACATTCTCCAGCGTGACGCAGCCGTTGTCCGGATTCTCGTACGCCTGGTTGATGATTCCGTTGTAGGGTGGAGACAAGGAGGAGGTCACGGAGAATATCTCTGGTGCAGGCCCCGCCACCTCAGCGTCCTCCCTCTCACCGTCCTCCCGCTGGCGGTAGAGGGACTCAATGATGAACAGGTTCTGGATGTACTTTTCCAGGATGCTGAGCAGCGAGTACATCAGGTTGGTCCAGCGGTAGCTCGGGCTGCTGCGTGAGGCTGACACGGCCACCACGCTGCACCAGGAAACGAGCCAGGAACCCACCGACGAACCAAACAGGAGCTCTGTGTCCAGCTTCCGCGAGGGGTTCTTGGTGGTGTCCATGGGCATGGGGTCGGCACGGTAGATGAGCAGACCCGTGACCCCGGCCGAGCACATGACCACCAGCATGACGATGCCGTAGTAGTAGAAAATTGCAATGGTTGACTCCCGGATGTCCAGCGACTCTTTCACGTGGATGATGTAGACCACCAGTACGCCGATGGTGCTGGCCAGAGCGGCGAGACCCAGGATGGGGCCGACTACCAGTCCCTGGGTCTTGGTAGCCAGCCTTTTCCGGTTGTGCTCGAGGTCAATGGTGCGCCCTATGTTCTTCCACATGACAAAGAGCATTACCGAGACAAAGATGTGGTACTCGATGTTGAAGGGATAAAGGTAGTAGAGGCCGTTGACGAACATGGAGCAGGCACTGATAGTGCAATTACAATGAGGTTCCATAGCCACTGAAAGTCACATTAAAAAAACAAAATATTGTGTCAATTTCAAGCCCAGTGCATTCCCACTTCTGCCACCATATGTAACTTTATGTACTTTACAAAACAGTGACCTCCAATTTGTGTATACAAGTATAATACACAGAGGTTAGAAACTCTCAAGTTATTCAAATATTTATGGCAATAAGGTTTATTTCAATGTTTTTTGCATGAGGCCAGTTGTTTTCTTTGGGTCTTATGTAACAGAATTAAACAATCCTTTGCCATCAGTCTAAAGCAACAAGGGTGGTAGGAAGGGAATTTAGAGTCTAGTTATTTACCAAATGAACTGACCTTGTGCTGTTTGGGCCTCACAGCTCAATGTCCTAGTCATTTCAGCTATGGAAATCTTCATGTAGCAGTGGGTGGTGTGATCAATATCACCACAAACTGCTCTTCACACGTGTGCTGAGAATATCAGATTGGTGGATCAAGTGTATCAACCAACTTTCTCAACACCAATATACACAATTCAGCACATTGGACTAAAATTACTTTCCGTTTCCTCAAAATAATGCTTTCCATGTACTTGTTGAAGCCCTACCATTTCCTAGTGCTGCCCTCTAAAGACAGCTTCTTAACTCAACCCTGTACCTCTACCTACTGTACTCACTACCCCCACTCCTCCCAAAAAGGTACCACTACGGTGGTTCTCCTCCATAGAGGCTTAAGATGTTTCAGTCACTGTAATTCCAACGCCCTTGGGAGCAGCCTGGCCTGGGACAATGGCGTCTGAGGTAACGCAAGCTGGGGGCGGGTGTTCGGGGCCAGTAACCGTGCGTGTGTCGTGAAACCTAAAAGAGTAGACGTTCAACACAAAAAAGACCTGCTGGACTGCCTAATCCATCCCCTCCCCTTCAACCCCCCTTCACCTGTCTTTCATCCAATTAAGTGAGCTTCTCAAGTGAACTATTGTCCTTTTTTCAAGCAGCCACTCGACCCTGGTCCCCTTACCCATGGTGAGGTTTTCAAAGCCCAGGGCAGTCAGCCTTGTGTTGTGGTGGTTTAGCAAGTGATTGGCCTCAGACATCACACCGCTGCACCACAGCAGCAGGTTAGTGAAGACTGCATGGATGACGCCAAACCTGACGGGAAACATCCATGAATCAAAATAGAAATTGATTGTCACAATAGTCGTTGCTGGGTAGATAAATTATAGGCTGTAGATTCAACTTTGTGAGTACAATAGTTATAACAGGATAAATAAACTCATCAACTGTTTTATTAAACTGAAAAATGTACATGAGGATAACCTAAACATACCATAGGCCTGAGAGGCTCGCATGGCTTGTGACAATCTCAAAATACAGATTTATTATATTTCACAATACCTTTCAAAGGTCTCAAAGGACTTGATGACGTCTTTGATGTGAAACCAAAGGAAATGCACCTAAAACAAAACTCAAATTAACATTTGTACCAAACTAGCACTGACAAGACACTCACTATATCAGTCTAAAAAACATTTCTGGTGAAGGCTTTCATTTGGACTGTGAAAATGAATCACCAGAATGTGAGAACATATCAAATGACCTCTCAACTGAAGGATTACCTCCGCCTGCACTACGTTTTACTCCAATAACATGGATAATGACAGGATTTTTTTGTACAGACAACTCTTTTTCTTGCCTGAGAAACAAAGTGTACATTATTCCACTTCAAGATAAAGATCTATACATTACCTGCTTAAGTGGTATTTAGATACCTTTACTGGAAAAACATTTTGAACAGAGCTGCCAGCTTACCTATAATGTTAACACTTTACATATTTAAGCAAATGTATAAAAGGGGGTTATACATGGTAAATAAGTTGTTAGTTATTACTTTATAAATCTAAAATAAATAGTTACACATAGTACATTATAATTGAACGCTCTAATAATACATTTGTTTAAACTGTGTGCTTGTCATTTAGCTGCTTGCCAAATTCTGAGGTTATGGCTGCACTGTCAATAATAACAGTAATATCAATAACAGTACATTCATATATAATAAGCACATTATTAAGCAAGCCCAAAAATAGCACATGTTTTACTTATGTGTTATAACTGTTTATTACAGATTTATAAACCATCTATTTATGGAATAATCCGTTTAGAAATTACAAACCACTTTATAAATCCTTGTAAGTATAGGCCATACCATAATGAAAAGCGTTATCAAATCAACATAGAATGGGGGTTGTATCTTACCTGTGCTATTGTGTGAGTTGCGTGGATGATGGGGTATACCACTAGAACAGCCGACAGGCATGATCGATAGCCCACAAAATATCCAATATTGAAGGCATCCATGATCAACGAGAGGAGTGCAAGAAGAGTTAAACCCCCTATAATCAATGAAACGTTCGTTGTTAAGAGGCTGCATTGAAACGAAAAAGTATGCAAAAATATCCTTTAATTGCTTTTGATGTCAATTCAATGTTTGCTTGTTTCTCCGCCAAAGTTTTATAAATCAAAAACAAATCTATTTGGAAAAGTTCCATCAGCTACTTGAGAAGCATTTAACTATATTGAAAATCCAGCCTCGAGATTTACGTTCACAATACCATTTTATATACTGGAAACCTAATCTTCCAAATATCTGTACCTTTTATCCAAGAGGTAGTAGCATGCACATCCTTTTCTGCCTGTAAATTACTCTGCATGCCTCTCCTCACGATGTACCACATCATCCATAGCAGCTGGACGATTATGAGGGTCGTGATAAACGACAGCAGGTGCTCTTCCTTCACGGATGCTCCATTGTTCCCAATAGCCAGCATCAAGGACACGCCGATCAAAAGTAAATTAGTCCCATACTGGCCGCTCAGAATCTCCGCATTCTTCTGCGGATAGTCCTCAGTCAAACTGACTTTCAACTTGGTGAATATTTCACTTTCTTGCTCTGAGCTGGAGGACAAGGTGGAGGAACTGTGACAGTCTACCTTATTTAAACACATACTATGAGGGCCACCGTGCTCAGCCATGGCGCCTAAATATGTAACATTCGAGTCCGAAAGGAAGAGCAATGTCAACACTGTGTGCTACAAGTACATTTGTGAAAGGCCAAGTGCTCAACCTGTAGCAATAAGGTGGGGACGCAATTGGATACGAACGTTGCCAACTGCAAGTTGATTCAGTCCAAAGACGGTCTCACTTGTTTCATGCTTTCATTCAGTGTCCAGCTTTACTAACATGGTGTGTTTGACCTATTATTGTAATCCTGGACCATTTAGATTAAATTACTTTATATCACCTTATATAACCGCTTGCTGGGTGAATTCAGAGGAATAGATTGAATTCCAGCCATCGGCGACGCACATCAGTGGTCCAGTTGAACCCGCCATACAGTTTAATTTTTTTGAGAAATTGGTGACCTAAAAGTGCCAATCATTCACATAATCTACTTCATCTATCTGGAAGTGTCTACATGCGACTTCTCGCTATCAGAATACTAAGATCGCATAGAAAAGACAAGTCTAGATGCACAAAAGTCCCCATTGTGTTCTGATTGTGATCAGATCTGGTTGACCACAGGACGTGAGTGGATAGTCTGCGTATTTCTCCCCAGTCTGGACGCAATCAGGCAACCGAAAGCGCATACAGTGCGCGATTTCATCAGGTCTCTGCCCACAAGTCTCCAGAAAACGTGTGCTATGGGAGCGAGAGGCACCTTCCCTTTTATTATGGGACACTCTTTTCACAGTATTTTGCCTGGTGGGAGGTACTATGTCAATGTGGGCGTGGGTTTCAAAGTGCGACACACGTCCACGTTCAACACATAACCCTCCTCCAGTAGTATGATTACAAATCGTTTTAGCTAACATTACACTCCTTGCCACTCCTGTCATTTGCCAAAAAGTTTGTCCTGGTCATTTACCGTGTCTTTGGCAAATGACATGGTGTACAACGAGTGGAATAAAATTGCTGAACAGGAGACTGCAACCAGGTTTCTCTGCATGTGCCCACAAAGCACATTGCATGTTACATGACCAACAGCAAGGTCAAGCAAGTTAATGTTTTGGACTACAAAAAACGAATGATTTAGAATCACAGAGTTTCCACAAGTCTCAAAGAAATCAGGAGCTGACTCCAAAAATCCAGCACCATTTCAATTTCAATATTTCGACATCATAAAATCACCTATTCTTAGTCTAATACAGTGACATCTAAAAGATACCAAAAACAATTTAGTCCAGTCGATGTAAGATAAATATGTGGCTGTTCATAGTTCTGATTTCTGTTTATGTGCTTGCTGTAGGTTCATGCAAGTAGAAAAACATGTTGACTCACCCTACTTGTAGAGAAACTTCAATGCCATCCTCCTCTCTCTCATGTTGATGAAACGGTCTATGACTCTGTCACAATATACACCCTTTTATGTTTTGTTGTCCTAGGCTACCTGGCTAAAATGCATGCTCGCTAGCCTAACTTCCTTTCATGGGCAACTTTAGCTACTTAACATTAGCCTTCTAGATCTAGCTACATATTGAACTACCATCCTCTCAGGCCAGTGGCACAATGTATGAATTTATGATTGGATCAGAATCGCCATTATAATCATTGGCCAGTACTGAGAATAAAGTAAAACCACAAGTCCAAATCGCTATCTTCATCCATGGCTAATTTAGGAAAAGGCCATTTTTAGCAAGCTAGCTTACCACCGGAGGACAACAACACAACGATATGCAACAATTCAAGTTGTTTTTGTCAATTGTGTATTGCTCTCTTGTTATATGAATAGACGGAAGCTAAATACAAACTGGCTTCTGTTGACACATTTTTTTGGTGAGTCAGGACCATTCACAGTTGACCTCATTAAGTTTAGCTCTACGCTGGTTGGCTATTATTTTCTTCATTTTTTTTTTAATCAAGGGAGGCCAAATTCTTGCTGTCTTCCCTTGCATTCACTTCTATGGGCAGCAAAAAGGTCATACTTTTTGACCAGAGAGCATCAGATAGATGGCCTACACATACAGAGAAAAGAGAGGCGCCGTTTCGCTCACTCGGCTGCTTTCTCGGGTGAGACATTCAGCTTCTTGTGAATTGAAGGAAAATGATAAAACACAGAAAGGTAAATGGAAAAAACAAAGCCAGAAGAGGACTGGCCACCCCTCAGAGCCAGGTTCCTCTCCTCTCCATTCTCCTTCAGATCTGAAATTGGATTGTTAAACTTGCCAGCCAACCAGAAAAAGCAAGGCGAAGCAATTCAGGCATTCTTGAAAGTCAGGACAATCCTTGTCCTGCAGAAACATTATTTTTTATAGTTGAAAATGTTTTATGTTGCAAGCGGTAGGCATTTAGAAATAAATATGAAATTGGGTTTTATAGTTACTCGTGACATCATGACATCATGTCACCACGTACATTCGGCAATCGACATTTATATAAAATAAACACCATTAACATATGTCACAATGAAGAAAGTTCGACAAAAGAAAAATCCACCCCTGTCGAACAGATAAAAATGTTGCCGAACTTTAAAAAAGTTATCCTATACATGTTTTAATTAAACATGTCACAATGATTTGTTTTTGACATTGCTTTTGTCGAATAAATATGGATCAATAAAAACAACTTTGTCCATAGTCAAATTATACACAAATATAATATGACATTTATCTAAACCGTATAGCTCCACATTGACATGATTGGGTGACGTTATGTGGGGAAGGAAGGTCCTGTATAAACAAAAGCTCACTTCCTTTACAACAGCTCTGCGCTGCTCCGTGAAGGCAAGGAGTATAAATGCCCTGACTTCTGGAGAGGCCATATCACCGTAAATGCTGCAAGTCAAATGCAGACGTTGGATTGACCATGTAGCATATTTTATGGACTCAGCACATATGGGTAACATCCATTACTGTACTTTCGACTAAAAGCCAATCAATGCTTGATCCGAAAATGTGTTCGGAGGCTTCATATGGAGGGTTTGATGCAATTGCGGAGCCTCTGGAGGCATGCAGAGGCCAAATTGAGCTCTGTACTATTTCGCAATGCGCCGCACAAATTTTTTAACAATTTAGAGTGCTCCGAAGAGCTCCTGCGCTATAGAAATTCAACAGTCAACTGACTGGGACTTCAAATAGTCCTATGGCACGTCAAGGGAACTGTAACGTACTGTTCAGATGGGTTAGATGATAACTGAAGTCTGGACACTGACTATAGGCCTATATCATTTCACATAGCCTTAATAATAACTCCTGCAGAATTAAGCATTTCTTGCACTGCTCTGTTAGCATTTCACCAAATCTTTCCCAAACATTACATCTCTATTCTTTTTATTTTCAACTATCTATTTAGCAGCTTTTCTTTTGTTGAAGTAACCCTGACATTAGCTGTAGTTAAAAAGGAAATGGATCTCCATTGCCATTCCCAATCCCATGGAAATGTCCTCCGGCTCTTCAGTTAGTAGCTCCTGTCCATCCAGAAGAGTTGGACGTGGTTCTCATTCCAAAGGGATTCCCCTCTATCCTCATGGTATGGTAGGTGATGGAATTAAAAATATATATAATAAAGGTTACTGAAGTCATATTTCAAACCGTAAGTTAACAACTGAGCACACCTCTATAACGACTAACGTTGTACTGTCTGTGACATTCAGACCACTTGGATTATCTTTGAGGTGGTGAAGGGGGAAAATGGCTGCAGTGACTTTGAGAACTTCAATTAAAGGTTATGAAATAAAAAGGCTGGATTAGAATCAATAGAATTAAAACATCTGCATGCTGTAAAGGGTACATGACAAATGTAATGACGGAATATTAGGACCGATGTCAGACGAGCAGACTTAGTCAATTACATAACTAGAGATGGTCTTGTTATGCTGCTGAAAATGTGATGGTTTAACAATGTGAGAAGAATATATCCAAGCCAGCACATCATGATCTGGGTAGGCACAATGGTGTAAAAAGGTTACTAGTGTGTGAATTAATGTGAGTAGGAAAATGTAACAATTCTTACATATCCCTTCCCTGTCTGGTCTCTCAACGAGGAGTACTTTTGAATGAGTGCAGTGCCCACATCCATGTATTGCCGGGTAGTGTGATACTTAAAGCAAAAGAGAAACATACAGGATTACTAACAATTATATTTGTAACACAAATTACATTGATTGATGGCGTTGATTATCATCAAGTAAAAGTTGAGTATGTGCTATCAGTTGCTGTGATTATGACAAGACAGTATGGAGAGATATAGAGGATGGAGGACAGAGATAGAAGAACACAATAATCACACTGTAAATACATTCATTGAGCATTCAGTTACAATTGGAAAAGAAAGAAATAACACAGAACACATTATAATCACACTGCGAATACATCCAAAGACTTTATATAGAGGCTAACCTGTTTGTAGATCCATATCTTTAAAATTGTCTTGCTTTGGTCTGAAATACTGAGGACAGAACAGGTCGCCCCAATACACCAGCCTGAAAAACATCAAAGACATATTTTTGTCACGTTTAAAATAACCTACATTGGGTGGTCTCCCCCCACCACCCACCCCACCCACTTATCGGGACCGTGAAAGACAGGGACTAAAGGGAGGAGGATGGAAAGAGATTGTGAGAGTGTATCATTGGGTCATCTGTGTGTGTGTTTTACCTGTTTGTGGAGGTTGAGTTTCTCACAGCACCCAAACTCTATGAAAGCAGGCCACCCCGACATACCAGCCTGAAATACATAAATTAGACAAATTCAACATGAGTAGTTGATATGAAATGTAACATCTAATAAAAAAAAATGTTTTGTCAAGTTTAACAACCTAGATTAGGTCATTTCTCTTTCTATCTGTCCCACTGGGCACATACAGTACGTCAATTCAATATCTATTCCACATTGGTTCAATGTAATTTAATTGAAATTCCGTGAAAACAATGTTGATTCAACTAGAGTGTGTGGGCTGAGTGTGTGTATTGTGTGTGTGTTTGTCATACCTGTTTGTGGAGGCTGAGTTTCTCACAGCACCCACACTCTCTTCAACTTAACTGGACAGGTGCATGATAAGACAGGGACTAAAGTCTTAAAGAGAGAGGGCTGGAAGGAGATGGCGAGAGACTTTATCATGAGTATAAATGAGGACATACTGTACATTTCTCAATATTGAATATAGCTAGCTAAAGTTACAATAACTTTAACTAGCTAGCATTAACTAAATCATACCAACAATTATCAGCTAACATTACAGGCTACGTAACTTGGCTAGCAGATGAAAAACGAAGACTACATTACATGATTTATATAAATAAACTCAGCAAAACAATAAATGTACCTTTTTCAGGACCCTATCTTTCAAAGATAATTCGTAAAAATCCAAATAACTTCACAGATCTTCATTGTAAAGGGTTTAAACACTGTTTCCCATGCTTGTTCCATGAAACATAAACAATTAATGAACATGCACCCGTGGAACGATCGTTAAGACACTAGCAGCTTACAGACGGTAGGCAATTAAGGTCACAGTTATGAAAATTTAGGACACTAAAGAGGCCTTTCTACTGACTCTGAAAAACAGTAAAAGGAGATGCTCATCTCCGTGAACTTGCCTTCGACATGCTGCAAGGAGGCACGAGGACTGCAGATGTGGCCAGGGAAATAAATTGCAAAGTCTGTACTGTGAGACGCCATAAGACAGTGCTACAGGGAGACAGGACGCACAGTTGATTGTCCTCACGGTGGCAGACCATGTGTAACAACACCTGCACAGGATCGGTACATCCGAACATCCCACCTGCGGGACTGGCTCAGGATGGCAACAAAAACTGCCTGAGTTACACCAGGAACGCACAATCCCTCCATCAGTGCTCAGACTGTCCGCAATAGGCTGAAAGGCTGGACTGAGGGCTTGTAGGCCTGTTGTAAGGCAGGTCCTCACCAGACATCACCGGCAACAACGTCGCCTATGGGCACAAACCCACCGTCGCTGGACCAGACAGGACTGGCAACAAGTGCTCTTCACTGACGAGTCGTGGTTTTGTCTCACCAGGGCTGATGGTCGGATTCGCGTTTATCGTCTAAGGAATGTGCGTTACACCGAGGCCTGTAGTCTGGAGCGGGATCGATTTGTAGGTGGATGGTCCGTCATGGTCTGGGGTGGTGTGTCACAGCATCATCGGACTGAGCTTGTTGTTATTGCAGGCAACCTCAACGCTGTGCGTTACAGGGAAGACATCCTCCTCCCTCATGTGGTACCCTTCCTGCAGGCTCATCCTGACATGACCCTCCAACATGACAATGCCACCAGCCATACGGCTCGTTCTGTGTGTGAATTCCTGCAAGGCAGGAATATCAGTGTTCCTCCCAGAAATGTCCGGAAACTTGCAGGTGCCTTGGTGGAAGAGCGGGGTGACATCTCACAGCAAGAACGGGCAAATCTGGTGTAGTCCATGAGGAGGAGATGTACTGCAGTACTTAATGCAGCTGGTGGCCACACCAGATACTGACTGTTACTTTTGATTTTGACCCTCCCCTTTGTTCGGGGACACATTTTTCCATTTCTGTTAGTCACATGTCTGTGGAACTTGTTCAGTTTATGTCTCAGTTGTTGAATCTTGTTACGTTCATATAAATATTTACACATGTTAAGTTTGCTGAAAATAAACGCAGTTGACAGTGAGAGGACGTTTCTTTTTTTGCTGAGTTTATACATCAACAACCAATTAGTAGACAATTAGTAGGTAATGCCTACTCACAATTGGTCAAAATCACAATGCACATAATTGGAAACACTGATCTTCCTCTATCTTTTTTAGTACAAAACATAGAAAGACACCATTTTCACATACAGTATGTTGATGTTGGGGTGGTGCTGGAGATGATGAATATGAAGTTGAAAAATGGTGAGGTTTCCCTTTAAAGGTTCCTTTTTTAACCTTATATTATCCTAAAGGATCCTCAAGGAACCTTTTATTTTTAGAGTGTACAGTTAGGCCCTAAAATGTAGGCTTATACACTAATGCCAGATAGCCAAAAATAATGAAAGCAAAACCTCAATGTAGCCTATAAATTGCACAATAATTATAAATGTATGGATTTTCAAACACACGCTGAAATCTATGACCACTGTGAACACCCACCGGGGAAAATGGCGTAAAAAGAGTGTGTCCTAAGGGTCATTTTTCATTATAACGTTGGGGGAAAGACATTCCTAGTGTGTGGGGAATGTGCTTGCTGCAGTAGCGGTGCATGAGTAAAATCACTGGGGAAGCCAAGCCAGGAAAAAAAGCCATATTACAACCTATGTGTTGTGATAATTGCATTGTTTGCTGTAACGAAGACACTCACAGGTGCAGAAGGTGAGTATTTATTGATAAAAAGACAAATAAACAAAATAGGAGACGCGTACTGAACGTGAAAACAAAACTAATACTGCCTGATGACTGAGGCTACTGAGGGCTAAATAAAGGGAAGGTAATCAAGGTGATGAAGTCCAGGTGTGCGTAATGATGGGGAGCAGGTGTGCGTAATAATGGTTTCCAGGGCCGGTGGTTAGTAGACCAGCGACGAGTGCTGGAGAGAGGGAGCTGGAACAGGTGTGACATTTGCTTTATAACCTGTTAGTTCATATGCCTTTACACCATGAGGCCGAGAAAACAAAGTGGCAGAATAAATTCAACCACACCTTTGTTTCATCACAAAACCAGAGAGCAACATCTGTAACCAAATATGTGCAAAAAAATTGAGAAATAAGCTTTTTGTGCATATGGAAAATGTCTCTGAACATTTAGATTCGATTGGAAGCAGTCATTTTGCTCATTGTTTGCCTTCAGTTCATCTTGCCAAACTATTTTGTTGGTCATGCATGGTGGGGTTCCAACTTCCCTTTCGTCATTGTATGCCAAAAATATTAAACCAAATATTAGGGATATATATATTGAAATTTCCCTTGGATTGACGTATGAGTGTTTTCGATTGAAGGCCAACAATAGTTGTACATTACAAACCACGTTTCCATCCAGTTTTTATGCGAGTAAAGTCATACCGTATAACATACACAAACCTGGACAGCTGTGACGTAATTTCATAAATGCCACAGATGTTATTTCGACATAGTGGGTTATTTTTGTCTGTAAATATATATTACAACTAATTATTGATATAATAACCATCATATCAGGGTAAACTTGGAGTCACGCGATGATATGGTGTGTGGTCGTCCCATTACGACTCCGAAAACCATGCAGTTTATTAGGCTACAGATTAAATTAATTCTGTTGAACTTCACTGGGTGGTGATGCTCCATTCCAATACATTTCGAGGGTCTTATTCTGGTGACATGATGATCGACGCATGACTGCAGTTTGACAAATAAAAATATTATCGTTTTTTTCCATAATAATTTAATCATGTAGACTAGCCTACCCGCACTGTATATGCTAACTGTTGCCTCGATCGCATGTGCCAGGAGGCACATTTGCTATTTAACACAAATTTGTGTGACAAAACTATCGCTAGATTTGAAAATTCGATGGAAACACATTGAACTTTAGAGGTTTGTTCAGTAAGCCTATATGAACACTTAGGCGTTAAAGTACATTTTGTGTGCACTACCTTGACACGCACTGATTTTTATCCACAATAAATCAGTTTGGCGGAAACATACCTGGTGGGAAAGACGTTTGTTCAGACCCATTATAAACACAATGTTACCAAATAAAGAGACTCAAGTTCATATCAATGACTTTTAAGGTTAGTCTTTTTGCCAACAATAGAGGAAAACAAGGTTGACATTAGCAACAATGCACTTATATAACAAAAAGTTGTAGAAATATTTTACAGAATTTAAGCAGACACATTTACACTGCTAATAGCACAATAGCTTTCTGAATCACAAAGAAAACTAACATTTATTCTAAAACATATACAAAAACTATTAAAGCACTTAATGCTTTGTTAATTTCTTAAATATAATATTTGCATGTAAAACATTTTTATTTTTTATTTTAAAAGTCAGTCAAACTGTAGTCATTCACTTTATGTTGAGGCTTTAGTACTGTAAAATAAACAAAAAATAATTGCATTCCGAAGTAGGTACTTAGTTATTATTGGTGCTTAAGCTCTCTGAACAAACATAAGAACGCAACATGGTACAATTTCAACGATTTTACTGAGTTACAGTTCATATAAGGAAATCATTCAATTGAAATACATGTGTCCCTAACCAATGGATTTCACGACTGGGCAGGGGTGCAGCTACGGGTGGGCCTGGGAGGGCATCGGCCCACACACTTGAGGAGCCAGCTCCCACCCAATCAGAATGAGTTTTCACCACACAAGGGCTTTATTACAAAAATAAATAATCCACAGTTTCATCAGTTGTCTAGGTGGCTGGTCTCAGACAATCCCGCAGGTGAAGAAGCCGAATGTGGAGGTCCTGGGCTGGCATGGTTACATGTGCTCTGCAGTGGTGAGGCCAGTTAGAAGTACTGCCAAATTCTTTAAAATAAAGTATAGTAAAGAAATTAACATTACATTCTCTGGCAACAGCTCTGGTAGACATTTCTGCAGTCAGCATGCCAATTGCACACTCCCTCAAAACTTGAGACATTGTGTTGTGACAAAACTTGACATTTTAGTGGCCTTTTATTGTCACCAGCACAAGGTGCACCTGTGTAATGATCATGCTGTTTAATCAGCTTCTTGATGTCAGATGGATGGATTATCTTGGCAAAGCAGAAATGCTCACTGAGATGTAACCAAATATGTGCACAAAATTGGAGAAATAAGCTTTTATTGCATATGGAAAATGTATGGGATCTTTTATTTCAGCTCAGTAAACCAACACTTTACATGTTGAGTTTATATTGTTCAGTATAATAATATAATTTTGAAATTAGGGATAAGTATTGGAATTAACAAATACTAACAATACCAATTCTTACACAATAAAACTACATTGAGATTCATAGGATTCAAAAATGTTTTATTCCATCTGGATTTAAATTATGGAGAGATAGAAGGTATTGGATTTAACAATTAAAAATATTGTTTATAATACCGATTCTTACACAATCTATATTGTTGGTTCATAAGAGCATATTTATTTAAAATGTTGGCATCTTACCTTAACATCTCACCCAAGCATTGATATGAGCATAACAACTCCCATGAACTGGGTAAACAGGAGGACGGGGGTGAGGAACGACCACACAGGCCACAGTGCTATATTAAAACTGGGGAGAAGAAAAAACAAATGTGCTTGAGACCAAGATCATTGTGATTACCATTGGAGAGATTGTAAAATAGGCTTACAACTTACTAACCGAAAGCATTATGTAATTAGCTAGATATTAACTCTAAAACCCTTATTATCAGTAGAGTTTTCAGCGGCTAGTTTCACCCACAGTTGGCTGCGTGTGAGCTACAATTCCCGTGCTGTTTTAACGTTTAGAAGCGTCAATAATCATTGTTTGCATATGCCCCTTTATCTTTCATATCAACGAGATAAAATAAATAAATATCCAAAGAAAAAAATATACACTTTCTGTAGCAGCTTTACACAGATCCACAAGCTGTGTGTGCCTCCAGTTGACGAACTACACTTCCTCCACAGTTACGCTCACACACACACAGGTGTTCGGAGCACCCTAGATAGTTCATTAGCACAGGCCTATGTCTTCAGTTTGTCTTCCGTAAACAAGCGCTGTAACCCGGAGATATTGCCGTGCGGGAACACTATCCCTCAACCTATTAAAAGGTGTGTAACGTAACCTTTTGTTTTTTGAAAATGATTTATCACTGACATGAAAGTTACGTTCCTTATGTTTCCAAAACCGTACCGCAAGCAATGTGTTTTACATGTTCAGAATGAGCCCCGGGGTCTTAACAAAACTCCACCGGCCAGAAGATACTATTGTCAATAGGCGCTAAAGGTACAGTGCTTTCAGAAAGTATCCATACCCCTTGACTTATATTCAATGGTGTGTTGAGGACATAAAATAAAATAACAAGTACATTACATTAGTTAACCAAACATCACAGGCATCATAAACAAATTATTAAAATCAATCAAAACAATTGCACACCTCGGTGAACTCATTTCTCATCAGGGTTTTAAACTGCCCTTGTGATTCCAAAAATGTGGAGTGTCTAAACTAAAACCAGATTTACCTAGTTCAGTGGAGACTAGAGAAAGAGTTAACCAACCATGTGAACGAACGGGTTTGGTATTTCATGCTCTTACAATTTAACAATGAAGTTAGGTAAGTCAGAAGCTTGTAGAGCGTTGTAAACAAAAAGGCAGCAATGAAGTGATCTACGGGATTTTAAAGAGGAGTGGCCAACCTTTTGATATGGGATGCAGTGATGCGTATTAAAACATCACTTGATGTGAAAAAGCAAAGGCCGCTATTAAGTGGCTATTAAGAGTTATGTTACAGCCGGAATAAAAATATGTATTAAATAGATTTTTTTCTCTCCCATCTACTACACGCAAAACCCAAGATGTCTTATTTTACCAGGTGACAAATATTTTACTATAATAACAAAATGAAAACATGTTTTTAGACATTTTTTGAAAATGAAATACAGAAATATCTCATTTACCTAAGTGTTCACACCCCTGAGTCAATCAATAAATGTTAGAATAACTTTTGGCAGTGATTACAGCTGTGAGTCTTCCTGGATAAGTCTCTAAGAGCTTTGCACACCTGGATTGCACAATATTTGCACATTATTATTTCAAAAAATTATTCAAGCTCTTAGAGACTCATCCAGAAAGACAGCTGTAATCGCTGAAAAAAGTGATTCTAACATTTATTGACAGCCATTTTCAAGTCTTGCATTAGATTTTCAAGCTGATTTATGTAAAAAATGTAACTAGGCCACGAAGGAACATTCATTGTCGTTTTGGTAAGCAACTCCAGCGAATATTTGGCCTTGTGTTTTAGGTTGCCCTGCTGGAAGGTGAATGTCTGTCAGTATCTCTTGGAAAGCAGACTGAACCAGGTTTTCTAGGATTTGCCTGTGCTTAGCACTATTCCGTTTCGTTCACCCTCCCTAGTCCTTGCAGATGAAAAGCATACCCATAACATGATGCAGCCACCACCATGCTTGAAAATATGAAGAGTGGTACTCAGTGATGTGTTGTATTGGATTTGCTTTGTATTCAGAACATGAAGCTAATTTCTTTGCCACATTTTTGACAGTTTTACTTTAGTGGCTTATTGGAAACAGGATGCACGTTTTGGAATATTTTATTCTGTACAGGCTCCCATCTTTTCAGTCGGTCATTTAAGATAGTATTGTGGAGTAACTACAATGTTGTTGATCCATCCTCAGTTTTCTCCCATCACAGCCATTAAACTCTAACTGTTTTAAAATTCCCATTGGCCTCATTGTGAAATCCCTGATACATTCCTCTCTGGCAACTGATTTAGGAAGGATGCCTGTATCTTTACAGTGACTGGGTGTATTGATACCCCATCCAAAGTGTAATTAATAACTAGAGATCGGCTGATTAATGGCCAATTAATTAGGGCCGATTTCAAGTTTTCATAATCGGAAATTGGTCATTTTGGACGCGATTATTATTATATATATTTTTTTTACAGCTTTATTTAATCTTTATTTAACTAGGCAAGTCAGTTAAGAACACATTCTTATTTTCAATGACGGCCTAGGAATGGTGGGTTAAATGCCTCGTTCAGGGGCGGAACGAATTTTTTTACCTTGTCAGCTCAGGGATTCAATCTTGCAACCTTACGATTAACTAGTCCAACGCTCT
The DNA here is from genome assembly GCF_057628025.1 of Oncorhynchus mykiss. Lineage (NCBI taxonomy): Eukaryota > Metazoa > Chordata > Actinopteri > Salmoniformes > Salmonidae > Oncorhynchus > Oncorhynchus mykiss. Next base: position 67,977,251 of record NC_143028.1, read on the forward strand.
AACCACCTGCCTCACGAGGAGCCCACCTGTTACGCAAATGCAGTAAGAAGCCAAGGTAAGTTGCTAGCTAGCATTAAACTTAATCAATCATAATGACTAGTTATAACTACACATGGTTGATGATATTACTAGTTTATCTAGCGTGTCCTGCTTTGCATATAATCGATGCTGTGCGCATTCGCGAAAAAGGACTGTTGTTGCCCCAACGTGTACCTAACCATAAACACCGATTCCTTTCTTAAAATCAATACACAGAAGTATATATTTTTAAACCTGCATATTTAGCTAAAATAAATCCAGGTTAGCAGGCAATATTAACCAGGTGAAATTGTGTCACTTCTCTTGCGTTCATTGCACGCAGAATCAGGGTATATGCAACAGTTTGGGCCACCTGGCTCATTGCAAACTTTTTTGCCAGAATTTTACGTAATTATGACATAACATTGAAGGTTGTGCAATGTAACAGGAATATTTAGACTGATGGATGCCACCCGTTAGATAAAATACGGAACGGTTCTTTCACTGAAAGAATAAACGTCTTGTTTTCATGATGATAGTTTCCGGATTCGACCATATTAATGACCTAAGGCTCGCATTTCTGTGTGTTATTATGTTATAATTAAGTCTATGATTTGATAGAGCAGTCTGACTGAGCGATGATAGGCAGCAGCAAGCTCATAAGCATTCATTCAAACAGCACTTTTGTGCGTTTTGCCAGCAGCTCTGCTGTTTATGACTTCAAGCTTATCAACTCCCGAGGTTAGGCTGGTGTAACGATGTGATGTGAAATGGCTAGCTAGTTAGCGGGGTGCTCGCTAATAGTGTTTCAAACGTCACACTGCTCTAAGACTTGGAGTAGTTGTTCCCCTTGCTCTGCATGGGTAACGCTGCTTCGAGGGTGGCTGTTGTCATTGTGTTCGTGGATCGAGCCCAGGTAGGAGTGAGAAGAAGTACGGAAGCTATACTGTTACACTGGCAATACTAAAGTGCTTATAAGAACATCCAATAGTCAAAGGTATATGAAAAACAAATGGTATAGAGAGAAATAGTCCTATAATTCCTATAATAACTACAACCTCAAACTTCTTACCTGGGAATATTGAAGACTCATGTTAAAAGGAACCACTACCTTTCATATGTTCTCATGTTCTGAGCAAGTATCTTAAACGTTAGCTTTTTTACATGGCACATATTGCACTTTTACTTTCTTCACCACTTTTTTTTTGCATTATTTAAACCAAATTGAACATGTTTCATTATTTATTTGAGGCTAAATTGATTTTATTGATGTATTATATTCAGTTTTAATAAGTGTTCATTCAGTATTGTTGTAATTGTCATTATTACAAATACATTTTAAAAATTGGCTGATTAATCGGTATCGGCTTTTTTGGTCCTCCAATAATCGGTATCGGTGTTGAAAAATCATACTCGGTCGACCTCTATTAATAACTTTACCATGCTCAAAGGGATATTCAATGTCTGCTTTATTATTACTTTTACCCATCTATCAATAGGTGCTCTTCTTACCGAGGCATTGGAAAACCTCCCTGATCTTTGTGGTTGAATCTGTGTTAGAAATTCACTTCTCGACTGAGGGATCTTACAGATAATTGTATGTGTGGGGTACATAGAAGAGGTAGTCATTCAAAAATCATGTTAACTTATACATTTTTTTCCTGAATTGATTTAGGCTTGCCATAAAAAATGGGTTGAATACTTATTGACTAAAGACATTTCAGCTTTCCATTTTTAATTAATTTGTAAAAAATTTCCCAAAAAATAATTCCACTTTAACAATATAGGGTATTGTGTCTAGGCCAGTGACACACAATCTCAACACAATCTCAATTTAATACATTTTCAATTTAGGCTGTAACAACATGTGGAAAAAGTCAAGGGGCGTCAATACTTTCTGAAGGCACTGTAGTTAGCGTCTATGAATGGGTTAGCATGTATCCATGTATTACCTGCATGATGCTGCGAGGAAGGCTGCTGTGGTGATAGGAGGAATCGCAGGGTACTCATGATCATAGTGCTGTATTCCCTTAAACCATTCCAGGTATACGATGCAAAACATGGCCAAAGCTAGGCATATTCCCAGCAGTATCACACCAACATTGAACCACCAGCTGGAAAACAATACAAAACACATAAGCAGCAAATACATGACAGGAACTTGTGGTTTGGTTCTTTCATGAAATGCCATCATAAATACTTTTTCCAATTACAGTGACCAATCTACCCTTTAGTAACCTAAGACCAAACGGAATGTTGGTTATTTTCTGGCCAGTGGAATTCACTTCAATAGGAGCGATTCAAGACTACAATCCAGAGATAAAATTATCCATTTTGGATCCAGGCTGACGACCCCTTCTGATTACTAATCACAGATGACCTACTGCAAAGAACTATACACACACACTTGTCCCCTTTTATCTTCAATTTAGCTGGATTAGTGTGAGTCCAAAAGTTTTTCTCATCACTACAACACCTTTTGATATCGCCATTCTCCGTGATGACGCGGAGGAAGTCGAAATAGTAAGTCAAGCCGACAGAAGCCACAATCCAGAAGACGGAATGGCGGTTGATCCGAGGAAGTGGTTTGGCATCTTTCTCTTCTTGACCTGCAAGTTTTGAGGCAAAATTCCATGGTCATTGGGAATGCAGTAGGCATGGTCCTAAATGATCATTTTTCATTTCAAAAGAAACACAAAAGGCCTAGAGAAAGTGTGATTTTTTGCTCCCACACAGTTGAACGTTTTGGGATTTGTTGAAGGGCACTACACAATCTAGCTAGGCCTATGTATGATGATAGCCTAGGCTACAGCCTACTAATAAGCATCCTTGAGTTAAATACTGAATATTGTCTGCCTGCCAAAGACCTGGTCACCACTAATGCAACAAGACAAAAGTTTACAAAGAGGCTATGAAACCTGATAGAATTTACACCAGAATATGAGAACAGAAGGTGCCCAAACCGCTGCACCTTTTAAGGTTCAACACATTTCAGGATTAAACTGCCCTTCATGCTATAAGCATACTTTTTGAAAAGCCTATTTATTAATCTCTAATTTACAAAAATGTACTCTAGTTGAAAACAGACCCACCAAGCTGCAGCTGTCAGATTACTAGACAATTAAAATAGCAATTTAAAAGGTATTTAATAGTATAAAAAAAGGAGTAGATATTTAAAATGAATAATTTAGCAAAAAAATAGTGTCAGCGTAAAAGAATAGCCTGGACTGGATCATCCAGCCAGCCAATGATGGGTCTGCTGTTTCTTATACAGGGGGCACTCCGACGAGTTAAGCGCACATACAGTAAATGGAACGTAATTCCCTTTTTATGCTCTTTTCTCCCTACACGTATTCTGACCTTGAACTTAAGAATGAGAATAGCATGCTACGGGCCTCCCGAGTGGCGCAGTGGTCTAGAAGCATCACTACAGATCCAGGTTCGATCCATTCTGTCACAGCCGGCAGCGACACCCATGAGGCGGCACACAATTGGCCCAGCATCGTCCTGGTTAGGGGAGGGTTCATCCTTGACCCTTTGCTTTCTAGTGACTCCTTGTGGCGGCCGGGTGCATACATGCTAACTCTTGTCACAAGGGTACGGTGTTTCCTCCGACACATTGGTCCGGGATAAGCAAGCAGTGTGTCAAGAAACAGTGCGGTTTGGCGGGGTAGTGTTTCGGAGGATGCAAGGCTCTCGAACTCTGTTTCTTCCGAGTCTGTAGGGGAGTTGCAGCGATGGGACAAGACTGAACCTACCAATTGGATATCACAAAATTGGGGAGAAAAAGGGGTAAAAAGTAATACAAAAAAATGAATTATAATAATAATATATTTTTTAAGAATAGCATGCTATTCATTTGGGGTGAAGATCAAATAAATTAATGTGTGGTGGAGGTATGTCTACAGACACGCCATATTCTGACATTGACCTAATTCCCTCCTAATTCCACTACCTTTATATGCGATGAAACGATGAAAAAGGTTGAGCTTGTCGGTGGAACAACATCTACTTAATTTTTTTATGATGGAAATAATACCATTCTCTATGCACTGTCATTTAGAAATTGGTAAGAACTACTATTGATAAGGCTAGGCTAGGTTTTCCCACCTTTATTTATTTAACCAGGTAGGCCAGTTGAGAACAAGTTCTCATTTACAACTGCGACCTGGCCAAGATTAAGCAAAGAAGTGCGACACAAACAACACAGAGTTACACATTGGATAAACAAACATACAGTCAATAAGACAATAGAAAAATCTATATACAGTGTGCGCAAATGTAGTAAGATTAGGGAGGTAAGGCAATAAATAGGCCATAGTGGCGAAATAATTACAATCTAGCAATGAAACACTGGAGTGATAGATGTGCAGAAGATGAATGTGCAAGTAGAAATACTGGGGTGCAAAGGAGCAAAAAAACAATAAAACAATATGGGGATGAGGTAGTTGGATGGGCTATTTACAGATGGGCTGTGTACAGGTGCAATGATCGGTAAGCTGCTCTGACAGCTGATGCTTAAAGTTAGTGAGGAAGATATGAGTCTCCAGCTTCAGTGAATTTTGCAATTCGTTCCAGTCATTGGCAGCAGAGAACTGGAAGGAAAGGCAGCCAATGGAGGAGTTGGCTTTGGAGATACCCAGTGAAATAAACCTGCTGGAGCGCATGCTACGGGTGGGTGCTGCTATGGTGACCAGTGAGCTGAGATAAGGTGGGGCTTCACCTAGCAAAGACGTATAGATGACCTGGAGCCAGTGGGTTTGGCAACGAATATGAAGCGAGGGCCAGCCAACGAGAGCATACAAGTCGCAGTGGTGGGTAGTATATGGGGCTTTGATGACAAAACAGATGGCACTGTGATAGACTACATCCAGTTTGCTGAGTAGAGTGTTGGAGGCCATTTTGTAAATGACATCGCCAAAGTCAAGGATGGGTAGGATAGTCAGTTTTACAAAGGTATGTTTGGCAGCATGAGTGAAGGATGCTTTGTTGCGAAATAAGAAGACGATTCTAGATTTAATTTTGAATTGGAGATGCTTAATGTGAGTCTGGAAGGAGAGTTTACAATCTAACCAGACACGTAGGTATTTGTAGTTGTCCACATATTCTAGGTCAGAACCATCCAGAGTAGTGATGCTAGACGTGCGGGCAGATGCGGGCAGCGATCGGTTGAAGAGCATGCATTTAGTTTTACTTGCAATTAAGGGCAGTTGGAGGCCACGGAACGAGTGTTGTATGGCACTGAAGCTCGTCTGGAGGTTTGATAACACAATGTCCAAAGAAGGGCCAGAGATATACAGAATGGTGTCATCTGCATAAAGATGGATCAGAGAATCACCAGCAGCAAGAGTGACATCATTGACGTATACAAAGAGTCTGCCCGAGAATTGAACCCTGTGGCACCCCCATAGAGACTGCCAGAGGTTCGGACAACAGGCCCTCCAATTTGACACACTGAACTCTGTCTGAGAAGCAGTTGGTGAACCAGGCGAGGCAGTCATTTGAGAAACCAAGGCTGTGGAGTCTGCCGATAAGAATGCGGAGTGCAGAGTCGAAAGCCTTGGCCAGGTCGATGAAGATGGCTGCACAGTATTGTTTTTTTATCGATGGCGGTTATGATATCATTTAGGACCTTGAGCGTGGCTGAGGTGCACCCACGACCAGCTCAGAAACCAGATTGCATAGCGGAGAAGGTAAGGTGGGATTCGAAATGCTCGGTGATCCGTTTGTTAACTTGGCTTTTGAAGATTTTAGAAAGATCTATATCTATCCTGCCCTGCCTATAACAGTTTGAGTCTAGAGTGTCTCACCCTTTGAAGAGGGGGATGACCACGGCAGCTTTCCAATCTTTAGGGATTTCAGACGATACGAAAGAGAGCTTGAACAGGCTAGTAATAGGGGTTGCAACAATTGCAACGGATAATTTTAGAAAGAGGGTCCAGATTGTCTAGCTCAGCTGATTTGTAGGGGTCCAGATTTAGCTGATGTTCTAAAAGAGCTGCAATCTGGATTTGAGTGAAGGAGAAATGGGGGAGGCTTGGGCAAGTTGCTGTGGGGGGTGCAGAGCTGTTGACCGGGGTAAGGGTAGCCAGGTGGAAAGCATGGCCAGCCGTAGAAAAATGCTTATTGAAATTCTCGATTATTGTAGATTTATCCGTGGTGACAGCGTTTCCTAGCCTCAGTGCAGTGAGCAGCTGGGAGGAGGTGCTCTTATTCTCCATGGACTTTACAGTGATGTTGAGGTCTGTTTTCTTTTTTTTTCTTCTGAGAACTTTTTGGTTTCTTTAGCCATGCACAAATGACAGTATAGTGCCAAACCTATGGAGTTGATTTATGACATGTAGAATTTTTTTATTATATGCCCAGACTTTTCACTATTTTTGTACCGTGTTAAATATTAGCCGTTATCGGTAGCCACCGTCAGTTATAACCACATACATTTATAACTGTCACTGACTTTAGTGTTAGGTAAATTAAGTAATGGAATTATGGAAACTGTCTTTCCTGTCACGTTCCTGTGGTTGTTCCTGATGATCGCGAGCAAAAGTAGATCATAGACTAATGTATTAAAAGTTGACAAATAATTTGGGACATTTAGACTATTTGAAACATTATGGAACGCAGACCATATGTAGAAGTTTAAACCTGGAGCACTATTCATGACGACTGGATCATTGTCATCACAGTTCCGTGATTAGTGAGGATTGTTAGGGTAGCTTTATAGGACTACTGTTCAACCCCTATTGTACACTTTTCTCATCTTCCAATATTTAATTGATTAAACAATTGAACATGACAACTTTCAGGATGAATCAAACAACTACTTTTTTTTCAGAAGTTGATGTTTGTTTGAATCCGATGACTTGTCGAGTGGAGAGTGAGGATTGGATTACAGTGGCGAATGCAAAAGGAAATAAGAGAAGTAAAGGGGTAGTGGAATCTAGTAAATCCAAACCTAGTTATGATTATTTTTCAGTCAGAATAAGGGTTTTGGATAAGTGTTGTTACCTGGGAGATCTGATTGAAGTCTCTATAAACAGGTGACGTAGTGTTGCTCAGCGTAACGAGAAGTGGGCTTATTTTAATTTTTTGTGTATCTATGAGACAGAAGGAGTGTGCTCTGGGCCTCAAGAAAATATATCAGATTGGAATGTGTCACGTGTGAATCTTCGAAGCAGGGTGCCTATCAAGGGTGTTTTCTCTGGGGTGGCACTAGAAGTAAAAGCAAAGGATATACGTGAAGAATTGCATCAAGCGGTTGATGCACACCGACTGACCCGCATGGTCCATTCTATAGTTTTTTGATGAAGAGTCTCTCCCTTCTCACATGTATTTTAGTTTTATGAGATACCCTGTGAGAGCCTTCGTGCCCAAACCCATGCAGTGTTGTAAATGCAAAATATTTGATAATGTATCAGCTGTATGTAGACGGGAGAGGTATCGCATGCCAGCTGAGCCTAAATGCTGCAATTGTGGTCGTGGAACATGTTAGGGTGAAGGAGACTGAGGTGGTAAGTATAAGGGCTTTCCCGCATGTCTCCTATGCCGAGGCGGTGAGAAGAATGGAAGAAAGGAGTGAAGTTGAAGAACTAATGGTAGTAGGAGTAGAGACATTAGATAATATTCCTTGTCAACAGAGGGATCCTGACATGTTGCATGTTAAGGTGGTCTTTTATTGCATTGGTTATCAACTACACAGCGCAAACAGAGCCTGTTTAGGGATGTGATGTGAACTGTGATTAAAGGGGTGTGATGGATTTTGATGATTTTTTAAAATCTTGTCAGGTCACCCCCCTCTTCCTGCAATGAAATATTTTTGGTTTCAATACCACGTACAGTAGGGGGCAGCAATACACCAATAGGTGTAGTCTGACATAAAATCTTAAAGAAGAAGAAGGTAAGTCTGAATACCAACTACTGAGAAGTGCTTAGGAAAGGTGTACATTTCCTAAATCGGTCAATTAAGGCATATCAGTTTACGGAGACATTGGGTTAAGTCTCCATAACAGAAGTATAGTCTGAAACTATCGTGTTGCTGCAGCGCTGACACAGCTTTTAAGACAATCAACAATCAGTGGCATGCTGCCCAGTTTAAGCCCAAAAGTTAAGACACGTGTTCTGTTGTCAAATCTGCCTACTGGACCTCCTGTTTGATGCACAATGTTGGCTATATCAGCCCATACTTAATGTGCCAGCTGTAAAATAAATGCAGGCAGCTACCGTTACATTCGAGACAATCATTAACGTCAGCTGACGTTAACTAGAGGATTTTCCTTACAGTTCTGTAGAGGCGTAGAGACTCAACTTTAGCAAGCTAGCTAGTTAATTTACTTTATATTAATAGCGATAAGAAATTGGATGATAAGCAACGACACAGACCAAATAAGTTATTTACGTCTCATTCATTGATACGTTTACTATTTTTTTAAATTCAGTTATTTGTGCTAGCAACTGAGGGCAGCAAACGAAGGAATTTTCATGGCTAAAGTATACCGTTGACTTACTCTTTTCGTTGCTGTCACCTGCTGAAACCCCTTGCATGAGAAGTTCAGCGTCTTTCTTAAATCTATTTCGTAGATTTAAAAATTGACTATCAGCAAGCATGTTTGATATCAGGTTGTTGGTCTTAGCTGACTGTCAGGCTAGCTGTGGCTAAAGCTTCCTGGTCCCTTGTCCACTGACTTCTCCTTATTATTCGGCGGTTGGCATTTAATATAATGTTACATTATCGCCACCAACTGGACCGGATAATACAATTCATTACACATTGTGATACAAAAATGGGAAAAACGAAATGAAGAATGACCCTGCTAACTATTAACCCTACACTCATTAAAAAAACACCACCACATTCCACTATTTTAACCCCATCTAAATCATACACCAGGCGATGGGACACCCCCTGCAATGCAGCAGTAAAATCTCGTAAACCAAAGTACTTCTCTGCTGCTGCCGCAAAAACAAATACTGTGATTTGCATTCCATTCCTACGGTACAGTTGATAACCATGGCAATGAACGCTAAAAAGTCAACCTTACTGAAGGACATTTAATTCGTAGGCCCTGTACTGTACTGGCAAAAAGTATACTACTCACCAGGAGCCTCTCAGGATCCCTCCCCCTTGACCCATCTTCCTGTACTTTTTTCACTGCCTCAGCATATAGCACCTTCTGTACAACTCTGACCCTGGCAACCTAAATCTGCCTCTCTCGCACCGGATACTGCTGATCAGTAATGTCACTAGAGATTCATGGATAGGGGGGCTAAGCCTCTTTTGGGGGGATCTGGGCATACTCCCCCAGATTTTTTTTTAAAGCCCCCAAAATATCTTTGCATCATGTATTTTTAGAGTAACAACAGGTGTAAAATCTATCAAAATAAGGATATTTTTGGTCAAGGTTGGCTAAAAGTATACCTGTCTCATAGTTTGTGTTAGACACTGATCTAATATGACTTACTTAAATTCTATCAAAATAAAGAAATTAAAGTCCACTCTGTCTCCATCCATCCAACACCCACAAAAGGCACACAAATGGCTGTACTATGTAACCAAAATACTTTTGTGATTTTATTTTGAAAGAGAGAGAAATGAGAAGACATATACCATTAGAAAAAAATATTTATTTAATAAATAATTCAGACACATGGAACATCTTAAACAGTATCTTCCACAATGGGGCAAAAAAATAAATAAAATAATAATACATTTAAAAAAATTCAAATTAATTAAACTAATGAGCTTAATAAAATTTTAAAAAACTGAAAAATAATTAGGAATAAAATCTGACAACCTATATTACAGAACTGCTTCTCTTGCTTCTTTCTTTTAATGCTTATTATGTGGGTGGACGCATCAAAGTGTACCTATTTTTAAAGGTGGCAAAGCGGTCAATGACACTATTGTGGCTTAGTGGCCCAAGGACTTCACCCTCAATTGACATGGCTGCAAGACTTGCAAGACTTTTTTGACCCATTTTCTTACGCAACCAAGAGTACAGCCGGCGTAGTGCACTGAAGGACCTTTCACAGGAGCAGATGCTCACAATAATTGTGAGGGCAACCTGAATGATTTCCTTCCGAGAAGGAAACATATCATCATCCAGGAGGTTATGCACAGCTAGCATATCTTTTGGAGGACATCCAGCCTCTCTTTTCCGGCCAAGAAAGTTTCTGGCTACCAACATCTCTTCTGTTTTAACATCAATACTGTAGTGCTTGGTAAACTCAGTTAAGCATGATGTATCTGGGAAGTTATTTGAGTTGGGGCTGCATGCCTGTATCGCTGGTCAAGCTCACAAACCATCCTGTCCAAGCAGGGGAGCAACAACCTTGTTTTCATTGTTTGGGAACATGACAATTCTGTCCCTAAACTCAGGAGGTCTCCACCACAAAATCTCACATTTTCTTTTGTTTGTGCTTTCTTGCTGCATCTGCCTCTGGAATATTGTGAATTTCACAGAGTGTTTTGGTTCTGTCATAAAGTTCTATGGTAAATGCATCTGTGCATTTGCCCATCAGTGTGTCACATACAGCTTGTTTGCCGAAACAAGCTTCTGCCAGGTCTACAGTCTCTTTCTGGAGGAACTTGTGTCGTCCCTCAGTTATAGAAAGGGACTGAAACATCAATAGCAAATACACAGTGGAGAACTTATGAAGTTTTGCTCTCAGACCAACAACCATGGTGGATAGAATGGCAGATAGACAATCAAAAATAGCAGTTAAAGTGTCAAGGACTGCATTCATGGAACGCAGCTGGCATGCCCAGCAAGTGTTTGAGAGCTGTACAAGTTCAGCTGATGCTATTCCAAGTTTGAACTGAGCTTCTTTGAACTTGTGGTGGTTAACTAGGGATGTTCTGAAAAACGAATACACATTCTTCAAGAAACTGAAAAACTCAGCAGTCTCCACAATAGCCCTGCAAGTATGACACAACGCCAAATTAAGCTCCTTAACTGTCCTCTCTGTCACATACCTAACACACAGAGCCAACTGTTCAGACTGCCCATCCCTGGCCTCATCCTCCATAATGGTATACACTCCAGACTTTGACATCTTAGAGACTATGGTGTCCATAATCTCTTGAGCACAGCATTCGATCATGTCATTCTGAGATTCTAGAGAGAGATACGTCACATTTGATGGAGTATTGTACCTTTGCAGGATAGGGTCAAACTTCAAAAGCTACATACATTCAATAAAGTTCCCTCTATTTGTGATTTCACTAGATTCATCATTGGCACGAAAAGAGAGTCCCTATCTTCCTAACACTGAGGTGACCGCAACAATTCTCCTCAGATACTCCCTTCTCTCTGCAATGTCACTAGCATAGGCAGATGTTAAAATCTGAGCAATGTTCCCATGACTGCTAGTTGCCTGGTAGCTTTGCCATGCCACGACACTGTCTCTGTATGTTTGTGCCATCTCATGTTTACCGAAGATAAACAACGCTTTTTTCAAATTTTTGCCTCCGTTACTAACAAAACAATCAAAATGAATGTTTTTGCAAAAAACTCTACATTGAAAGCAGAAAGCTGTGTTTTTGTGGACAGAGTACTCTGCCCAATTGCATTTCTCAAACCAGTAGTGCTGAAATGCCCTTTTCTGTGTACCAAAACTTTCTTGTGGGTAGCTATTCAGCTTCACTTGTCTGGGCCCAGTGTCTTTCACCTAAATTGCTCCCTCTCTGGATCTGTTTGTTGCTGTTCGTTGTCCCTCCCTCTCTGGATCTGTATGTTGTCCCTCCCTCTCTGGATCTGTTTGTTGTCCCTCCCTCTCTGGATTTGTTCGATGTCCCTCTTTCTCTTGACATGCTTGCTCTCTCTCACTTATACAGCTCGCATGTTGATCTCTGCCTTGCACAGAAGCCTCTCTTTCTGCATATTGTCTCCATCTCCTCCTGAGAGTGATCACACCTCCCAGTCAGATGTTTTCCTACCAATTTCAGTACTGTTGTGCCTTGTGTGTCCCAGTCTCAGCCTTGTAATTACACTTGCTTCCCCTCTCTGTCAACCTGAGGACCTCCCTGCCCCCACCTTTTCCTTGATCTTATACAGGTGTCTTCCCTTTCCCTTCCTGTTCTACAACTCTTACCATCTGTTTTAACCGCTGTTCTTAACATCACAAATACCCCCATCTGTCTCACCCTAAACAGGCACTGCAAAATGTCATACAATTCATCCTTTATGCTCCAAGACACAAAGGACTTTAAGCTCATCAGTGCTGCACATGAGTCAGAGCAGATGACTACCCTGTCTTGCCTTGCCTAATCCACCCACTCAGCAGCCAAGGGCATGGCCAGCAACTCCATTGTGGATAAGGATAAATTATCCGATGCTCTTTTTGTCACTGCCACCTGTTTTATGGTCCATAGATACATCAGTGAATATATTCAAGACAGCATAGTACTGAGTTCTTAAATGTTCACTTACAATATTTACTGGATCTACTCCTTCCTCACCAGCTCTTACCCTGTAAAGCAACCCTAGGACTATCATTGGCTGAGGAAGCAACCAAGGTGGGATAGCAGGAAGAACCACGGAGGGGCTGAACTTCTTACCAAACAGTCCCATTTCTCTCGCCATGCCATCGCTATCCACCCAAAACTTTTATTCAGATCCCGTTCATGCTCCCAGCACTCTAATAGCACCTATTTTTGTAGGATGTGTACCCTTATGTCCTTAAAGATTTACCCAATATGTCATGGTTAGCTCTTGCCACAGCTGACTGCTGTTGATGTTTTTTTATAGCGACAGATGTAACAGCCGGGGAAAGGTCAGTGCTATCCGGGATGCTTGGGCGTTCCTACCCCAAACTCCTATCCTTGCCCTAACCTTAACCTTAACCATTACCTAACCCTTAAAACATTTAAAATGTCAACGTTAATGGGGTAGGGACATCACAAGGATTCCGGATGGCAAGGACAGAGGGGGAAAATCTTTGATTAGAGCCATCCATCAGTCTGAACATGAAGAATGCATTTTTTTTATAGTGTCTGACTTCTGACTTAAAGAATTCACAAATTCCTGACCAACATGGTTCATAAATATTTAGTTATTTTTTTCGCCTTCAGTTTTCCTTTTGCTTGCCGATAAGGTACCTAAAGGTCCAGAGTCTCACGTCCAAATTGGGAGGGTGTTAAATAGGCAGGCAATAATTAGGCCAGTATCTCATAAATTAAGCTTGACATGATCAATTATGACAGAAATTAAGCCTAGTCCTGGATTCTCCATTGAGCATGCTTTTTAGTCCAGCAATAGACTTAATCTGTGTGCCTTATGCTTTAAAATTGACATTTTCTTATATTCTTATTTATGAATCCTACGCAACAAAATGACAAAGAACTAAGTCTAAAATGGAAAATATAAATGGGTATGCCTAAATGGGTATGACTTTGAAAAGTAGGTGAAGAAAGTTCCAAAAGACAGACTGTAGAAATGGCTGTCTAAGGTGACTATCCAAGCACATTGCACTCATAATTGGGCAATACATTACTACAATATTATCTGTTGTGTATACTTTTACATGTAGGTCTATAGGGTACTTGGCCTGAATGCTACACTGCAGAGTAACTTAAATCCTGTCCAAATGCCAGATGACAGCCCTGTATGTGTAGTACATCAGGGATAGGACTGCAGGGAAATCAATTATGCTTTTTGAGGCCTTATCAGAAACGAATTTGAAACTTGCCTCATCTGATGTTGAGATACATAATATTTGGCAATCTATATGGGCTTACAGTTAAGTGCCGTTTTTTAAAATCAAATGTTTACATTACTTCCTTAATTAGATCTAAGAAAGACATTTACACACATTTACATTAATGTAGTAAAAGTATCGTAATTGTGAGATGCTATTTTGTAACACTAATTGAGGTAGATCCTTAAACTAACACTGTAAAAGTGTGAAGAAAATTGATCAGTGTTATTTCCTGGTACACAGGGCCTTCTAATTAGCAGGTTTTGCATGGGTGGAGTTGTGGCTTGCCTTAGGAAAATATTCAGCCCCCATAACTTTGTCCACCTTTTGTTATGTTACAGCCTTATTCTAAAATTGATTAAATAAAATAATATTCTCAACAATTTACACACAATACCCCATAATGACAAAGCGAAAACATTATTTTTTTTTTGTTGACATTTTATAAAAAATAAATAACAAAAATACCTTTATTTACATAAGTATTCAGACCCTTTGCTACGAGTCTCAAAATTGAGCACAAGTGCATCCTGTTTCCTTTGATCATCCTTGAGGTGTTTCTACAACATGATTGGTGTCCACCTGTGGTAATTCAATTACTTGGACATGATTTGAAAAGGCACACACCTGTCTATAAAAGGTCCCACAGTTGTCAGAGGAAAAACCAAGTCATGAGGTCTAAGTAATTGTCCGTAGAGCTCTGAGACAGGATTGTGTCAAGGCACAGATCTGGGGAAGTGTACCAAAAAATGTTTGCAGCATTAAACGTCCCCAAGAACACAGTGGCCTCAATCATTCTTAAATGGAAGAAGTTTGAAACCACCAATACTTTCCTCAGAGCTGGCCGCCCAGCCAAAGTGAGCAATCGGGGGAGAAGGGCCATGGTCAGGGAGGTGACCAAGAACCCAATGGTCACTCTGACAGAGCTGTAGAGTTCCTCTGTGGAGATGGGAGAACCTTCCAGAAGGACAACCATCTCTGCAGCACTCCACCAAGCAGGCCTTTATGGTAGAGTGGCCAGACGGATGCCACTCCTCAGTAAAAGGCACTTGACAGCCCACTTGGAGTTTGCCAAAAGGCACCTTAAGACTCTCAGACCATGAGAAACAAGATTCTCTGGTCTGATGAAATCAAGATTGAACTTTTTGGCTTGAATGCCACGAAATATGTCTGGAGGAAACCTGGCACCATCCTTACGGTGAAGCATGGTGGTGGCATCATCATGCTGTGGGGATGTTTTTGTAGAGGCAGGGACTGGGAGACTAGTCAGGATCAAGGGAAAGATGAACGGAGCAACGTGCAGAGAGATCATTGATGAAAACCTGCTCCAGAGCACTCAGTACCTCAGACTGGGGCAAAGGTTCAACTTCCAAAAGGACAATGACCTTAAGCACACAGCCAAGACAACGCAGTAGTGGCTTCTGAATGTCTTTGAGTGGCCCAGCCAGAGACCGGACTTGAACCCAATCGAACATCTCTGGAGAGACCTGAAAATAGCTGTGAAGCAACGCTTCCCTTCCAACCTGATAGAGCTTGAGAGGATTTGCAGAGAAGAATGGGAGACACTCCCCAAATACAGGTGTGCCAAGCTTGTAGCGTCATACCCAAGAAGACTCGATGCTGTAATCACTGCCAAAGGTGCCTCAACAAAGTACTGAGTAAACAGTCTCAATACTTATGTAATATATCAAAATCCTGTTGTTGCTTTGTCATTATGGGGTATTGTGTGGAGATTGATGAGGGGAAAAATACAATTTAATCAATTTTAGAATACGACTCTAAGGTAACAAAATGTAGAATATCATCCAGAAGGCGAGGTCAGTACAGGTGCATCAAAGCAGGGGCCGAGAGACTGAAAAACAACTTCTATCTCAAGGCCATCAGACTGTTAAACAGCCACCACTAACATTGAGTGGCTGCTGCTAACACACTGACTCAACTCCAGCCACTTTAATATTGTGAATTGATGGAAATTGGTGTAAAATATATCACTAGCCACTTTAAACAATGCTATTTTGCTATTTTGGGGCGGCAGGGTAGCCTAGTGGTTAGAGCGTTGGACTAGTAACTAGAGCGTTGGACTAGTTGGACTAGTAACCGGAAGGTTGCGAGTTCAAACCCCCGAGCTGACAAGGTACAAATCTGTCGTTCTGCCCCTGAACAGGCAGTTAACCCACTGTTCCCAGGCCGTCATTGAAAATAAGAATTTGTTCTTAACTGACTTGCCTGGTTAAATAAAGGTAAAATAAAAAATATAAAAAAAAATTTAATAAAATGTTTACATACCCCACATTACTCATCTCATATGTATATGTATATACTGTACTCTATATAATCTACTGCATCTTTATGTAATACATGTATCACTAGCCACTTTAAACTATGCCACTTTGTTTACATACCCTACATTACTCATCTCATATGTATATACTGTACTCGATACCATCTACTGCATCTTGCCTATGCCGTTCTGTACCATCACTCATTCATATATCTTTATGTACATATTCTTTATCCCTTTAGACCTGTGTGTATAAGTTAGTAGTTTTGGAATTGTTAGGTTAGATTACTTGTTGGTTATTACTGCATTGTCAGAACTAGAAGCACAAGCATTTTGCTACACTCGCATTAACATCTGCTAACCATGTGTATGTGACAAATAAATTTGATTTGATTTTTGATTTTGAATAAGTCAAGGGGTCTGAATATTTTCTGAAGGCACTGTATAGAGACCAATAACAAAGATTTCCTAACCTTTCTGCCAATAACATCTAGTTTTCAGATTACATATCCCTCCCCATTCAGACCACTCCCAGACAGTCCTAGCAAAGGTTTTGCTTGTGAAATGCCAAAAAGTTTCTTGCCAAAAATATATTTTTGTTTCCTTTTGACGACTTGAATAGAAAACAATTAGAGGAAGGTATTTAATTGTTACCTGGAAATGATTTAATATTGAAATAAAAACAGCTGCATTGGGCCTTTGAAAGGGTTGAAGGTGCTGCCTCTGGTGGCCAGTTCACTAAATTGTATTAATAACCCTAACTCTATTAGAGAAAACCAATGCAATTGCCTATTTGTAATCATATTTGTCCAAAGCTGTCATCAAGGCAAAGGGTGGATACTTTTAAGAATCTCAAATATAAAATATATTTAGATTTTTTAACACTTTTTTTTTTGGTTACTACATGATTCTGGGGGCTCCCGAGTGGCACTGCATCTCAGTGCAAGAGTTATCACTACAGTCCCTGTTTCAAATCCAGGCTGTATCACAACCGTCTGTGATTGGGAGCCCCATAGGGCGGCGCACAATTCGCCCAGCGTCGTCCGTGTTTGGCCGGGGTAGGCCGTCATCGTAAATACAAGTGTTCTTAACTGACTTGCCTCATTTAAATAAAGGACAAATTTCAAATTTAAAAAAATGAAACATTCCCGTATTTGTTATTTCATAGTGTTGATGTGTTCACTATTATTCTACAATGTAGAAAATAGTCAAAATAAAGAAAAACCCTTGAATGAGTAGGTGTGTCCAAACTTTTGACTGGTAATGTATGTCCCCCTCAAGTTTAAGGTCCACCCTCTAACATCAACTGAACTGTCGTTTTAATATGGTAAAACTATTCCTTAAAGAAATGTAATAGTAAAATCATAGCATAAAAGCAGATGAGCTGGTTCTACTCTTTTTGGTCTTTTTCAACACGTCAACCCTGTTTTCCCATCTCACGAGGTATCTATGGGTAACATGTTTGTTATGAAGTCATACATGTGCTCTTTATGACATAATGTTAAAATTAGGTTAAATAGAATTTGACAAAATTACACTACCCAAAAAGGCACACTATTTGTGGAATTACACTTCTGCTTTGGTGAGTATTCTGTGGGGCCTGCACTGAGCCAGAAAACACTGTACTTGGAAACTTGAGTAATATCTTTGCTAATACCAAAAATATGCAATGTATAATTATAGGTAAGCACAGCAATGAATGAGAATCAGTGTTAAACTCGGCGGGATTAGCAGGAGCCTCATAAAGCTGGGGAGATTTCCTCCAGCATCTCCCAGTGACTGTGTGTGTGTGTGTGTGCCCACGGCGCACAGGAGTTTGCTGAGGGGAGGACGGCTCATAATAATGGCTGGAATGGTATCAAACATGGAAACCAGGTGTTTGATCAGTTCCATACCATTCCATTTATTCTGTTCCAGCCATTACTATGAGCTCATCCTTCCCAATAAAGGTGCCACCAACCTCCTGTCTTGTGCAGTGAGTGCATGTGTGTGTAGGTAACAGGCTGCTCATTCGAACAGTGGTAATCAGAGAGCATTCAAACTTAACCTGAGGCTGACACCAATGTTTTGATTCTATGGAGCTTCTGTGTACCCGGACAAGTGAACCCCGTTCTAGGAGCCAAAAATGTGCATTAACCCAGTCCTGTGTGAGTCAAATTCACCTCAGGTGCCCTCTCCCCTTGTCCCCTCCTTCCACATCCAATCCCAGAGATAAGTACTGTTTCCCAGCCGTACTGTGGATTGGGAATGTCAAAAAGAGGCGGTATCCTCCACTACCACCACTGCCATTATTATCCTTAAGTCATATGAAAAAATGTTGGTCAATTCTTCTTACTCTTGTACCCAAGTAACAGGGAACAAACAATTAAACAAACATAGCCTGCCACAAAACAGTGTTATGCCTGCTGAGCTAAAGCATTAGCTTGGGGTGAGTTCAGGTAGGCCTCCACACTACAGCAAACAAAGGAAAATAGGAGGGGTGCTTGACAACAATGACAGAAATCCATCAAAGGGCTTACCAGGAAATACGTACAAAAGGACTAACTCGACTAATTCATCTCCTTTTAGACGTTTCTCTTGGTAAACCCTTTGATGAATAAGCTTGGGATGTTAACACGTTTTTCAACATCAGGCAAGGGTTCTTATCATGTGGGAGTGGTTCTAAACCACCTCCGTTTGTCAGTCTTGATTTTACAGAACACTAGGTCCGTCCACACCAATCATTAAATAAGGGTCTTTATTCAAATTAACTAATTTGGAAAACAGGTTAAACTAATGCCTGCACTCCTCCTTGTCTTTAAGAAACAATACAAAATTTGTGTCCAATCAAGAGTCAGTAAAGGGTCATGATTTGGTGTTAAAGATTATTTAATCTTTAACTTAAAGGTTACGTTACCTTTACAAAAATGACACGTGTACCATGGAGGACGACGGTGAGTTGTGGTATTAAAATGACCATGTTGGAATTCATGCACGTGTGAAAGTTTTGCATCTACTTTACAAATCTAAATTAATTTTGTCTTTCAATTCTCCAAACTTGGGGTTGCCTTTAATCTTCTTCTTGAAGAGTAATAGCAGCTCCTCTTCTGATTAGACATTTCCCCCTCCACTGAATGAGAAGTCAGTTGACAATACTTTGAAGGAAAATGAATGGTGCCATTGTCACGTTCTGACCTTTATTTCCTTTGTTTTGTCTTTATTTAGTATGGTCAGGGCGTGAGTTGGGGTGGGCAGTCTATGTGTGTTTTTCTATGTTGGGCTTTTGAGTTCAGCCTAGTATGGTTCTCAATCAGAGGCAGGTGTCGTTAGTTGTCTCTGATTGAGAATCAAACTTAGGTAGCCTGGGTTTCACTTTTGAGTTGTGGGTGTTTGTTTTCCGTGTGTGTGTTTGTTGCCACACGGTACTGTTTTGGTTTCGTTTGTTTCACATTTATTGTTTTGTAGTGTTCAGTTTATGTCTTTAAATAAACGTTATGGACACTTACCACGCTGCACATTGGTCCTCCGATCCTTCTCGCCTCTCCTCCTCAGAAGAGGAGGAGGAATGCCGTTACAGAAACACCCACCACAAGCAGCAGCAGCAGCGATCGCAGGACTCCTGGACATGGGAGCGAGATCTGGACTATGTCATTACATGGGAGGAGGTAGACAGGTGGTCGGTCGACCCAGGGAGAGTGCCGGAGCCTGCCTGGGATTCTCTGGAGCAGTGTGAGGAGGGATACCGGCGAATGGAGTCAGCACGGCGGCGCGGAAGGAAGCCGAGAGGCAGACCCAAAAATGTCTTGGGGGGTGGCACACGGGGAGTGTGGCGAAGTCAGGTAGGAGACCTGCGCCAACTTCCCGTGCTTACCGGAGAGAGAGAGAGGGACCAGGCAGGCACCGTGTTATGCGGTGGAGCGCACAGTTTCCCCAGTGCGTGTGCATAGCCCGGTGCGGTACATTCCAGCTCCTCGTATCGGCCGGGCTAGAGTGGGCATCGAGCCAGTTGCCATGAAGCCGGCTCTATGCATCTGGTCTCCAGTGCGTCTCCTTGGGCCGGCGTACATGGCACCAGCCTTACGCATGATGTCCCCGGTTCGCCAGCACAGCTATTCCACCATCGCCGCACTGGCCTGGCTACGGGGAGCATTCAACCAGGTAAGGTTGGGCAGGCTCGGTGCTCAAGAGCTCCAGTGCGCCTGCACGGTCCGGTCTAACCAGTGCCACCTCCACGCACCAGCCCTCCGGTAGAAGCCCCCCGCACCAGGCTGTCTCTCCGTCTTCTGCCTACAGGTGTTCCCGCCTGTCCAGCGCTGCAAGAGCCTTCCTCCTCTCCAGCGCTGCCAGAGTCGCCAGAGCCGCCGGTCTGTCCTGAGCCGCCGGGAGCCGCCGGTCTGTCCTGAGCCGCCAGAGCCGCCGGTCTGTCCTAAGCCGCCAGAGCCGCCGGTCTGTCCTAAGCCGCCAGAGCCGCCGGTCAGTCAGGAGCCGCCAGAGCCGTCGGCCAGCCAGGAGCCGCCAGAGCCGTCGGCCAGCCAGGAGCCGCCAGAGCCGTCGGTCAGCCAGGAGCCTCCAGAGCCGTCGGTCAGCCAGGAGCCTCCAGAGCCGTCGGTCAGCCAGGAGCTTCCAGAGCCGTCGGTCAGCCAGGAGCTTCCAGAGCCGTCGGTCAGCCAGGAGCTGCCAGAGCCATCAGCCAGCCAGGAGCTGCCAGAGCCGTCAGCCAGCCAGGAACTGCCAGAGCCGTCAGTCAGCCAGGCGATGCAAGAATCGCCCTTCACTCCGGAGCTGCCGGAGTCTCCCGCCTGTCCGGCGCTGCCGGAGTCTCCCGCCTGTCCGGCGCTGCCGGAGTCTCCAGTCCATTCGGGACCCATTTCTAGCTTTTTTACATGGCACCTATTGCATATTTACTTTCTTCTCCAAAACTGTGTTTTGCATTATTTAAACCAAATTGAACATGTTTCATTTTATTTGAGGCTAAATAGATTTTATTTATGTATTATAGTAAGTTAAAATAAAAGTGTTCATTTTTCATTCAGTATTGTTGTAATTGTCATTATTACAAATATATACATAAAAATTGGCCGATTTAATCAGTATCGGCTTTTTTTGGTCCTCCAATAATCGGTATCGGTGTTGAAGAATCATAATCGGTCGACCTCTACTTGGAACCTCTAACCCTGGCAATTTGACTGGTAAACCCATGGGTACACTCGCAATGGTTGTGACTAGAGGTAGTACAGCTACGACCGGAAGTAGCAGGTTAGGAGAGCATTTTTACATAACCCTTTTCCTAGCCTTAACCTAAGTCTTCTAACCTGCCACGTTAATAATACAAACCTGCTGCATGTTTTCCTAACCTGCTATGAAAAACTCACTTCCGTACGTAGCTGTACTTCGTCTAGTCAGAACCACTCTGCCTGGAATTGTGTTGAAATCATTTCCATTTTAATGTAGAATATTAATTCAAATTATGTTAACTGATGTGGCTCATTCAATGGGATGTATTTTTTGTAATATCAGTTGAGTTGATATACAGTTGAAGTCGGAAGTTTGCATACACTTAGGTTGGAGTCATTAAAACAAATTGTTCAACCACTCCACAAATTTCTTGTTAACAAACTATAGTTTTGGCAAGTTGGTTAGGACATCTACTTTGTGCATGACACAAGTAGTCTTTCCAACAATTGTTTACAGACAGATTATTTCACTTATAAATTCACTCTTTCACAATTCCAGTGGGACAGAAGTTTACATACACTAAGTTGACTGTGCCTTTAAACAGCTTGGAAAATTCCAGAAAATGATGTCATGGCATTAGAAGCTTCTGATAGGCTATTTGACATAATTTGGTCAATTGGAGGTGTAGCTGTGGATGTATTTCAAGGACTACATTCAAACTAAGTACATTCAAACTAAGTGGAACGACATTTATTGGATATTTCAAACTTTTTTAACAAATCAAAAACTTAAAAATTGTGCAAAATTATTCTGCCCCTTTACTTTCAGTGCAGCAAACTCTCTCCAGACGTTCAGTGAGGATCTCTGAATGATCCAATGTTGACCTAAATGACTAATGATGATAAATACAATCCACCTGTGTGTAATCAAGTCTCCGTATAAATGCACCTGCACTGTGATAGTCTCAGAGGTCCGTTAAAAGCGCAGAGAGCATCATGAAGAACAAGGAACACACCAGGCAGGTCCGAGATACTGTTGTGAAGAAGTTTAAAGCCGGATTTGGATAGAAAAATATTTCCCAAGCTTTAAACATCCCAAGGAGCACTGTGCAAGCGATAGTATTGAAATGGAAGGAGTATCAGACCACTGCAAATCTACAAAGACCTGGCCGTCCTCTAAACTTTCAGCTCATACAAGGAGAAGACTGATCAGAGATGCAGCCAAGAGGCCCATGATCACTCTGGATGAACTGCAGAGATCTACAGCTGAGGTGGGAGACTCTGTCCATAGGACAACAATCAGTCGGATATTGCACAAATCTGGCCTTTATGGAAGAGTGGCAAGAAGAAAGCCATTTCTTAAAGATATCCATAAAAAGTGTTGTTTAAAGTTTGCCACAAGCCACCTGGGAGACACACCAAACATGTGGAAGAAGGTGCTCTGGTCAGATGAAACCAAAATTGAACTTTTTGGCAACAATGCAAAACGTTATGTTTGGCGTAAAAGCAACACACCATCCCCACTGTCAAACATGGTGGTGGCAGCATCATGGTTTGGGCCTGCTTTTCTTCAGCAGGGACAGGGAAGATGGTTAAAATTTATGGGAAGATGGATGGAGCCAAATACAGGACCATTCTGGAAGAAAACCTGATGGAGTCTGCAAAAGACCTGAGACTGGGACGGAGATTTGTCTTCCAACAAGACAATGATCCAAAACATAAAGCAAAATCTACAATGGAATGGTTCAAAAATAAACATATCCAGGTGTTAGAATGGCCAAGTCAAAGTCCAGACCTGAATCCAATTGAGAATATGTGGAAAGAACTGAAAACTGCTGTTCACAAATGCTCTCTATCCAACCTCACTGAGCTCGAGCTGTTTTGCAAGGAGGAATGGGAAAAAATGTCAGTCTCTCGATGTGCAAAACTGATAGAGACATACCCCAAGCGACTTACAGCTGTAATCGCAGCAAAAGGTGGCACTACAAAGTATTAACTTAAGGGGGCTGAATAATTTTGCACGCCCAATTTTTCAGTTTTTGATTTGTTAAATTTTTTTGAAATATCCAATAAATGTCGTTCCACTTCATGATTGTGTCCCACTTGTTGTTGATTCTTCACAAAAAAATACAGTTTAATATCTTTATGTTTGAAGCCTGAAATGTGGCAAAAGGTCGCAAAGTTCAAGGGGGCCGAATACTTTTGCAAGGCACTGTATATCCACAGTAAAAACGAGTCCTATATCGACATAACTTGAAAGGCCGCTCAGTAAGGAAGAAGCCACTTCTCCAAAACCGCCATAAAAAAGCCAAACTACGGTTTGCTACTGCATATGGGGACAAAGATTGTACTTTTTGGAGAAATGTCCTCTGGACTGCACGGGGTTGGCAGCATCATGTTGTGGGGGTGCTTTGCTGCAGGGGGGACTGGTGCACTTCAGAAAATAGACTGCATCATGAGGTTGGAAAACTATGTGGATATTTTGGAGCAACATCTCAAGACATTAGTCAGGAAATTTAATTTTGGTCGCAAATGGGTCTTCCAAATGGACAATGACCCCAAGCATACTTCCAAAGTTGTGGCAGAATGGCTTAAGGACAGCAAAGTCCAGGTATTGGAGTGGCCATCACAAAGCCTGACCTCAATCCTATGGAAAATGTGTGATCTGGAACTAAAAAAGCGTGTGCGAGCAAGGAGGCCTACAAACCTGACTCAGATACACCAGCTCTGTCAGGAGGAATGGGCCAAAATTCACCCAACCTATTGTGGGAAGCTTGTGGAAGGCTACCCGAAACATTTGACCCAAGTTAATCAATTTAAAGGCAATGCTACCAAATACTAATTGAGTGTATGTAAACTTTTGACCCACTGGGAATGTGATGAAAGAAATAAAAGCTGAAATAAATATTCTCTCTACTATTATTCTGACATTTCACATTCTTAAAATAAACTGGTGATCCGAACTGAGCTAAGACAGGGAATTTCTACTAGGATTAAATGTCAGGAATTGTGAAAATCTGAGTTTAAATGTATTTGGCTAAGGTGTATGTGAACTTCCGACATCAACTGTATTCATACAAATTTATGTTTGGCAGTTAAGTAAATCAAACTACTTTTCTGTTAAAAAGAAAACGAATCTGATCCCTACACAGGCTTAAGGGTAGCCTGGGCGGGCGTGGTGACTTTCGACACTAGTACGCCTTGCATGTCGTCCGATATAAACTCTCAGAAGTCCCAAAAACGTTTCTGATGTTGTGACAAAAATGTCCAGTTTCTTTGACTTGTTTGACACTTGAGCCATACAGTTTATGACTGTGGCAATGAAAGCCACAAAATCCACATTTTTAACACACAGGGTATTGTCACTTGTTTTCTTAACTCTTTTAATCGCCTCCACATAGAGAGGTCAATCGAATCTCCTAACTTTTGCCACCCCAATCTCCTTTACCCTTACAGGACACTCTAGGGGCCTCATATATCAATCATGCATAAGCACACATCTGTGTGTAAACCATGCGTGGAATCATTCCTGATCATACTCTTTACTTGTCTTTTTACCTGAACATTGAAACACCATGAGAGAATACATAGAAATAAGTGCAGTGGGTTAGTAAGATTTGATTAAATATAACATATTTGATGAGTTGCCAAAAATAACTATCTGAAAGCAACACCCCCAACAAACCACGAATATGACTGCATTGAGGCATATGTCACTGTGCTTCTATGGCTATACGTACCATGCCACTGCCCATTTCATTTGTTAATTTAGCGAACAAGATTGCTCATAATCCAGTGCATTTATCACAGTCAGCACACCTCTATTTTAGCTTTAAAAATGCAAAAGTTTCACTCAGCCTTATGGCAAAATGTGTGGAATAGCATGAGATTAACTACACAACTGCACATTTTTCTCTTTGCCCCATGGCAAAATGTGTAAAGTTGCAGGAAGTTAGTTCATTTCTGCAAATCCACCCACCAATGAATTATGCCCACTGGTTGATCCCCATAGAAAAAGTGTGATTTGTCAAACAATCCTATGAGCATCATATGCACACAGGTAAGAGATAATTATTGATAAATACCTATTTTCAGCCTCAGTGCTATTGCACGACCTTGGCTATTTGCATTTTGAAACACCCCTAATTAACCATATGTGGTCAAAATCATCCCTTTAAAGCCTCCCGAATATACAATGCTGTACCATGAAATAGCATACTGCACAACCCAAAAAAATGTTGAAACTGAAATTGAAGTGCTAGTGTCAGAGATTTAGTACAAGCAAAATGATTTATTTGGCTTGCTCAATTGTGGTTTGACCAATAAAAATGAAAACATAGATACAAAGAGGACCATTAGGACAATTTGTGTTGCCTTAGCAATGGCAAATATACTTCAAATGAGTAGGCAACACTCACCAATAAGCCATCCGTCCCCAACAGCTCCCTCCTGTAGGCGTATACGACAACATTGCTGTTCGGCAGAATGAACGAGGCGTGCGTTCCACCTGGCCACTTTGCCACCACATTCAGCAGCGTTTCTTTGTGCCTAACATCAACTGCACATTAAGAGTGCAAATCTTTTATGTTCACATAGCTGAACTCGTTTAGGGATGGCACTTTTATGGTGATGGGGTGTCGTCTATTGCTCCGTTCGTATTTTGGAACCCATTGATGGTAAAGAAACCCCTCTTGACTTCAACCGGTTATGCGATGTTGTAAGCCTAGGGAAATTGTATGTTACAGTTCATTTTTGCTTATGATTGCATCCAAAACATTAGCTCATTGAGGGATGTGAGATGCCGATCAGCAAGCTCCCGATGAAAAGTGCCCGTTGCCAAAAACCCAAGAAATGTGGAGAAAGTAGTTTTGAATGCATTTTATTGAAGGGGGAACAATAACACCTTTGAACCTTTTTGGCAACATAGTGATATATTCTTATATACTATACAATGAGGAATTCAGCTACAAAATACTAGTCTTTTTTTTTACCATTGCCCCCACCCACAAGGTGTATGAACAACAACAATAAATAAGAATAAAATAAGGTAATAGATACAAAACAAAACTGTGAAGAACATAAATCAATCAACTCTAATTAGAACATGTTGGACAGTATGTGTGTGAAGATGGACTTTGCAGATGCTCACATGTGCAGCACATAGTATTTGTTTTACAGTCTTTCTTTGGGGGGCAGAATTGGCATCTCCTCCTCTTGTCTGCCCCAGCTGCAGCCTCGGGTGGTTCAGGACACGATTCAGCCCCCAGAACAGCTTCCACAAGCGCTGCAGAGGCTGCTTTGTGGTGGAGGTTCTCCCATCTTTAAATATGTGAGGTTACAAGTGCCTTTCCCAGCTGCTGTAGGAAAAATGCTCCCCTTGTTCTGCTTATCAGGCATCCAGGTAGGGTTGATCTTGTTCCATATCATGAAGGCATTGAATGAGGACACATCAATGATGTTATGGAAGATGACCAGAGGCCAGTGGGTAGTCATCCTCCTGCAGCTGTAAGTTCCAATCACCTTGTCCAGGTTGTGCACACCTCCTTTGTTGTGGTTGTAGCCCAGGATGATCGCTGGCTTCCTGTACTCAAGATCACTGATCTCAGCCGTTTTGTGCAGTGTGCTCAGGAGGATCACATTCTTGTTTCTTTTTGGGAGGTAAGAAACTAGAGTGGTGGTGGGGTGAAGGACAACTTTGATGAGAAGGCCTCTCTCCCCCTTGATGCAAGGAGTGCAGGGGGGAGCTCAGGCTTGTTCTTTCTAACTGTGCCAACCATGGTGATCTTCCACTTCAGGATCTGCTGGCTGAGTTCAATCAGTAGCACACATAATCTCAATTTCTCTTTGTGTGTGTGTGTGTCTTTGTGGTGTGTAAATTATTTTATAACTGCCGGGTCAAAAATGACCCTAAGACAATCTTTGTACACTGGTGGTGTACAGCTTTCATGGAAATATGAACAAAGGCGATGTTTCACTTTTTCTAATGTTGGGGTCACTCTAGGGAAAGTCATCCAGTTTAAAGTTGAAAAAATATGATTTAGGGGGTTTTCTCTGCTATTAAATATAGTGGCGGGTAATATTTTACCGTTAAGACAACATAGGAGTTAATGCAAAAAAGTCCCACCTGTCTCTAAAAACGTTTCTCTGTGAAAAGCAGCATGTGCCAAATCTTCCAACAGAGAAAGATCAGCCATTCAATTTCCTATTATCTCGGTCTTTTACAGTATTTCAGCAATGGTTTTACTTTCAGACATGCCTCTAATTTAACAAATTACTGTAGTTTACATTGATTATTATCATAACAAATGCGATATACTCTTCAGTATACTCTGTCCTTCTGCACACACTCGAAGCATGGCCCAATCTTTTACATGATTTACACTGCAATTGTTTGGGAATGAAAGCTCTTACAGCGAATTTTACTTAACCAAGTTTCACGTGTAGGTTGATCTTATATATAAAGAAGAACCGACAGAACCTTTACTCTATTCACCGAGTGTGTAAGGTGCCGGGCCCCAACCACTAATTATGGTAATCTGTGGCAATCTATGGAAACCTTGGTAATTTATACTTGAATAACTTTTTTTTTAAATCACAAAATATTATCTTTCTCTTCCACTGTAATTTTTGATAATTTCCATTTTGTTCCATTCTTTGACACTACTGTCGATTCACCTTCACCAACTTTGCTCCGAGCACTGCTTGATTCAACCCTGGGGTCCACTTCCACCATCTTCTTCTTCTATAATATTATGGCGGTCTACAAACAAACGTCAGAGGTGCATACCACCACGTATTGTACTGGAGTGTGTAGTCAATCACAGTTTACAGACTAAATGAATAAGAGACAAACATTAAGAGAAAGTAAACCCTCCTATCTAATCCTGTACTACACAAAAAAATGCCATACTTACTTCTAACAAACCCTCCCCCAGCGGCCTGGGAGTAGGGGACACTAGTATTCAACACCCCCAGTAACTCTTCAGCAGTAAAATGTCATAATCTGAAGTTCTTCTCTGCTGCTGCCACTACAACACCTATTTTCTGTGACTTAAATTCCATACCTGCTGTACAATTAATAACCATACATTAGCAATTAATGCTGAAAAGCCTACCTTACTGAAGCACATTTAATTCGTAGTCCTATCACTCTGTACTAGCAAAATTCTACTTCTCACCGGGAGCCACTCAGTGTCCCTCAACCTTTACCCATCTTCCTCCACTTTCTTCACTGCCTCAGCATAACACACCTTTTATAAAACACTGACCCTGGCAACCTTAATCTGCCTTTCTCAAACCTGACATTTCTGATCCGCAGCAACATGGGCACCCCTACAGTATACACGCACTTCAATCACATTCCACAATGCCCTTTCCCACCTGGAAAAAGGAACACCTATGTGAGAATGCTGTTCATTGACTACAGCTCAGCATTCAACACCATAGTGCCCCACAAAGCTCATCACTAAGCTAAGGACCCTGCGACTAAACACCTCCCTCTGCAACTGGATCCTGGACTTCCTGACAGGCCGCCCCCAGGTGGTAAGGGTAGGCAACAACACCTCTGCCACGCTGATCCTCAACACTGGGGCCCCTCAGGAGTGTGTACTTAGTTCCCTTCTTTACTCCCTGTTCACCCACGACTGCGTGGCCAAACACAACTACAACACCATCATTGAGTTTGCTGACAACACAACAGTGTTAGGCCTGATCACCAACAACGATGAGACAGTCTATAGGGAGGAGGTCAGAGACCTGGCAGTGTGGTGCCAGGAGAACAACCTCTCCCTCAACGTGATCAAGACAAAGAAGATGATTGTGGACTACAGGAAAAGGAGGACAGGATATGCACCATTCTCATTGATGGGGCTGTAGTGGAGCAGGTTGAGAGCTTCAAGTTCCTTGGTGTCCACATCACCAACAAACTATCATAGTCCAAAAACAACAAAACAGCCATGAAGAGGGCATGACAAAGCCTACTCCCCTTCAGGAGACTGAAAAGATTTGGCATGGGTCCTCAGATCCTCAAAGAGTTATACAGCTGCACCATCGAGAGCACTGGTTTCATCACTGCCTGGTATGGCAACTGCTCGGCCTCCGACCGCAAGGCACTACAGAGGGTAGTGCGTATGGCCCAGTACATCATTGGGGCCAAGCTTCCTGCCATCCAGGACCTCTATACCAGGCGGTGTCAGAGGAAGGCCCTAAACGTTGTCAAAGACTCCAGCCACCCTAGTCATAGACTGTACTCTCTGCTACCGCATGGCAAGCGATACAGGAGCGCCAAGTCTAGGTCCAAAATGTATGTCATTTTTAGATCAAGGATAGTTACAAAAAAAATACTCTGATTATAATCGTATCCAGAAAATTGCCCATATCCGTTATGATACTCGTCTTGTCCGACTACTCGGCACACCTCTACTTTCCAGGTACCATCTCTGTTGATCATGTCTGCCAATCATGTTCTCCGTATCTAAGGTACTAAACAGAGCAGGTAACAGCTCGAGAGATCTCGGTCCAAAAACTGCTATCAGGTCAAGTATTTTATTTATTTGTAATCAAACTATTTAGTTACAGAAATGTGATACCATGAATGCACGCTGTAAAATGACTCCCAACTTCCAACGCAGCAACTTTAGTTATGCTAGCAGGAGCAGATACCTTTAATCACTAGCTAGCATGTTATTCTGGTATAAGGAACGTTGGCTGGCCCTCGCTACATATTTGTCGCCAGACCCACTGGCTCCAGGTCATCTACAAGTCCATGCTAGGTAAAGCTCCGCCTTATCTCAGTTCACTGGTCACGATGGCAACACCCGTAACACGCGCTCCAGCAGGTGTATCTCACTGATCATCCCTAAAGCCAACACCTCATTTGGCTGTCTTTCGTTCCAGTTTTCTGCTGCCTGTGACTGGAATGAATTGCAAAAATCGCTGAAGTTGGAGACTTTTATCTCCCTCACCAACTTCAAACATCTGCTATCTGAGCAGCTAACCGATCGCTGCAGCTGTACATAGTCTATCGGTAAATAGCCCACCCATTTTTACCTACCTCATCCCCATACTGTTTTTATTTATTTACTTTTCTGCTCTTTTGCACACCTGTACATGACCATCTGATCATTTATCACTCCAGTGTTAATCTGCAAAATTGTAGTTATTCGCCTACCCCCTCATGCCTTTTGCACACAATGTATATAGACTCTCCTTTTTTTCTACTGTGTTATTGACTTGTTAATTGTTTACTCCATGTGTCCCTCTGTGTTGTCTGTTCACACTGCTATGCTTTATCTTGGCCAGGTCGCAGGTGCAAATGAGAACTTGTTCTCAACTAGCCTACCTGGTTAAATAAAGGTGAAATAAAAAATAAAAATAAAATAAAATTCCAAGTAAAAATTTAAGTCTACAAAAATCTATAGGACAAGTAGTGCAAGCTAATAGTCATCAAGGCGGGACCCACTAATTTCATTCATACTGACAAATAAGAAATGCCACAATATCCCTGTCAATAGTTGGAGTAGGATGATTGCAGAGCAACCTGCCTCAGACTGTCAGGATGTTCCTTTTCTAGCTCACAAACTACATTACTTTGCTGTGATGATTTATTTTATTCATTCCTGTCTCTCACTTTTGTCTCACATGATCTTTCAGGTCTCCTGTGTCCTGCTTCCAGAGATCAACCAAGTGCTATTCACCTAGCATGAGCCGATTCACTCACCTGTGAGGATAACCATCTTTCTTCAGTTTGAGCTCGCCCTGCTGTCACTATTTAGACTTTGGGACCACATATGCATTTGCCTGTTGTCTTTTTTTTGTGGGTTCTGTCTTACACAGTCTAGTGCATTTTAGAGTTGAAGAACACCAACTGCAGACAAACATGCTTGTTTGAGCATCTCAGACTAAATTCAATGTAGAATCAGTTGAACAGGTGACAAACAGATTATTTTCCTATTGTAACATACAGTGGTAATAATTATATTGTCCCCGTCAAGAGGACTGACTTTTGCCATAGATGGTAGTTCTCGTCTCTGGACGACACAAGCTTTAGACCACACAATAATTCTGCTAAGGGATTTGTTGCTCTCTACATTGGTCAGCTACATTGGTGACCAGGGTGGGATCCTTATGATATGCCAATGGGGCCTGGGCACACCAATGCTCCTAGAGAGAAGGGGGAATACTGAAGCATGCGTTGATGACAGTTCAACAGTCTCCATCAGAGGTACAGGCTTTTGGCATAGATGTTAAAGCTCTCATTTCTGGACTGTAACGTTTTAAGATTGTGCCCTCCACGGCTCAGTCATAGTTAGTAGAATAAGAACGGATAGGCAATATTTTGGCATCAACTTTTAAATCAAATTTGATTTGTCACATACACATGTTTAGCAGATGTTAATGCGATTGTAGCGAAATGCTTGTGTTTCTAGTTCCGACCTCCTTGTAGAAGGTGAGTCGGAAGGTTAATAATTTAAACCACCTTAATATACTCTCATTCACTGAACATTTCATATTTGAAACTCAAACATTAATTTCCCAACTGATTTTCTATAATGCAAGAGGCTATTTATCATTCTCCATACCTTATATCCCAATGCATCCAACATTATGCATATTGACCATGATATTGAGCAGCTGCTATTTGAGAATTCATCTGGTTTAGAAATCTAACTCTAGTTATCTTATTGCAGAGCACATTGTACAACTGTTTTTAGAGAAGATTGTATTGTAAGATATGCCATATGTCCAAGTTAAGCCATATGTTTTGTCTAATATGCATATGCAGCTGTCATTTTAAACCTCCATTCTAGCATGCATGACACATCATTCTACGTACATGACAAATCAAATTCAAATCAAATCGGATTGTATTGGTCACATAAACGTGTTTAGCAGATGTTATTGCGGGTGTAGCGAAATGCTTGTGTTTCTAACTCCAACAGTGCAGTAATATCTAACAATTTCACAACAATACACACAAATTTAAAGTAAAGGAATGGAATTAAGAATATATAAATATTTGGACGAGCAATGTCGGAGAGGGATAGACTAAAACACAGTATATACAAATGTAGTGCAAAATGATGTGTGTTAGTGACTAGTGTTCTAATTATTAAAGTGGACGGTAATTTTAAATCTATGTACAGTATATAGGGCAGCAGCCTCTAAGGTGCTAGTGACGGCTATTTAACAGTCTGATGGCCTTGAGATGGAAGCTGTTCTTCAGTCTCTCGGTCCCAGCTTTGATGAACCTGTACTGACCTCGCCTTCTGGATGATAGCAGGGTGAACAGGCAGTGGCTCGGGTGGTTGTTTTTTATTTGCATTTGATTTGCGTTGTGTGCCTCCCTCAAACCCTCTTTTTACGCTGCGGCTTCTCTCTGTTTATCATATATGCATAGTCACTTTAACTATACATTCATGTATACTACCTCAATTGGGCCGACCAACCAGTGCTGCCGCACATTGGCTAACCGGGCTATCTGCATTGTGTCCCGCCACCTGCCACTCACCACCCGCCAACCCCTCTTTTACGCTACTACTACTCTCTGTTCATCATATATGCATAGTCACTTTAACCATAACTATATGTACATACTACCTCAATCAGCCTGACTAACCGCTGTCTGTATGTAGCCTGGCAAATTTTATAGCCTCGCTACTGTATATAGCCTGTCTTTTTGCTGTTGTTTTATTTCTTTACTTACCTATTGTTCACCTAACACCTTTCTTGCACTATTGGTTAGAGCCTGTAAGTAAGCATTTCACTGTAAGGTCTACCTACACCTGTTGTATTCGGCAAACGTGACAAATAAACTTTGATTTGATTTGTTGTCCTTGATTATCTTTTTGCTCTTCCTGTGACATCGGGTGCTGTAGGTGTCCTGGAAGGCAGGTGGTTTTGGGCAGACCGCACCACCCTCTGGAGAGCCCTGCGGTTGCGCGCGGTGCAGTTGCCTTACCAGGCGTTGATACGGCCCGACAGGATGCTCTCAATTGTGCATCTGTAAAAGTGTGTGAGGGTTTTAGGTGCCAAGCCAAATTTCTTCAGCCTCCTTAGTTTGAAGAGGCGCTGTTGCACCTTCTTCACCACACTGTCTGTGTGGGTGGACCATTTGAGTTTGTCAGTGATGTGTACGCCGAGGAACTTGAAGCGTTCCACCTTCTCCACTCTGGTCCCATCGATGTGAATAGGGGGTTGCTCCCTCTGCTGCTTCCTGAAGTCCACGATCAGCTCCTTTGTTTTTGTTGATGTTGGGGGAGAGGTTATTTTTCTGGCACCACACTCCCAGGGCCCTCACCTCCTCCCTGAAGGCTGTCTCGTCTTGGAGGCGTGCGTGGCCATGCAGTCATGGGTGAACAGGGAGTACAGGAGGGGGTTGAGCACTGGCCCCTGTGTTGAGGATCAGCAAAGTGGAGGTGTTGTTTCCTACCTTAACCACCTAGGAGAGGTCAGGAAGTCCAGGACCCAGTTGCACAGGGCGGGGTTCAGACCCAGGGTCCCAAGCTTAATGATGAGCTTGGAGGGTACTATGGTGTTGAATACTGAGCTATAGTCAATGAACATTATTGTTACATAGGTATTCCTCTTGTCCAGATGGGATAGGTCAGTGTGCAGTGCGATGCAATTGCATTGTCTGTGGATGTATTGGAGTGGTAAGCAATTTGAAGTGGGTCTAGGTTGTCAGGTAAGGTAGAGGTAATATGATCCTTGACTAGTCTCTCAAAGCACTTCATGATGACAGAAGTGAGTGCTATGGGGCGATAGTCATTTAGTTACCCTTGCTTTCTTGGGTACAGGAACAATGGTGGACATCTTGAAGCATGTAGGGACAGCAGACTGGTATAGGGAGATTGAATATGTCCGTAAACACTCTAGCAAGCTGGTCTGCGCATGCCGTCTGGGCCGGCAGCCTTGCAAGGTTTAACACTTAAATGTCTTACTCACGTCGGTCACCGAGAAGGAGAGCCCACAGTCCTTGGTAGCGGGCCGCATAGTTGGCTCTGTGTTATCCTCAAAGCGTGTGATAACGGTGCTTAGCTTATCTGGAAGCAAGACGTCGGTGTCCGCGACGTGGCTTGTTTTCTCTTTGTAGTCTGTGATTGTCTGTAGACCCTGCCACATACATCTCGTGTCTGAGCTATTGAACTACGACTCCACTTTGTCTCTGCACTGATGTTTTGCCTGTTTGATTGCCTTACGTAGGGAATAACTACACTGCTTATATTCGGCCTTATTCCCAGTCACCTTGCCTTGGTTAAATGAGGTGGTTTGTGCTTTCAGTTTTGCGTGAATGTTGTCATCTATCCATCGTTTCTGGTTTGGTAGGTTTTAATAGTCACAGTGGGTACAACATCTCCTATACATTTCCTGACAAACTCAGTCACAATACCCATGTATTCGTCAATATTATTGTCAGAGGCTACCCAGAATATATCCCAGTCTGTGTGATCAAAACAATCTTGAAGCATGGATTCTGATTGGTCAGACCAGTATTGAATAGAAATTCCTGTTTGAGTTTCTGCCTATAGGAAGGGAGGAGCAAAATGGAGTAGTGATCAGATTTGCCGAAGAGAGGGCAGTGGTCCAATGTTTTCTCAGAGCTTTGTTTTCTTAGCTTTGTTAAAATCTCGGCTACATTAAATGCGACCTCAGGATATGTGGTTTCCAGTTAGAATTCAAGTCAAACTTATCGCAGCATTCTGCAATGATGCGCCATCCCATCTGGTTTGCACTAAGTGGGACTATCATTTGTTTTTCAAAAGGATAATGACCCAACACACCTCCAGGCTGTGTAAGCACTATTTGACCATGAAGGAGAGTGATTTAGTGCAGCATCAGATGACCTGGCCTCCACAATCACCCGACCTCAATCCAATTGAGATGGTTTGGGATGAGTTGGACCGCAAGGTGAAGGAAAATCAGTCAACAAGTGCTCAGCATATGTGGGAACTCCTTCAAGGCTGTTGGCAAAGCATTCCAGGTGAAGCTGGTTGAGAGAATGCCAAAAGCGTGCAAAGCTGTCATCAAGGCAAAGGGTGGCCACTTTGATGAATGTCAAATATAAAATATATTTGTTTAAACCTTTCTTTGGTTAATACATGATTCCATGTGTTATTTCATAGTTTTGAAATTATTCACTACTATTCTACAATGTAGAAAATAGTCAAAATAATGAAAACCCCTTGAATGAGTAGGTGTGTCCAAACTTTTGACTGGTACTGTAAACCGTTATTTTTTTTGTTCAAACTCATTAAAAAAAAAGTATGGTTGGGTTCAGAATTAAATGATTGGAAAATAACTTCAGTTCCAGACCGTTTTTATTTTTTCTGGGCTCAGTGTCAGGTTTCTACACTATTGTGCTCTGGTTTTTCATTGTTGTACTTCATTGTTTGTAATGTTAAATCTTCTTCATATAATATCACGACAGGCCTCCATGCAAAGCTCCAGTGTCTTCCTAAAAACCCTGATTATTTTCTCTTCTGTACAGTGTGCTTAATCTACGGTACCTGCTCTTTGAAAACTCTCTGGAGGCCGTCTTTCGTTTAAATCCACTTACTGGTTCTTTTGAGAGTAATTCACCACAAACAATCTGGGGAGTAGAACAATGGCCTAAAAACAGGGAGGCACGCAAACATTTTCAAAAGTGACCTGTCAGTAACCCTACCTGGTTCCCAGGGATTCAGAAATCTAAGCAGTCAAAACAGCATTAATAAAGACAGTGGTGTCATAGCAAGTGTGGTAACTTCAATGTCACAACATTATGTAGGCCCCACTTAGTGCCTACTGTCTACTAGGTATTTTCTTCAGACATAGTTCTCAACCTGTGATTCATGTTCTTCTGTATGTTTTATGTCAATTGGTGGTGTTTTGTTCTATCCCCCCCTCCTCTCATAGGTCTGTCCAGTGAAGCTGATCTATGCCTATGGGAAAACTGATGACATCATTGTAGCATTAGTTATATTGTCAGCCTTGGTCTTAGAAGTAGGCTATATAACTGTAGAGTGAAATTAGTAATTGTAATTTTAATTTAGTCATCTGGAGTTGAAGGTACTGTATATTGGTTTTCAACACCTCCAAAACCTGTGGAAGATCATATGACTCTAAGTTATGTATCTCCTTGGTGCCAACAGAGATGGTCGCCTTGCTTCGAGTTCTTAGGAATCTATGCACTATTTTGTTTTTTAATTTATTGTTTCTTACATTGTTACCCCTTGGAATCTTAAGTCTTATTATATACAGCCGCGAAGAACTATTGGATATAAGAGCAACGTCAACTTACCAACATTACAACCAGGAATACAACTTTCCCAAAGCGGATTCTCTGTTCGGACTACCACCCAAGACAATGGATTTAATTCCAGTAGTCGACCCAAAACAACGATGCCGCAGAAGGGGCAGATGAAGCGGTCACCTGGCCAGGCTCCGTAGACATGCACATTGCCCACCGCTCCAGAGTTTACTACTAGACAATGTCCAGTCTCTTGACAATAAGGTAGCTGAAATTCTAGCACGGCTTGCTTTCTAGAGAGACATCAGAGATTGTATCATTCTCTGTTTCAAGGAAACGTGACTCTCTCGGGATATGTTATAGGAATCGGTCCAGTCACCGGGCTTCTCCATGCATTGTGCCGACAGAGATACACACCTCTCTGGGAAGAGGAAGGGCGGGGGTGTATGCTTTATGATTACCGACTCATGGTGTAATCATAACAACATACAGGAACTCAAGTCCTTCTGCTCACCTGATCAAGAATTCCTTACAATCAAATGCCGGCCATTTTACCTACCAAGAGAATTCCCGTCAGTTATAGTCACAGCTGTGTACATTCCCCCTCAAGCAGACACCAAGATGGCCATCAAGGAACTTCACTGGACTATATGCAAACCCTACATCCTGAGGCTGCATGTATTGTAGCTGGGTAATTTAACAAAGCAAATTTGAGAACAAGGCTACCTAAATTATACCAGCATATTGATTGTGCTACGCGCATGCGCAATACCCTCGACCACTGCTACTCTAACTTCCGAGATGCATACAAAGTCCTCCCCTGCCCTCCCTTCGGCAAATCCGACCAGGACGCCATCTTGCTCCTTCCGTCTTATAGGCAGAAACTCAAACAGGACGTACCAGTGACAGGAACCATTCAACGCTGGTCCGACCAGTCAGAGCCACGCTTCAATTTTGTTTTGATCACGCGGCCTGGAATTTGTTCCAGTCAACCTCTGAGAACAACATCGACCAATACGCTGACTTGGTGAGTGTGTTTAAAAATAAGTGCATTGGAGATGTTGAACCCACTGTGACTATTAAAACCTACCCTAATCAGAAACAGTGGATGGTTGGCGGCATTCGCACAAAACTGAAAGCGCGAACCACCGCATTTAACAATGGAAAGAGGTCTGGGGATATGTCTGAATATGAACAGTGTAGTTATTCCCTTCTCAACGCAATCAAGCAAGCAAAATGCCAGTACAGGGACAAGGTTGAGTCGCAATTCAACTGCACAGACACGAGACGTATGTGGCAGGGTCTACAGGAAATCAAGGACTACAAAAAGAAATCCAGCCACGTAACGGACACCGACGTCACGCTTCCACACATATTCAATCACTCCCTATCCCAGTCTGTTGTCCCCACATGCTTCAAGGTGGCTACCATTGTTCCTGTACCCAAGAAGGCAAAGATAACTGAAATAAATGACTACCGCCCCGTAGCACTCACTTCTGTCATCATGAAGTGCTTTGAGAGAATAGTCAAGGATCATATCACCTTCACCTTACCGGCCACCCTAGACCCACTTCAGTTTACATACCGCTCCAACAGGTCCACAGATGACGCAATCGCCATTACACTGCCCTATTCCATCTTGACAAAAGGAATACCTATGTAAGATTACTGTTCATTGAATACAGCTCAGCCTTCAACACCATAGTACCCAGGTGGTGAAGGTAGGAAACAACATCTTCACTTCGCTGACCCTCAACACTGGGGCCCCACAAGTGTGCATGTCATATATATCCTTGCCACTCCTATCATTTGCCAAAGAGACTGGCCTTTCAATTGTTTATTTTTCCTTTATTTAACTAGGCAAGTCAGTTAAGAACAAATTCTTATTTTCAATGACAGCCTAGGAACAGTGAGTTAACTGCCTTGTTCAGGGGCAGAACAACAGATTTTTATTTACCTTGTCAGCTCGGGGATTCAATCTTACAACCTTTCGGTTACTAGTCCAATGCTCTAGGTAACCACAGGTTGAACAAATCTAATGTTTTCCACAGATCAAGTTGGTGTCTGGTTGCTAACCAACCGTTTTTTGTTGTCCAGACAAAAACCTGTCTGGCAAAAATTGCTAGGTCACTTCTAAATTCTCAAACTTAATACATACTGTAATTCCAACCACAAGATGTCTTAGCTTCAATTTTAAGCTTCAAAATAAAACAAATTGCCAAAACGTTTGCTTTTGACTTTGTTATAATTACAGGGCTGTCAACTCTTACGCACTGGGCGTGAGACACATAGTATGGTTGCCTTCTCTGTTCAGCTATTACATTCCACTCCTTGCCAAAGAGACTGGTCTTTCAATAGTCCCAGTCAGTATTAGATAGGACGTCACGGCCCTGCCTGCCAGTGGGGAAAACAACCTGTGGTTACCTAGGTTACCCCATTGGCTCACAGCAAAAAACGTCACCTTTTTCAATCTGCATTTTCTTGCTTTCTTGCTGTCTGCTTGTTTTAGCCGAATAGCCTGAAACCAAAGCAGGGCTCTAATCCCATGCTCTTTTTCCCTACATGAGAGCATTGCGAACAGTAGGTAGGTATTTTTTTTACCTGGTTACATGTAAATTGAACAACACAGCAGCTTTCCGCCATGTTTTGTTATTTCTGTATAATTAAAACTTGACGACGAAGTTGGCTCTTTTACAATTGGGGTCAATGGGAAATAATGTTTTCCCCAATTTGTGGGCGTGGTCGAGGGGAATTCCTTATTATGACTTGACTATTGACTTGGAGTGTCTACAAATATGAACATTCTATCATTAATGAGCTTGAGCAGATCAAAGGATTTCATCCTGATTTGATAACGCTCATAGCTCATTTCCAATAACAAAGGTTATGCACACCTTTGTTATTGAAAAATATATAACTTTAACTTTTATTTCTCAACAGATCATTGGTGTCTGGTTGCCAAGCAACCATGTTTTGTAATCCAGGGGCCAGATTCACAAAACCTTAAGAATAAATGTATTCTTAACTGACATTATTTCCTTAACTATAGACTTGAAGAAAGTTAAGCAAAGTTGCTATTCCTCAATAAAGTTATTGGAAATGTTCTACATTTTTTTCCTTTGTTTCTTCCTAAGAAAAATAAGATTCTTGAAAATAATGTTCTAGGATTTCTCCTTGTAAATGTACTTAACTTTAGGTTAGCTAAACGATTGTCTTGTGATGAATGGATACTTTTGTAACCATGAAGGTTTTCCTTCATTTTGCGAAGAAGAACTTGGCTAACTTAGCTAACGTTAATGTCGTTAGCTATGTTGGCTATAATGTCATTACGCGTTAGCTAGCTAACTTAACGGTCGCGCAGTCCCTCTACCACCATCTCTCCTATCATGGACAACATCTTCTCCTCCAGCTGGTCCACATGAATGGTCTCTCAGATCCCTTCTTCTTAGCAGTCGAGTTGATGTCGGACCACTATATCTTTTTGTTTTTTATAAAAATGTGTACCCCTTTTTCTCCTCAATTTCGCGGTATCCAATTGTCTCATTGCTGCAACTCCCGTACGGTCTCGGGAGAGGCGAAGGTCGAGAGCCGTGCGTCCTCCGAAACAAAACCAAACCAAGCCGCACTGCTTCTTGACACAATGCCCCCTTAACCCAGAAGCCAGCCGCACCAATGTGTCGGAGGAAACACCATACACCTGGCAATCGTGTCAACGCCCACTGTGCCCGGCCCGCCACAGGAGTCACTAGTGCACAATGGGACAAGGACATCTCTGCCGCCCAAACCAATTGTGCTCCAACCCATGGGTCTCTCGGTCGCGGCCGGTTGCAACAGACTCGAACCCAGAATCACTAGTAGCATAGCTAGCCCTGCAATGCAGTGCCTTAGACCACTGCGCCACTCGGGATGCCCTGGACCACTATTTTTTACTGTGGCATCACTGTCCCTTGCCATTGCGCCGACGGCAGAGACAGATTTGCCCAGTCTCGCTCATCCTCTCTTTTTGGTCTCTGCAGTGACCCCACAGTTTTCCAGTCTCCCCAAAAGCAACTTTTTCCAGGGTGCTATTTCCCCCACCATCACTTCAAGCTCTTGTTTGCTGAAGTTTTTTCTTTGCTTTCCTTGGTTATCCATCATTGTTTTTGATATAGCTAGTCTGATGGCTATAATGTGTGAAAAAATGACATTTGTTTTTGTGCATAAAGGGTTCGCGAGCCAACAAAAAAAGTATAATTTCGAGACATAAAGCAGATAAATAAATGCAATAAAATGGAAATATCAACACTTTATTATAGTTGACCAAATCCTATCATCCCTGTCACATAGGCTAATTTATTGGTTTCAAGAATGTCACTAAAGTCAATGCACATAAGAAGATATTTACAAAGTTCCTAACAAAACTATGAATTTCTAAGGACATAGAGGAATTGCACTTACGAACTAACTATCTTATGAACTTCTTATTTTTTTCTTTAAGACACTTCTTGAGTTTATTCGTAAGTAATGTTTTGTGAATCCAGCCTCAGAAGATAACCAGTCTGTCAAAAGTTGATAAGTCATGTCTGAATTTCTCAAACTAAATACATACAGCAATTCCAAGCACAAAATGTCTTAGCTTTGATTTTAAGTCTCAAAATACAAAAACTTGCCTAAACATCTAGCTAAATGTTTGTTTTTGACTTTGTTATAATTACAGGGCTGCCAACTATTACACATTGGGCAGTGAGACAAATAGTCAATCAATCGAATGTATTTATAAAGCCCTTTTTACATAAGCACTTGTCACAAAGTGCTTATACAGAAACCGAGCCGAAAACCCTGAAGAGTAAGTCTGGTTGTCTTCTACAGTATGTTCCGCTATGACACTACTTGCCACTCCTGCCATTTGCCAAAGAGACTGGCCTTTCAATAGTCCCAGTCTGTATTAGATAGATGTATTGGCCCCACCTGCCTGTGGGGAAAACAACCTCTGGTTACCTAGGTTACCCCATTGGCTCACAGAAAAAAACTTTTCTTGTCGACTTGTTTTAGTCAATGACAAAACTACATATAAGAAAAATACAACATGTCTAAAGATAACTTTTCAACATTGCCTGTTCTAACTACTTACAAAAACGCAATATTGTAGGGCTTCCCTCGTGCCCCTTTCATAAAGGTGCTAGCAGCCACGTGAGTGCTAGCTACTGATCTGAACATTAAGATAGCCAAGACCAACAACACTAAAACACAAACAAATGGACTATACAGCTACAAGTAGTGAGTGGCATTACAAAAGGACTATACTAAACACGTTAAATGTCTACTTGGACACCGGGTCCCCACAATTTCCACCCTCCTACGCCAAATAGCCTGAAGCTTATTTTTTTAAATAGAACCCGCACAACACCAGTCTCAACATCAACAGTGAAGAGGCGACTCCGGGATGCTGGCCTTCTAGGCAGAGTTCCTATGTCCAGTGTCTGTGTTCTTTTTCCCCATCTTAATCTTTTCTATTTATTGTCCAGTCTGAGATATGGCTTTTTTTTGCAACTCTGCCTAGAAGGCCAGCATCCCAGAGTCGCCTCTTCACTGTTGACGTTGAGACTGGTGTTTTGTGTGTATTATTTAATGAAGCTGCCAGTTGAGGACTTGTGAGGTGTCTGTTTCTCAAACTAGACACTCTAATGTACTTGTCCTCTTGCTCAGATGTGCACCGGGGCCTACCACTCCTCTTTATATTCTGGTTAGAGCCAGTTTGCGTTGTTCTTTGAAAGGAGTAGTACACAGCGTTGTACGAGATCTTCAGATTCTTGGCAATTTCTCGCATGAAATAGCCTTCATTTCTCAGAACAAGAATAGACTGAAGCGTTTCAATAGAAAGTTTTGTTTCTGGATATTTTGAGCCTGTAATCGAACTCACAAATGCTGATGCTCCAGAGACTCAACTAGTCTAAAGAAGGCCAGTTTTATAGCTTCTATACGGGCACAAGGCGAGACCCAAATGCAGACACAGGAGGCAGATGGTTGAGCTCCGATTTTCATTATAACAAAGGGGGTAGGCAAAAGGCAGGTCGGGGACAGGCGAGAGTTCATAAACCATAAACCAGGCAGGCGCGAGGTCAGGACAGGCAGGGGTTCAGTGATCAGGCAGAGTGGTCAGGCAGGCGGGTTTGGCGTCAGGACAGGCAAGGGTCTAAACCAGGAGGGCTAGGGAAAAGTAGGAGCTAGGAAAACCGCTGGTTGACTTGGCAAAACAAGACGAACTGGCACAGAGAGACAGGAAACACAGGGATAAATACACGGGGATAATAAGCGACACCTGGAGGGGGGTGGAGACAAGCACAAATAAAGGTGAAACAGATCAGGGCATGACAGCTTCTTTAATCAGCACAACAGTTTTCAGCTGTGCTAACATAATTGCAAAAGGGTTTTCTAATGAACAATTAGCCTTTTAAAATTATAAACTTAGATTAGCTAACACAACATGCCATTTGAACACAGGAGTGATGGTTGCTGATAATGAGCCTCTGTACGCCTATGTAGATATTCCATTAAAAAATCAGCTGTTTGCTGCTACTCATTTAACAATGTTTTCACTGTATTTCTGATCAATTTGATGTTATTTTAATGGACAAAAAAATTGCTTTTCATTCAAAATCAAGGACATTTCTAAGTGACCCCAAACTTTTGAACGGTAGTGTGCGTTGAAAACACAACAGCTTTTCAGCATGT
Organism: Oncorhynchus mykiss; assembly: GCF_057628025.1. Lineage (NCBI taxonomy): Eukaryota > Metazoa > Chordata > Actinopteri > Salmoniformes > Salmonidae > Oncorhynchus > Oncorhynchus mykiss. The sequence continues at coordinate 68,020,338 of NC_143028.1, forward strand.
TTTGTTATTTCTATATAACAAAAAATTGACGACGAAGTTGGCTATTTTACAACGAGGGTCAATGGTAAAGATTGTTTGTTTTCCCCAATTTGTGGGCGTGGATGAGGGGAATTCCTTCTTATGATATGAATAATGACTCAAATATGAAATATGAATTTCAAATATGAACATTCTATCATTAATGAGCTAGAGGATTTGATGCTGATTCGATAACCCTCATCCAATCACAATATTTATGCAAATTAGACTGATAGGAAAACGTTCTAATTTAATTCATACATCTGATTGTAAACATTCTAACATTGAGCATTCTGACGTAATATATTTAATTGTAAACATAAACGCAGAGGATACCCATATATTGCATTTTTACCACCAGCCAATGTAATCACATCCCAACAGATGCTCTCGCCATTTAAACGCTGTAGCCTATTTTGCAACAAGCTATAGCAAGATATTTATTTTATCTAATAAATATTTAAAAAATGTAATTGCTTCCAATTTGTGACCAAACTACTTTGCTACTTCTGGGACACTTATTGGATTAGGCTACTGGTTCAAGAAATAAAAGAAGAATATCCACTGGGCACCCAAATCAATTCAACATCAGTTCAATGTAATTTCATTGAAATTACTTGGAAACAGGGACCCTGGGCATCTTTCTTTGGGTGTTTTTCAGAGTCAGTAGAAAGGCTTCTTTAGTGTCCTAAGTTTTCATAACTATGACCTTAATTGCCTACCGTCTGTAAGCTGTTAGTGTCTTAACTACCATTCCACAGGTGCATGTTCATTAATTGTTTATGGTTCCTTGAACAAGCATGGGAAACAGTGTTTAATCCATTTACAATGAAGATCTGTGAAGTTATTTGGATTTTGCGAATTATCTTTGAAAGACAAGGTCCTGAAAAAGGGACGTTTCGTTTTTTGCGGAGTTTAATATTACTTTGTTTTAGTATAGTGTAAATTAACAGTATTCTTTCAGTTGAGCGTACTAAGAGCTTCACCTGTCTACCGGAATTTGATTCTGTTGCTATGCAACCTCTTGCTAGCTTGTTAGCATAACAAATGACTAACTTGACATTTTACGTCTACGGGTGTGTTTGTAAATTCAATCTGAGGTGCTAGAGTGTGCTCTGGGTGTTCAGAAATTCAGAGCGTTGTCAGATTGTCCATTGGTAAATTCGGAGCATTCAGAATGCACACTGGACTGCCTACCCATGTGAGAGACGCAGACTCGGTCTCAACCTTTAAGTCTTTACTGAAGACTCATCTCTTCAGTAGGTCATGTGATTGAGTGTAGTCTGGCCCAGGAGTGTGAAGGCGAACGGAAAGGCTCTGGAGCAATGAACCTCTGCCTGGCCGGTTTCCCTCTCTCCACTGGGATTCTCTGCCTCTAACCCTTTCACAGGGGCTGAGTCACTGGCTTACTGGTGCTCTTCCGTCTCTAGAAGGGGTGCGTCACTTGAGTGGGTTGAGTCGCTGACGTGGTGTTCCTATCTGGGTTGGCGCCCCCCCTTGGGTTGTGCCGTGGCGGAGATCTTTGTGGGCTATACTCGGCCTTGTCTCAGGATGGTAAGTTGGTGGTCGGAGATATCCCTCTAGTAATGTGAGGGCTGTGCTTTGGCAAAGTGGGTGGGGTTATATCCTGCCTGTTTGGCCCTGTCCGAGGGTATCATCGGATGGGGCCACAGTGTCTCCCGACACAGTGTCTCCCAACCCCTCCTGTCTCAGCCTCCAGTATTTATGCTGCAGTAGTTTATGTGTCGGGGGGCTAGGGTCAGTCTGTTATATCTGGAGCATTTCTCCTGTCTTATCCGGTGTCCTGTGTGAATTTAAGTATGCTCTCTCTAATTCTCTCTTTCTCTCGTTCTTTCTTTCTCTCTCTTGGAGGACCTGAGCCCTAGGACCATGCCTCAGGACAACTTGGCATGATGAATCCTTGCTGTCCCAAGTCCACCTGGCCATGCTGCTGCTCCAGTTTCAACTGTTCTGCCTGCGGCTATGGAACCCTGACCTGTTCACCGGATGTTCATTCCTGTCCCAGACCTGCCGTTTTCAACTCTCTAGAGACAGCAGGAGCGGTAGAGATACTCTCATTGATCGGCCATGAAAAGCCAACTGACATTTACTCCTGAGTTGCTGACTTGTTGCACCCTCGACAACTACTGTGATTATTATTATTTGACCATGCTGGTCATTTAGGAACATTTGAACATCTTGGCCATGTTCTGTTATAATATCCACCTGGCACAGCCAGAAGAGGACTGGCCACCCCTCATAGCCTGGTTCCTCTCTAGGTTTCTTCCTAGGTTTTGGCCTTTCTAGGGAATTTTTCCTAGCCACAGTGCTTCTACACCTGCATTGCTTGTTGTTTGGGGTTTTAGGCTGGGTTTCTGTACAGCACTTTGATATACAGTGGGGCAAAAAAGTATTTAGTCAGCCACCAATTGTGCGAGTTCTCCCACTTAAAAAGATGAGAGAGGCCTGTAATTTTCATCATAGGTACACTTCAACTATGACAGACAAAATTAGAAAACAATCCAGAAAATCACATTGTAGGATTTTTAATGAATTTATTTGCAAATTATGGTGAAAAATAAGTATTTGGTCAATAACAAAAAATTATCACAATACTTTGTTATATACCCTTTGTTGGCAATGACAGAGGTCAAACGTTTTCTGTAAGTTCACAAGGTTTTCACACACTGTTGCTGTTATTTTGGCTCATTCCTCCATGCAGATCTCCTCTAGAGCAGTGATGGTTTGGGGCTGTTGCTGGGCAACACGGACTTTCAACTCCTTCCAAAGATTTTCTATGGGGTTGAGATCTGGAGACTGGCTAGGCCACTCCAGGACCTTGAAATGCTTCTTACGAAGCCACTCACTTCGTTGCCCGGGCGGTGTGTGTCCTTTACACGGATCAGCCGGGCAAAAAAGTATTTAGTCAGCCACCAATTGTGCAAGTTCTCCCACTTAAAAAGATGAGAGAGGCCTGTAATTTTCATCATAGGTGCACTTCAACTATGGCAGACAAAATGAGGAAAACATTGTAGGATCTTTAATTAATTTATTTGCAAAGTTGTCCGAGAATTTATAGCACGGCTTTTGATGATCCTTGGTTGGGGTCTGAGCAGATTATTTGTTGTGATTGCAAACGTAATAAAATGGTGGTCTGATAGTCCAGGATTATGTGGAAAAACATTAAGATCCACAATATTTATTCCACGGGACAAAACTAGGTCCAGAGTATGACTGTGGCAGTGAGTAGGTCCAGAGACATGTTGAACAAAACCCACTGAGTCGATGATGGCTTCGAAAGCCTTTTGGAGTGGGTCTGTGGACTTTTCCATGTGAATATTGAAGTCACCAAAAATGTGAATATTATCTGCTATGACTACAAGGTCAGATAGGAATTCAGGGAACTCAGTGAGGAACACTGTATACAGCCCAGGAGGCCTGTAAACAGTAGCTATAAAAAGTGATTGAGTAGGCTGCATAGATTTCATGACTAGAAGCTCAATAGATGAAAATGTAATAATTTTTTTTCGTTCAGTATATTTTTTAATTAATGTACATGTAAGGGTTAAAAATATTTTTAGATATCTGTAATTTACACATGCGTAAATATATGTACAATGTTGTGAAAAAGTATTTGCCAGTTTCTAATTTTCTCTACTTTTGCATATTTTTTATACTGAATGTTATCAGATCTTCAACCAAAACCTAATATGAGATAAAGGGAACCTGAGTGAACAAATAACACAACAATTATATACTTATTTCATTTCTTTCATAAACAAAGCTATGCAATGCCCAATGCCCCTGTGTAAAAAAGTAATTGCCCACTTACATTCAATAACTCCTTTTTCTGCAATGAGTCCAACCAAAGTTGTCCTGTAATTGTTGATCAGTCTCTCATGTTGCTGTGGAGGGATTTTGGCCTACTCTTCTATGAAGAACTGCTTTAACTCAGCAACATTTGTGGGTTTTCAAACATGGACTGCTCGTTTCAAGTTCTGCAACAAGTTATGCCACAACATCTCAATTGGGATTATCTCTGGACTTCAACTAGGCCATTCCAAAACATGAAATGTGTTGCTCTTTAGCCATTTTCATGTAGACTTCATTGTGTGTTTTGGATCATTTTCTTACTGGATGACCCAGCTGCGCTTCAGCTTCAGCTCACAGACGGATGGCCTGACATTCTCTGATACAGAGCAGAATTCATGGTTCATTCTAGTCGCCTAGGTCCTGAGGCAGCAAAGCATCCACAAACCATCACCACCATGCTTGACCATTAGTATAAGGTTCTTACTGTGGAATGCAGTGTTTGGTTTTTCGCCAGACATAATGGGACCCATGTCGTCCAAAAAGTTATACTTTTGATTGATTTGTCCATATAACATTCTTCCAAGAATCTTGATGATCATCCAGTTGCTTCCAGTGGATTTTTTGACAAACTTGAGTCAACTTTTAAGATGAGATGGGTCCCATTATGCCTGGCGAAAACCAAACACCGCATTCCACAGTAAGAACCTTATACCAACGGTCAAGCATGGTGGTGTTAGTGTGATGGTTTGGGGATGAACAACATTATCTTACAAGATCTTACATTGACACTGCCTTCCCACAAAAGAATGACCGCAGCAGGTCGTAACGGTATTGTTTATTGTTGTTCTTCAAATTATATAATGTGCCAAATAATAATTTATTAATTCTGTGTGTATTCATTGTGTTAACTTTTCAAATGTGTCACCAAATCTTTTTGAAATCGGAGCATATGCACCTGCAATTCTACAACATGAGCGTTGTAACCCCGGCAGCTTCACCCAGGAGATCTGTCATTTTCCTGCCACCACACTGTGATCCGTGGCATTTTGAAGCTTGAGATTGGTTTCATAAGGGTCCGGAACCAAGGTGATTGGATACGCATTTGTAAAGAAATGCCTCTCACGGGGCCTCCCGGGTGGCGCATTGGTCTGTGCCACCATAGATTCTGGGTTCGAGCCCAGGCCCTGTCGCAGCCGGCTCGACCGGGAGGTCCATGTGGTGATGCACAATTGGCCCAGCGTCGTCCGGGTTAGGGAGGGTTTGGCCGGCATTGATATCCTTGTCTCATCGCGCACTAGTGACTCCTGTGGCGGGCTGGGCGCAGTGCACGCTGACCAGGTCGCCAGCTGTACGGTGTTTCCTCCGACACATTGGTGCGGCTGGCTTCCGGGTTGGATGTGCATTGTGTCAAGAAGCAGTGCGGCTAGGTTGGGCTGTCTTTCGGAGGACGCATGGTTTTCGATCTTCGCCTCTCCCGAGTCCGAATGGGAGTTCCAGCGATGAGACAAGACTGTAACTACTACCAATTGGATACCACGAATTTGGGGAGAAAAAAGGGATAAAAAAAGAAATGCCCCTCACGACTAGAGTGGCGTGCAGCCACGGCAGACTGGACAGGCAAGTTAATTCCTGATAAATGTTTATGAACTCAATTGTCAAAAGAGCAGCACGGCAACTTGTAGCGCTGTTTTGTTCATAATAATTGTAACCAAAAAAAATGTGCTGTCCCTGTTGCAGAACGCTTTCTTATACCTTATACCTTATACCCCCCAAAAGTACATGTGAAATATGAAGAATTACAAATGCATTTACAAATGTATGTCAGGCACTAAAAAATACATTTCAAAATGCATAACAAATGACATTTTACACGATTAAATATTACACGTATTTTAAAATGCATCCCCAAATATATTTTAAATGTATACAGTGGCTTGCGAAACTATTCACCCCCTTGGCATTTTTCCTATTTTGTTGCCTTACAACCTGGAATTAAAATAGATTTTTTGTCACGTCCTGACCTTAGTTCCTTTTTTATGTCGCTATTTTAGTTTGGTCAGGGCGTGAGTTGGGGTGGGCATTCTATGTTTTGTTCTGTGTGTTATAGTTCTACGTGTTTGGCCTGGTATGGATCCCAATCAGAGGCAGCTGTCAATCGTTGTCTCTGACTGAGAACCATACATAGGTAGGCCTGTTTTCCCACTATGGGTAGTTTTTTTCTGTGTCTGTGTTTTCACCATACAAAACTGTTTCCATTTTCATTTCTTTCCCTCACATTGTTATTTTGTATTTTTGTGTTCTGATATAATAAATTATCATGGACTCTTACAACTTACAACACTGCATTTTGGTCCGATCATTTCTACTAGAAGTTTGTTACATTTTTGGGGGGGGTTGTAATCGTTTGATTTACAAAACGTGCCTACCACTTTGAAGATGCAAAATATGTTTTATTGTGAAACAAACAAGAAATATGACAAAAAACAGAACGAGTGTGCACAACTATTCACCCCCTTTCGCCAAATAATCCTCCATTTGCAGCAATTACAGCCTTGCAGACCTTTGGCATTCTAGTTGTCAATTTGTTGAGATAATCTGAAGAAATTTCACCCCGTGCTTCCTGAAGTACCTCCCACAAGTTGGATTGGATAAGGTCAAGCTGCTCCCACAACAGCTTAATAGGATTGCGATCCGGTTACTGTGATGGCCACTCCATTATAGAAAGAATACCAGCAGACTGCTTCTTCCCTAAATAGTTATTGCATAGTTTGGAGCTGTGCTTTGGGTCATTGTCCTGTTGTAGGAGGAAATTGGCTCCAATTAAGCAATGAATAGCATTGCAAAATGGAGAGATAGCCTTCCTTCTTCAAGATCCCTTTTACCCTGTACAAATCTCTCACTTTACCACCACCAAAGCACCCGCAAATAATCACATTACCTCCACCATGCTTGACAGACGGCATCAAGTACTCCTCCGGCATCTTTTCATTTTTTCTGCATCTCACGAATGTTCTTCTTTGTGATCCGAACACTTCAAACTTAGATTTATCTGTCCATAACTCTTTCACAATCTTCCTCTGTCCATTGTCTGTGTTCTTTTGCCCATCTTAATCTTTTCTTTTTATTGGCCAGTCTCAGATGACGTTAGATTGACAAGAATTTAATCTTTCAACGATATAAGACACCTATATTTACCTAAATGTTTAATATCCATATTTTTTATGATTATTTATTTGAATTGCGCGCCCTCCATTTCAAATAAACGTGAATTGTGTCCCGCCCGCTAGCGGAGCAATCAGCCAAGGCTGCCATAAGGGTGCCATGGCAACTATGTATCATAATGTCATATATTGTCTTTCATCAGATGGCGTCATTCCTACGTGATGCTAATCCCTCAACCGATCTGTCTTGTAGGACTTGTAACGTATATGAAAATGTTTATTTTCCAGAGCATCCACCATTCAAAAATGAAAACATAGTTCCTAATTGTCCCCCACAATGAAATCAGGGAGGGAACTTTGGATCTGTCTCCGTACGTTAGTACGTTAGTACGTTTGTTGGTTCATTCATCACACAATATCTCAGACAGCATTGGCACAATTTTGATGAAACTTGGGTGAATGAGGCGTCTTGCCATGGAGATCCGGCATTTACAAAATTACACTGATTGGGCCAAGGGGGGCACTGCATCATCTATGACATTTTTACTGTTGCCTTGTTTATAATATCACTGCACTCGCGCATATCTCTACACAAAGTAAACAGAATAACTAGCTAAATTGTTTTAATCGCTTGTAATTGTGGGGAAATACAAACAAAGTGGTGGATTTGAAATTCATGCCAACTTTCGTGCCCATTGTCAAACTTCAAAAATAAGGCTCATTGAAGCACACAACTCCTTAGCTAAATGTGAAATGGTGCAACTAAGACTTCACTAACCAAAACAAGTCAACATTATATCCTTGCTTCAGGTCCTGAGCTAGAGGCAGTTAGATTTGTGAGTCAGATGTCATTTTAGGCAGAAAAAAAGGTCTGATCCTTAACCACAACCCTGACAAATAGGATCTGCTCCTATTAACATTCCTGGGTTTCAATGCCTAGTTGAAAGTGTGTTACCGTTTTCTCTGGGCTCAATGCCAGGTTTCTATGCTATTGTGCTCTGGTTTTTCATTGTTGTACTTCATTGTTTGTAATGTTAAATCTTCTTCTCATATTCTCACTACATGCCTCCATGGAAGGCTCCAGTATCTTCCTAAAACCCTGATTATTTTCTCTTCTGTACAGTGTGCTCAATCTACTATACCTGCTCTTTGAAAACTCTCTGGAGGTCGTCTTTTGTTTACATCCAGCTACTGTGAGTAATTCAACACAAACAATCAGGGGAGTAGAATAATGGCCTGAACACAGGGAGACAGGCAGATATCGTCAAAAGTGACCTGTCCATAACCCTATATCAGGGCTGCCCAACCTACTTCCTGGAGATCTACTGTCCTGTGGGTTTTCAGTCCAACCCTAAATTAACACACCTACAACACACCTACAAGACCGTAACTAGCTGAATCAGATATGAAATGAGAAATTAGGGTTGGACTAAAAGCCTACAGGACAGTAGATCTTCAGGAAGAGGGTTGTGCAGCCCTGCCCTACATGTTTCCCAGGGATTCTGAAATCTAAGCAGACAAAAGAGCATTAATAAATAATTAACGGTGTCATAACAAGTGTCATAATTTCAATGTTACAATATTATGTACGCCACACTTCGTGCCTACTGCCTACTAGGCCTTTTCTTCACACATAGTCCTCAACCTGAGATTTTTGTTATTTTGTGCTCTTGTGTGTTTTATGGCAATTTCTGTTGTTTTGTTCTATCCCACCTCCTCTCATAGGTCAGTCCAGCTGATCTATACCTATGGGAAAATGTATGATACCATTGTAGGAGTAGCAGTAGTTATATTGTAGATCTAGGCTACTGTAACAGTAAAGTGGTATTAGTCGTCTAGTCGTCTGGAGTTGTAGGTGTATTGGTTCTCAACACCTCCAAAACCTTTGGAAGATCAAATTACTATTTAAAGGTTCATGTGAATGTGCCGCTCCTCCTCAAGTTTTAGAGTAGAGATCTCCACAACATTGAAGTGTATTAACACAGAACTCTAGAAGGCTTTATAGATACTCATGATAACATCAGTCTCTGTTGTCTCTCCTTCAGGATCATCATATCACAAAGAACTGGATTACCCTGGTGGATAAGAAACTGAGCTGCACCATCCTGTTCCTGACTGAGGCAGACGGTCAAACCACCATAACCTTCTGGAGATCCAGGCAATCATGTGATGAGGATGACTTCCACATCACCGTGAGTCAACTTTTTCCCACAGAGACACAAACTACAAGTAATGTGTAATGGAAGTCTTAAAAGGATTGACGAGGACAACCATGTTTGTTTACAAATATCTTAGCAACCTAAAGCCTGTTTTGAGAGTTGTTCCCCTTTTACCTAAATAGATGTATTCTGTAGAATAAAGTTAGAGATGAGTTGAGGGTGGCAGGTAGCCTAGCTGTTAAAGAGCATTGGGCCAGTAACCGAAAGGTCGCCGGTTTGAATACCTGTGCCGACGAGGGGAAAAATCTGGCGATGTGCCTTTGAGCAAGGCACTTGCTCAAATGTAAGAGTTATCTCAAGCACATGTCCTGTAACAGGAACCAAATTGTCCAACGTGGATCAGGCACTTCGTCTTTTATTTTATTCTTGCCGTTGAACAGGTCAAATATGATTGAATTCAATGAAATTGAATTGATATTGTGATACATGTTATATGGAAGGTTGTATCCTTAGCCTACAACAGGTGACTGTGGAACAGACCCATATGGAAAAGAATCATGAAAATGAAATAAGAATCTTGTATGGCAGAAGAATATTATTTGTACAGAAATATAATAAATAATCTGGTAAGATTGTGTATGTTTTTCCTTATGTCAGTGGTGTATTTGTGTGTGTTAACTTAACTAGATAGCTATATGCCTTACATGACATCTATATTATAATATGCTAAGGAATTCTAAGCTGCTGAAAGATCTCCTACTATTTTGGGACGATTTTCTTAATTTTAGGCTCAAAAGAGGCATGTCTTCCCCGCACATGGGATTATCTACTTTATATTCCGCTGTGTTTTGCATTTGTGTTTATTTCCCTGTTTTTGTGTTTGGAATGGCATGGTTACTATTGCATCATCCTGACAATACTAGGCTACAAGGACGTAACTGAAGACAGGAGTTTTTCAAATTCAAACTGTCATAATTATTGCATCATAATTTATACCATGATGACGTCACTCGGCCTATTAATTCACTATGCTCATTGACTGGAAATTACAAATTACCACGGCAATTATGCTTCACAATAGTAATATTAATTGTGCAACATGCAGCAATCCACATACAGTAGTAGTATTAACTGCGCAGCTGTGCTTATAGTTTATGGTGGGCCCGTGCATAAAATCTTCAACAAATCTCATGACCCGCTGCCCTTTTTTCACCAATTCTTAAATTATCAAAATCCTATCAAATAATGCTGTTAAATAAAGCAAGGTGTATAATGCGTCAAATAATCACTAGGCCTAAAACATAGGAAATAAACGTGAGCTGGTAGATAAACTGGAGAGATGGAAATTAAGCCTACTCCAACGCTTGGATGTCATCGCATCAGTGCGAGCTACAAATTATAGCTGGTCACTTCACTCAAAATGTTATATTTTTGGGGCAGCTAAAACTATGATTTGGTTAAACAGTAGCATCCTGATTCCTGAATGAAAGTGTTTGCTCTGCCCCTGTTTCTCTCTGTGCGCTCAGGGTAGCCTATGTGGAGAGAAGGGTAGAAAGAGAAAAAAATGTAATAATTGTGCAACATTTGAAAATGTTGTGGTTTTAGTTTCCAGTTTCCCCTTCCTAATTAATAAGCTGGCACCGACAGATATGGCAGCTCTGCTTCTAGCTCCTAAGCAACCTTGCAATTCTAAGATTAAAAAAATAAAAAATAAATGTTAACTAGGCAAGTCAGATAAGAACACTTTCTTATTTACAATGACAGCCTACTGGGGAGAAGTGGATAACTGCCTTGCAGAATGACAGATTTTTTACCTTGTCAGCTTGGGAATTCGATCCAGCAACCTTTCGGTTAGTGACCCAACACTCTAATCACTAGGCTACCTGCCGACCCAAATACTACTGCACTGTTGTTAGATACGACTGCACTGTTGGAGCTAGGAACACAAGCAACTTCACTTGTGGATTAATTTGCTCAGGCCTATATCTCTTTGTGTACAGACAGATAGCCTTCTTCTATCTGTCTGTACACAAAGACATGTAGGCCTGAGCAAATTAATCCACAAGTGAAGTTGCCTATCTGTTTGTATACACTATATATACAAACGTATGCGGACACCCTTTCAAATTGGTGGATTCAACTATTTCAGCCACACCCGTTGCTGACAGGTGTATAAAATCTATCACACAGCCAAGCAATTTCCATAGACAAACATTGGCAGTAGAACGGCCTTACTGAAGAGCTCAGTGACTTTCAACATGGCATCGTCATCGGAGGCCTCCTTTCCAACAAGTCAGTTCGTCAAATTTCTGCTAGAGCTGCCCTAGTCAACTGTAAGTGCTGTTATTGTGAAGTGGAAACGTCCAGGAGCAACAACGGCTCAGCAGCAAAGTGGTAAGCCAGACAAGCGCACAGAACGAGACCGCCGATGCTGAAGCGTATAATGTGTAAAAATCAACTGTCCTCGGTTTCAACACTCACTACCGAGTTCCAAACTGCCTGTGGAAGCAACGTCAGCACAATAACTGTTTGACGGGAGCTTCATGAAACGGGTTTCCATGGCCGAGCAGCCGCACACAAGCATAAGATCATCATGCTCAATGCTAAGCATCGGCTGGAGTTGTGTAAAGGACTCTAGAGCAGTAGCAACCCGTTCTCTGGAGTGATGAATCCCGCGTCACCATCTGGCAGTCCGACGGACAAATTTGGGTTTGGCAGATACCAGAATGCTACCTTCCCAAATGTATAGTTGCAAATGTAAAGTTTGGTGGAGGAGGAAAAATTGTCTGGGGCTATTTTTCATGGTTCAGGCTAGGCCCCTTAGTTCCAGTTCAGGGAAATCTTAACGCTACAGCATACAACTGGGGCGGCAGAGTAGCCTAGTGGCCTAGTGGTAGCCTGGCAACCAAGAGGTTGCAAGTTCAAATCCCCAAGCTGACAAGGTACAAATCTGTCGTTCTGCAGTTAACAGGCAGTTAACACACTGTTCCTAGGCCGTCATTGAAAATAAGAATTTGTTCTTAACCTACTTGCCTAGTAAAATAAAAAAAACTGTGAGCCAGGCCTAATCACCCAACATCAGTGCCTGACCACACTAATGCTATTGTGGCTGAACGGAAGCGATTCCCTGCAGCAATGTTCCAACATCTAGTTTAAAGCTTTTCCAGAAGAGTGGATGCTGTTATAGCAGCAAAGGGGTGACCAACTAAATATTAATGCCCTTAATGCCCATGATTTTGGAATGGGATGTTCGACAAGCAGGTGTCCACATACACTACATTAACAAAAGTATGTGATCGCATACAAATAAAGCAAGGTTTGAAATGATTATGTTTTAGTCAAATGTTATATCTGTTTGGGCTTGTTACGGTCATTTTGCAGTCTATGATAAAAAAAAAATTGTCACACAGCTGAATCTAGTTGATGATCCCTGCTATACTATCTAGTGATGACTGTGAACCAGATGTACAAACAGAAATGTCACACGAAAGGACCAGCGGATGAATAACAGTGTTTCGTCAGCAACAATAAGAAAGTATTTCCAGGTCAGTGAATTTTGGACATATTCATTCCATAATGCCATGGAAAAAGTCAGAATTGCTGCAGCAAAATCAAGCATTTCTGCCTTCAGATATCACCCCCCAAAAATTGTGAAATCCTGGAGGGGTTGTAAAATGGGGAGACTAGACACTATATGGTACAAACATTCAGAAAAGGTTTATTGACAAATATCAAACAACCTAAGCCTGTTTTGAGATATGTTCCCCTGTACCTAAATATACTGTCATAGGCATACCAGACACCCCCGCAACCCCGCAAGGCTGAGGGCCCACGAGCTCTGGGGCCTCATGTGCCTATCATCAAAGAAAAGTTTATTCCTCACATGCATCGTAAACAACAGGTATAGACTAAGATTGAAATGTTTACTAACAGGCCTTTCCCAACAATACAGAGAGAGAAAAAAACAGAGAAATAATAGAAAGTAAAACATGTAATAATAAATACACAATGAGTAACGATAACTTGGCTTTACACACGTGGTACCAGTACCGAGTCGATGTGCAGAAGTACGAGGTAATTGAGGAACATATGTACATATAACTAGGAATAAAGTGACATATAATAAACAGTAGCAGCATCTTATGTGATGATGGTCAACGCAGATAGTCCGGTAGCTATTTGGTTAACTATTTTACTAACTATTTAGCTGCCTTATGGCTTGGGGTTAGAAGCTGTACAGGGTCCTGTTGGTTCCAGACTTGATGCATCTGTGCCACTTGCCGTGCGGTAGCAGTAAGAACAGTCTATGGCTTGGGTGGCTGGAGTCTTTTACCATTTTTAGGGCCTTCTCTGACACCGTCTGGTATGGAGGTCCTGGATGGCAGTGAGCTCAGCCCCAGTGATATAGAGGGCTGTACGCACTACTCTATGTAGCGCCTTGCAGTTGGATGCCAAGCAGTCAATTTGCAGTTGCAGTTGGTGTCTTTCTATATCTATATCTCTCTGTATATACCCTTCAAAAGTTTTGGGTCACAAATGTCATTGTTTTTTTGTCCATTAAAATAACATCAAATTGATCAGAAATACAGTGTAGACATTGCTAATGTTGTAAATGAGTTTTGTAGCTTGAAACGTCTGATTTTTTTATGGAATATCTATATATGCGTACAGAGGGCCATTATCAGCAACCATCACTCCTGTGTTCCAATGGCATGTTGTGTTAGCTAATCCAAGTTTATCATTTTAAAAGGCTAATTGATCATTAGAAAACCCTTCTGCAATTACTATGTTAGCACAGCTGAAAACTGTTGTGCTGAGTAAAGAAGTAATACAATTGGCCTTCTTTAAACTAGTTGAGTCTCTGGAGCATCAGCATTTGTGGGTTCGATTACAGGCTCAAAATGGCCAGAAACAAAGAACTTTCTTCTGAAACTCATCAGTCTATTCTTGTTCTGAGAAATTAAGGCTATTCCATGCAAGAAATTGCCAAGAAACTGAAGATCTTGTACAACGCTGTGTACTACTCCCTTCACAGAACAGCGCAAACTGGCTCTAACCAGAATAGAAAGAGGAGTGGGAGGCCCCCGGTGCACAACTGAGAAAGAGGACAAGTACATTAGAGTGTCTAGTTTGAGAAACAGACGCCTCACAAGTCCTCATCTGGCAGCTTCATTAAATAGTACCCGCAAAACACCAGTCTCAACGTCAACAGTGAAGAGGCGACTCGAGGATGCTGGCCTTCTAGGCAGAGTTGCAAAGAAAAATCCATATCTCAGACTGGAAAATAAATAGAAAAGATTAAGATGGGCAGAAGAACACAGACATTGGACAGAGGAACTCTGCCTAGAAGGCCAGCATCCCGGAGTTGCCTCTTCACTGTTGATGTTGAGACTGGTGTTTTGCAAGGTAGTATTTAATGAAGGTGCCAGATGTGCCACGCTTGTAGCGTCATACACAAGAAGAATCAAGACTGTAATCGCTGCCAAAGGTGCTTCAACAAAGTACTGAGTAAAGGGTCTGAATACTTATGTAAATGTCATGGTTTTTAATTTTTTATAAATGTTACAACATTTCTAAAAATATGTTTTTGCTTTTCATTATGGGGTATTTTGTGTAGATTGATGAGGGGGGAAAACAATTTAATCCATTTTAGAAAAAGGCTGTAATGTAACAAAATCTGTAAAAAGTCAAGGGGTCTGAATACTTTCTGAATGCACTGTAGTTCTTTATTAGTTTTAGTTTAGAAAATGATCTCTCCACAGAAGAGAGATGAAGAGATGGTAAAAACAGCTTGATTGTGATAGCAACATCAGGGAAACTGGGCAGAAGGGAGTGGTGCTTCAAAAATGCAATTCTGCAACATATTTAATTGAGCCTCTCATTCTCCTTAATTGCCGGCCTCAACACATTACAGAAAGAGATTGACTGTATGGGAAGCTCTGGGGACAGGTTGTCTGGATACTTGACAGCCAATAAATTGGCAGATGCATACAGATTATTATCTTTAGCGTACCACAGTTCTTAAGGGCTAAAACAAACAAAAAGAGCTTGCAGTTTCGTTCATACTGTGGAACCAGCGTTTGAGTTCTGTGGTTGCAATATCAGCAGTCTCATATCTCTGGTATATCTTGCAATGCATCATTCAAGACTAAGTTGAAATTGTGTGCAACCCAATGGACATACAGTATAATGCACAATGTCCCAGGAAATACCGTCTGGATTGTCAACACAAAAATGCAAGGTGAAAACATACTGTAGCTACTATAGCCCTCTATGTAGAAAAAGAGAGAGAGACAAGCACACATATTAACCAGGTTTCTAACCAATCATTTCATGCAGATTGATTACCTGACGCCTGAAATAAGTCACGACTGGGCTCATTGAAAGAGTATATGTCTGTATAATTTTATAAATGCACAGACAATAGTGGGATATTTTAGTGTCGTAACAGTAATAATGCGATAAATTATTTATGCTCAAATATTGATACTGTATAATAGGCCTACATATACATATTTAAGTAAATTTGGAATCACATGATGATATGTTGTTTGGGTCGACCTTTGACCCTGTCGTGGTCCAGAGAAACTGTGTTACGCCAGTGTATGAATATTGTATGTACAGTGGCTTGCAAAAGTATTCACCCCCCTTGGGAATTTTCCTATTTAGTTGCCTTTACAACCTGGAATTAAAATTGATTTTTGGAGTGTTTGTATCATTTGATGTACACAACATGTCTACCACTTTGAAGATGCAAAATATTTTTTATTGTGAAACAAGCAAGAAATAAGAAAAAAATAACAGAAAACTTGAGCTCGTGCATAAATATTCACCCCACCAAAGACAATACTTTGTAGAGACACCTTTTGCAGCAATTACAGGTGCAAGTCTCTTGGGGTATGCCTCTATAAGCTTGGCACGTCTAGCCACTGGGATTTTTGCCAATTCTTCAAGGCATAACTGCTCCAGCTCCTTCAAGTTGGATGGATTCCGCTGGTGTACAGCAGTCTTTAAGTCATACCACAGATTCTCAATTGGAATGAGGTCTGGGCTTTGACTAGGCCATTCCAAGACATTTAAATGTCTCCCCTTAAACCACTCAAGAGTTGCTCCAGCAGTATGCTTAGGGTCATTGTCCTGCTAGATGTTGAACCTCCGTCCCAGTCTCAAATCTCTGGAAGACTGAAGCAGGTTTCCCTCAAGAATTTCCCTTTATTTAGCACCATCATTCCTTCAATTCTGACCAGTTTCCAAGTCCCTGCCGATGAAAAATATCCCCACAGCATGATGCTGCCATCACCAAGCTTCACTGTGGGGATGGTGTTCCAGGGTGATGAGTATTGTTGGGTTTGCGCCAGACATAGTGTTTTCCTTGATGGCCAAAAAGCTACATTTTAGTCTCTTCTGACCAGAGTACCTTCTTCCAAATGTTTGGGGAGTCTCCCACATGCCTTTTGGTGAACACCAAACGTGCTTGCTTATTTGTTTCTTTAAGCAATGTCTTTTTTCTGGCCACTCTTCCGTAAAGCCCAGCTCGGTGTAGTGTACGGCTTAAAGTGATCCTATGGACAGATACTCCAATCTCCGCTGTGGAGCATTGCAGCTCCTTCAGGGTTATCATTGGGACTCTTTGTTGCCTCTCTGATTAATGCCCTCCTTGCCTGGTCTGTGAGTTTTGGTGGGTGGAATTCTCTTGGCAGATTTGTTGTGGTGTCATATTCTTTCCATTTTTTATAATGGATTTAATGGTTCTCTGTGGAATGTTTAAAGTTTCAGATATTTTTTGATAACCCAACCCTGATCTGTACTTCTCTACAGCTTTGTCCCTGACCTGTTTGGAGAGCTCCTTGGTCTTCATGGTGCCGCTTGGTTGGTGGTGCCCCTTGCTTAGTGGTGTTGCAGACTCTGGGGCCTTTCAGAACAGGTGTATATTTACTGAGATCATGTGACAGATCATGTGACACTTAGATTGCACACAGGTGGACCTTATTTAACTAAGTATGTGACTTCTGAAGGTAATTGGTTGCACCAGATCTTATAGGGGCTTCATAGCAAAGGGGGTGAATACATATGCACACACAACTTTTCAGTTTAAATATATATTTTTTAAACAAGTTATTTTTTTCATTTCACTTCACCAATCTGGACTATTTTGTGTATGTCCATTACATGAAATCCCAATAAAAATCTATTTAAATTACATGTTTAATGCAACAAAATAGGAAAAACGCCAAGGGGAATGAATACGTTTGCAAGGCACTGTATTCTGTAAAACAAAGCTGGAGATCAGTTGGTTTCTCAAGGAAGTGTGAGCCAAAACATTCTTCCTCAGGAGACCATCAGTGCAACGATAATAATGGCATGGCTTTTAGGACTCAAATGAGCTCACACCCCTGAGAAATAGGACATTACTGAGGTTCAGTTCCTAGTTTAAAGTGTGTTACATTTTCTCTGGGCTCAGGGCCAGGTTTCTACGCTATTGTGCTGTGGTTTTTCATTGTTGTACTTCATTGTTTGTAATGTTAAATCTTCTCATAACATAACTACAGGCCTACATTACAAAGCTCCAGTTTCTTACTAAAACCGGGATTCTTTTCTTTTATGAACAGTTAGTTCAACCCATAGCCGCAGGAAGCAGGGGTTCTTTAAACATTTTGTATTTAATATAAATTGTGCACTATGCCTTTATTCCGCATGTATGAGTGGAGATAAATACTAATCAGCAGAGCGCAGATATAAAAAAAAAAACTCCCCCGACATAAATGTTCCTCTCCTCCTCCTTCCCCCGCTCCTCCACTACCCGCCTCATGTCCTTCTCCTCTTCTCCCGTCCGCTGTTCTATCTTGCCAAAGCAGCGTAAACCCCTCCAGCTGTGTGTTATTCATGTCGTTGTTGAGCCATGACTCTGTGAAACATAAGATATTACAGTTTTTAATCACCCGTTGGTAAAATATTTGTGATCATAGCTTGTCTATTTTGTTATCCAATGATTGTAGGTTGGCTAACTGGACTGATGGTAGAGGCAGATTACCCACTCGTTGTTGGATCCTTACAAGGCACCCTGACCTACATCCTCAATATCTCTGTCTCTTTCTCATGCGAATCACAGGGATTTGGGCCTTGTCGGGTGTCTGAAGTAAATCCTTCATGTCCGACTCCTTAAAGAAAAAATATTTGTCCGGGACGAGGTGAGTAATCGCTGTCCTGATATCTAGAAGCTCTTTTCGGTCATAAGAGATGGTGACAGAAACATTATGTACAAAATAAACTAAAATAACGTGAAGAAACACACACAATAGCACAATTGGTTAGGAGGCCGTAAAACGGCAGGCAACTCATCTGGCGCCATTTGCTTCATTTTACTCTCAAAGGAAGTACGTTGTCCTCCCACATGGTGTTGTCCACGTTATATTTAGGAATCCAGAGTGGCACAGCGATCTAAGGTACTGCATGGCAGTGCTAGAGGCATCACTACAGATGCCTCTGATTCGCTTTGGAAAGACAGCAGAGAGTGGAAAGGCAGTTTGCCAGTTACATCAGCGTGTCCCCTGAACGATAATGAAGAGGTAGGTGAGAAGTCTTGTCGCTCGGCGATGGGGGTCAGAAGGTGAAGAAGCGTACTTCATGAGCTGTAACCGAAAAACAACTGGCATTTGGATTGTTTGAGGTGAGAGAGCAAGTGTGGTGGAACAAGAATTGTTAGCATTGTTAAGTATCTTGCTAGCTGGATCAAATTCTACATTAGATAGCCATAGAAATGTTGAGCAACATTAGCCAACTTAGCTTATCAAATAATTGAGTTTATGGTGTGAAAATTTGCTGGCTAGTAAAGTCAGACAGCTAGCAAGCTAATGTTATAATGCCAGATGAGCTAACGTTAGTAACCTAACCAATTCACTATAGTATTAACTGGCGTACGACTCCTTGCCGTTCCTCAAATGATAACATTAGTTGTTTACTGGACCCTGGCAAAATGTGTGAAATGTTAACTAGCTAACAAACTAACTGCTATCTATGAACTAATACTTTCCCTTTACAATATGTGGTTAATTTTCAGAATGAGAGAATTAGGTGAAAATGAGGCATTGCTTGTTAAACAAGTGGATTTGTATTTGTATTTATTATGGATCCCCATTAGCTGCTACTCTTCCTGGGGTCCAGCAAAATTAAGGCAGTTATACAATTTTAAAAACATTACAATACATACATTACAGAATTCACAACACACTAAGTGTGTGCCCTCAGGCCCATACTTGTACAAGCATACCACCACATATATGCAACACAAAATGCATGTGTACGTGTGTGTATACTACATATGTTATCATGTGTGTATACATGTGTCTGTGCCTATGTTTGTGTTACTTCACAGTCCCCGCTGTTCCACAAGGTGTATTTTTGACCTGTTTTTAAAATCTGATTCTACTGCTTGCATCAGTTACCTAATGTGGAATAGAGTTCCGTAGGACTGTGCGCCTCCCATTTTCTGATCTGGACTTGGGGAGGGTGAAGAGACCTCTGATGGCATGTCTTGTGGGGTATGCATGGGTGTCCGAGCTGTGTGCTAGTATTTTAAAAAGACAGCTCGGTACCTTCAGCTTGTCAGCACCTCTTAAAAAAACAAGTAATGAGGAAGTCAATCTCTCTTCCACTTTGGAAGAGGGATGAAGTGTTGCTGGAGCAGGGCCTGGCCTAAGCTGGATGGCACTATAGAGGTGAAAGGAACACCACACACTTTTCCTCTTTCTCACTTGTTCAATACAGTGGATAAAAGGGGTTTGACAGGTGTACTCTGCCTGGAAGAGATCAATTATGCCAACAAAGTGTCTCATGTTGTGTTGAACATGACATACAGTAACACTTGTGAGTGAGGGGGGATTATAAAAAATGTACTCAGTGAACCTTATTTTTGCACACATGTAGCCTTGTGCACTTGATCGATGTCTACTATAGTGGCCACTATAATAGAGAAAAAATAGAATGACTGTTTGTTTCATTCTATTTCTACTATAAGATGGGGTTTTTTCCCCCCAAGTGCAGTATTCAGATGTGTGTGATCACAAGTGTTCTATTATAAAGTCTGTCATGGCTAACTGCAATATTCATGTATTGTTTTTTTCTCTGGACTTGAGTGTAATTTGCAGTCAAGTCTAGGCAACAAATAACATTGGATGGCTTTCCTTACATTTTTTAGCTGTGAGTTAGGTTCACATGAATCACTTTTTATTTTACACACAGAGACTGATCATGTAGATCATATGATGTGTTGTTTAATTAGTTAGAACCTGCATTTCAAGTTGGGATCCAGCCTAAGTCACTAGAAATTAGCATTTTAAAGCTGATATTTTTTATTTATTTTTATCCCCCCTAGCAGGGATTTTTTGGCATGTTCCAGTGTCACCTTTTTGAGCCCTAACCAGTTTACATCCCTGTTCATTACAAAACCAGCTACATCTGTTGTTGTGTTGGTCTGGTGACGTCCACAAAACATATTGCATGACCTACAGCATGGTCAAGCAAGATAATGTATCCAACATTTTCGGACTACTAAACAACTATTGATTTAGAACTATGGAGAGTTAGCACAAGTCACAAAGGAAACCGAGATGCCTCCACTATTCCTGCACCATTTCAACATCATCTAATCACCTATGCTTAGTCTAATACAGTGACAACCAAATTATAAAAACGATTTGGTCCAATCAACGGAAGCTAAATATTTGGCTGTCCATGATACTGAATTCTATATCACAATAGTTATATTAATATGCAACATGCAATCCATTATATCCAAGGTGGGCATACAGTAGCCTATCAACTGCACTACTGCGCTTTAAATTGTGTAAAATCTTTAATAGCTTCTCATGATGACCCGCCCTGTTTTCTTAAACTAACCCTCAAATTCTTTCAAATAATGTTGTCAAATAAAGCAAGGTATATAGGCCTACTGAGTCAAATAAACACGGGCTCTAAAACATATAGGTGTAAAGTTCTGTATTTATTTTCTTGGTCAACCTTGCGTTCTGTTTTGTTGTGTTCTCGAACGTAGCCCTGTCTTTCATTTTTGTTCATTATTTTCACCTGTGTTAGTTACTCACCTGGTCTCATCAGCTCCTTATTTAGTTCAGTCCATTCTGTTTGTGCCTTTGTGAGGTATTGTTCGTTTTGACTCTACAAAGCCTTTTCCTAGCACGTCTGTGAGAACCAGTTATAGCCTTCAGTCCTAGATTTAATTAATCTGCCTGTTTGCTCACCTGTGTATGACCATTGCCTGCCTGTGACCACAATTCCTGCCTTCTGTGAAGGCAAAATAAACACGTGTCGCGCTCTGTGCGTGAATCTACACCTTTTCTCCTTGAGTATTCGTTACAATAGGAAACAAGATTCAGCTGGTAGATATACGGGAGAGGTGGAAATTATACTTCCACGCGTGAATGTGGTCGCATCCGTTCGAGCCACAAATTCTAACTGTTCACTTGCCTCAACTTTTTATTTTTGGAGCAGCTAAAACCATGATTTAGTCAAACAGTAGCATCCTGATTCCTGCAGAAAATATTTAACCTTCCCCTGTTTCCCACTGTGCTCACAGAATAGCCTAGATGCAGTGGTGTAAAAAGTACCCAACTCTCATACTTGAGTAAAAGTAAAGATACCTTAATAGAAAATGACACAAGTAAAAGTGAAAGTCACCCAGTAGAATACTACTTGAGTAAAATTCTAAAAGTATTTCCTTTCAAACACGTAAGTATAAAAAGTAAAAGTATAAATCATTTCAAATTCCTAATATTAAGCAAACCAGACGGCACCATTTTCTTATTTTTCTAATTTACGGACAGCCAGGGGCACACTCCAACATTCAGACATAATTTACAAACGAAGCATGTGTGTGTAATGAGTCCACTGGATGACCAAGGATGTTCTATTGATAAGTGTGTGAATTGTACCATTTTCCTGACCTGCTAAGCATTCCAAATGTAATGAGTACTTTTGGGTGACATGGAAATTGTATAGAGTAAACATACAATATTTTCTTACGGAATGTTGTGAAGTAAAAGTTGTCAAAAATATAAATAGTAAGGTACAGATACTCGCAGATACTTAAAGTACTTTACACCACTGCATAGATGGAGAGAAGCAGAGGAAGAGAAAAATGCAATCATGGGAAAAACAGTAGGGTACTGTAATGGTTTTAGTTTCGAGTTTCCCCTTACTCGTCGATTAGCCCCAAGTGAATTAGCTTATATGATAGCCTATTTTTACACAAAAATATGCAAGCAAATTAATTTATATTGAACAAAATAAGTCTGCAATTCTGGAGCAGTAATTTTGACAGTCAGATTATAGTAACAATAACCTAATTGTCAACCTAAAATCCCTGCCAATTACTGGTTTAGGTAGTAGGCCTATAGCATATCAATATATCTTTATCACGCATTCTTGCTTGGATATGTTAGATGAAAGAACTTGAGTTGAGAATATTGGTATATCGAGAGACCAAAAAGCTGAACAGATGAACACATTTTTGATTTGCAGCAGGGGGAAATTGCATTAAATAAAATTATTATTGTTAAATTATTTACTCTAGACAGGTGCCACTAGTTGTTTATTATAAGTCAACATATTAAAAAAATGACAATTATAAGAAAAAATACCATATTTGTATGTAAATGTTCAGGTATGAGTTTCCAAACTTCCGGCTGCGCAGCACCTCATACTGGACAGTTACGCCTGCTTATCTTTGATTTTGTCACTGACTACTTCTAACGTGCTATCATGATAATTATTGTTGAGAGATCTCCAATTAATAACTAAATAGATTCACTGCTGCTATCAGTCATTCCTTCTCCTCCTGTCCTCCTGCTTTCCTCCTCCTCCTGATCTCTTGTCCTCCTACTACTCTTCCACCCCCTCTCTTCCCCGTTCTTCTGCTTTGTCCCCTTCTTCTTCCTGCTCCTCCTCACGGCACACTTTGCTCCCTTATTCAATGTGTCACATTGCATGCATCAATAACTTCAGACAGTGGTATGCAACTGCTTTGAAATGTGTTTGTCCCATGTATGTGAGACCTTAGAAGGCTTAGCTTACATGCCTCTTGTATGTTTTTTTTATATAATACATGTAACATTTCTGTTATGGCTAAATGTTAACCACCCATATAAGTCAGTGTATTCGCTGCCATATGTATTAGTGACATCTTCCAGGTAGACCATATAAGACTCTTAAATTATTCTCTATTTTTTCCATATGGGGAATTGACTGGCAACACAGACAGTATTAATAATAACAATACATTTCTATAGCGCTTCTTACAGAATCTCAAAGCGCTTCAAGAGCATTAAAAACTAACAAGCAATATATCATGACAGGTCAACCAATAGAGGTCAAGACTTTAGAAAGCTGCATCCCACGAAGATGGAGAGGGTAAGTTTGTGGCTTGAGCGAAGGGAGCTGGACAGATGATGATGATTTTGATGGAGCCTGTTCATGATCTTGTAGAGGGTAAGTCTGGGAACCAGGAGTCTTATAGCCACTGGACTTCTCCTCTTCCTCTCTGTGTAGCACCCATCAGGGTGATGCCTCAACAGCTCTGGGTGCCAGAAAGCTCACCACACAAAGTTCAGAATGGTAGCCTGTCGTCTTCTCTACGAATCCTCTGCCCTCAGCACTGCTGTTCTCCTCTATCTCCTATTCCTCTCACGCCTCAGGTGACTCTTCAAATTATGTTCTCAAAGATCAGGAATTGGCAGCCAGGTGAAACAAAACAGATGGCACTGTGTTCAGATGCCTTTTTTCAAACAATCACAAGCTAGCCAAGCCAAAAGGTGTTAACCTGTCAGTCAATCTGACAAATGAACACAGTAGTTCCTCTTCCATTGCAGATTACTGTTCCTGTAGAGCATGTACTGTATGTACCACTGCAAGGTCATGAAGGTGCCAAAGCTCAAAACCCTATTACTCAGGTTAATGACCCCTCTCTCTTTACATGGTCTAAGCATTTTACAATTATGACATACATTTGTCAATGGAGTCCATAGAGGTTTCTGACGTCTCTTCCTTGTCTCTGCTCCTTCTTTTTATGCCTCCCTCTCTCTCTGTCGATCTTAGATGGAGCTGGCGATCGATCACCTGGACCTGGTTCATCACATGGTGGTCTATGGCTGTCCCTTGTCTGTAAACCAGGGTTTCCACTAGTTTCTATAAGTTAGAATTGGTTTTATGTATTATTGTTGGACATAAAAGACTGTAAAAACACCAGCAAATCAGATCCAAGTGATTTTAATTTTGGAAATCTGTTCCAAAGTATTCCCACACACAATAGAGAGATATATGTGATCATATACAAATAAAGCAAGGTTTGAAGTGATTATGTTTTAGTCAAATGGTATATCTATTTGGGCTGGTAGCAGTCTAAATTTTTTTTTTAAATGTCCCACAGCTGAATCTAGTTGATGATCCCAACTATAGAAGCTACTGACGACCGTGAACCAGACATACAAGCAGAAATGTCACACGAGACGACCAGCGAATGAATACCAGTGTCTCATCAGCAACAATAAGAAAGTACTGCCAGACGCGTCACCATCTGGCAGTCCGACGGACAAATCTGGGTTTGGCGGATATCAGAATGCTACCTGTCCAAATGTATAGTTGCAACCGTAAAGTTCGGTGGAGGAGGAAAAATGGTCTGGGGCTATTTTTCATGGTTCAGGCTAGGCTCCTTAGTTCCAGTTAAGGGAAATCTTAACGCTACAGCATACAATGCTGTGCTTCCAACTTTGTGGCAACAGTTTAGGGAAGGCCCTTTCCTCTTTCAGCATGACAATGCCCGGTGCACAAAGCGAGGTCCGTACGGAAATGGTTTACTAGAGATCTGTGTGGAAGAACTTGACTGGCCTGCACAGAGCCCTGACCTCACCCCCATCAAACACATTTTGAGATGAATTGGAACGCCAACTGCGAGCCAGGCCTAATCACCCAACATCAGTGCCCGACCTCACTAATGCTATTGTGGCTGACTGGAAGCAAGTCCCTGCAGCAATGTTCCAACATCTAGTTTAAAGCTTTTCCAGAAGAGTGGATGCTGTTATAGCAGCAAAGGGGTGACCAACTACATATTAATACCCATGATTTTGGAATTAGATGTTCGACAAGCAGGTGTCCACATACTTTGTTAATGTAGTGTATGTGATTCTCTTATGTGATGAGTCCAAAAAGGGGCGGCAGGGTAGCCTTGTGGTTAGAGCATTGGACTAATAAGGTTGCAAGTTCAAATCCCCGAGCTGACAAGGTACCTAGTTAAATAAAGGTCAAATAAAAAAAAATAGTATACAAATAAAGCAAGGTTTGAAGTGATTATGTTTTAGTCAAATGGTATATCTGTTTGGGCTGGTAGCGGTCTAAAATTTAAATAAATGTCCCACAGCCGAATCTAGTTGATGATCCCAACTATAGAAGCTACTGATGACTGTGAACCAGACATACAAGCAGAAATGTCACACGAGACGACCAGCGAATGAATACCAGTGTCTCATCAGCAACAATAAGAAAGTACTTCAAGGTCAAAAGGTTATTTCTCACATGCTTCACAAACAACGGGTGTAAAGGGCCCTGAGAAATTTTCATGCATATTGCCATGAAAAAAAGTCAGAATTGCTGCAGCAAAATTAAGGATATCTGCCTACAGATATCACTAAAATATCGGTGAGAAGCCCTGGAGGGGTTGTAAAATGGGGAGACTAGATACTATATGGTACAAACATTCAGAAAAGGTTTGACAAATATCAACCTACGCCCGTTTTGAGATTTGTTCCCCTGTACCTAAATATACTGTCACAGGCATACCAGACACCCCCGCAACCCTGCCAGGCTGAGGGCCCACGAGCTTTGTGGGCCCATGTGCCTATCATCATATGAAGGTTATTCCTCACATGCTTCACAAACAATGGGTGTAGACTAACAGTGAAATGCTTAGAAACACGGGGTACCAGTACCGAGTCGGTGTGCAGGGGTACGACGTAATTGAGGCAGATACGCACACATGGTATATATGCTCACAGGTGTATAAAATCAAGCAAACAATCATGCAATCTCCACATACAAACATGGGAAGTAGAATGGCCTTACTGAAGCTCAGTGACTTTCAACTTGGCTCAGTCATAGGATGTCACCTTTCCAACAAGTTAGTTCGTCAAATTTCTGCCCTGCTAGAGCTGTCCTGGGCAACTGTAAGTGCTGTTATTGTGAAGTGGAAACGTCTAGGAGCAACAATGGCTCAGCCGCGAAGTGGTAGGCCACACAAGCTCACAGAACGGGACCGCCGAGTGTTGAAGCACGAAGTGTAAAAATTGTTTGTCCTCGGTTGCAGCACTCACTATCGAGTTCCAAACTTCCACTGGAAGCAACATCAGCACAAGAACGGTTCATCAGGAGCTTCATGAAATGGGTTTCCATGTCCGAGCAGCCGCACACAAGCCTAAAATACCATGCACAATGCCAAGGGTCAGCTGGAGTGGTGTAAAGCTGGCCGCCATTGGACTCTGGAGCAACGGAAACGCATTCTCTGGAGTGATGAATCTGGCAGTCCGACGGTCGAATCTGGGTTTGGTGGATGCCAGGAGAACGCTGCCTGCCCCAATACATAGTGCCAACTGTAAAGTTTGATGGAGGAATAATGGTCTGTGGCTGTTTCTCATGGTACAGGCACCTTAGTTCCAGTGAAGGGAAATCTTAATGCTACAGCATACAATGACATTGCAGACGATTCTGTGCTTCCAACTGTGTGGCAACAGTTTGAGGAAGGCCCTTTCCTGTTTCAGCAAGACAATGCCCCGGTGCACAAAGCAACGCCCATACATAAATATTTTTTTCGAGATCGGTGTTGAAGAACTTCTGTGTTGAAGAACTGGCCTGCACAGAGCCCTGACCCCATTGACCATCTTTGGCATGAATTGGAACTCCAACTGTGAGCCAGTCCTAATTGCCCAACATCAGTGCCCGACCTCACTAATGCTCTTGTGGCCGGCTGAATGGAAGAAAGTCCTGCAGAAATATTCCAACATCTAGTGGAAAGCCTTCCCAGAAGAGTGGAGGCTGTTATAGCAGCAAAGGTGGGACCAAGTCCATATTAATGCCCATGATTTTGGAATGAGATGTTTGATGAGAAGGTGTCCACATACACCTGATAATGTAGTGTGTACAACTAGAAATAAAGTGACAGATTATAATCAATAGCAGCAGTTTATGTGATGAGTCCAAAAAGTTTGTGCAAAAAGAGTCAATGCAGATAGTTAAATAGTTAACCAAATAGCTTTCCGGACTAACAGTCTTATGGCTTGGGGTTAGAAGCTGTTCAGGGTCCTGTTGGTTCTAGACTTGGTGCATCGGTACCACTTGCCTTGCGGTAGCAGAGAGAACAGTCTATGACTTGGGTGGCTGGAGTCTTTGACCATTTTTAGGGCCTTCCTCTGACACCATCTGGTATAGAGGTACTGGATGGCAGGGAGCTCGGCCACAATGATGTACTGGGCTGTATGCACTACCCTATGTAACGCCTTGCAGTTGGATGCCAAGCAGTCAATTGTGGTTGCGGTTGATATCTCTATATATTTCGTTTTCATCATTTTGTAAGTAACTCCCCAAAACTCATTCATAAAACGTTTTAATTTCCAAATGTACTACACTCTAAAAATTAGGGATTCAACTGGAGTTCTTCTAAGATCCTTAAAGATCCCCGAAGAACATTAGGGTTCTTGACAATGAATAACAACCCCAAAAGGCTATTCAAAGAACTTCTTAGGTGGTGGGGTTAATCGAGGAACCCCCATTGTTGCTGGAGTTCTTCAGGGAACTGAAAACGCTCATGCCACGTTTGAATGCGACAACAGTTCGGTTGATGTTTGGCTCTGAATATGTATTGAAATAATTTATATAATAATATAAAATACTAATGAATAACGAAGACAATTATGGTCTTCTGTGAATAGCTTCCATAACGTTACTATAGCTATAGTTCAGAAGAATTAACGTAAATATTAGAAAGCCGGGTTTGACCTTTTGCATTGTATGAGCTACAGTACAGTAACTTTAGCTAGCTAGCTAATGTTATGTCCTAACTAGGCAGAACTAGATTTGTATTATTTCCTGAAGTATATTCTCTCCCATATAGTGTATATCGTTTCCGATGGCTTTACACTCCTTAAAGTAAGTTTCCAATCTAGAGCAGTTCTCACTTTTGTGAGAATTAACTAGCTAACGTTAGCTTCGTTGACGTTAGCTAGCTAGCTAACCAACTAATTAACCAACTAGCTAAGGATGGTGATATGTCCAGACAAGATGTTACAACGAACTGGATCGTCAATGGAGGTCTTCCTCTTTATATAGCCTGGTACAGCATTCAATACTATTAACTCACAAGGAGGCATAACATTTAATGTACAATACTATCCCATTTTGGAAACATTACATGTATGCCCCCTTGTGAAGAGAAAATGAATAGCTTAGGTGGTAGCTGTAGTTGGGATTCAAATGTATAATGGTATTAATACAGTGACTAGACTACCTCTTTTGTATACATGCATGCCCTTCTGAATCCAAACACAGTATTGCCACGCAGCAAAATGTTGCATATAATCTTTCAAGTCAGCCTGATAAAATACTGAAGAATTTGTGTACAAAGATAGCTTGAAATTTGGCATTAGACCTGTATGGCAGTAGTTATACTGTATGGCAGTGCTGTATTAGCAAGTGCTTTCTCCAATATGTTCTTCTATTTTGCATTCAATTGTATGTCGATGCAATTTATCTTTCAATATTTAATTAATATATATATATATATATATATATATATATTTATGCTTGTAAGACTATTCTTTGACATATTTTCTCTTCCTTTGAAATTATTATAGGAAAGAACATGGACACAATGCATTTGGGATCAAGAAGAAGGTATGGATATGTTGTAGGACTGCTGCATTTGAAGTGTACATTTAACCCACAAAGCAGTCAATACAAACTGAACTCTATTAGCATACAAATGTGTGCAAATGATCTTTTCAGATCTTCGCAGAAATTAATCAAGTCCATGTAATGGATATAGACAAAAAGATAATTCAAGGACTATCAGAGGTAGAGAGGCGAGGCAGGGTTGAGGACATCATCCTTGCTATTTTGACAGTTCCTGAAGGACAATACAGAAGAGGTATTTGCTCTTATTCGTTCCATTTCTCTAATGTATTTTGTAATAAAATTAGCAAGTGTAGTAAGATCATTGCTTTACCTTACTAGGACTTGAGACCACAGCAGCGATCCTGCTCTTTCCCTACTTCTTCAAAGAGGACCAGAGTGGCCTTTGCACAAATGATCTGTTTCTTCATAAACATAGGTGTGTATGCTTTTAAATAAAACTACAGCTGAACATTTGTTATGTTCTTTGTATGTGTATTCATCTTTTCTTACTTTTGTTGACACAGGTTTCACCGCTCTTCACTCCTTTACTGCACATTGGCGGAAATCCATTTCACCATGAGAGTGAAATCCCGCTGGCCTTTGATGGGGAGAACATCCACGCCCTAGAGGACGTCCCCATGGGACTTGGGGCTCTGTTAGGGCTGTATTTATTTATTTTTTCCCTTAAAATTCCCAAAAATGTCAGAAAAACACTTATGTTCTTAAGTTACTGTGTTCTGGGTTAAGACAATTTGGGGTGAAGTTACCAGGGCCGGTCATAAAGATGACAAACTTCCTAACATAACTAAGTGGTTGTTGAGCAAGTGGTTGGTAGACACACACACACACACACACACTAAAGCTAAACAATCTGTATTTAGCAAGTCTACAACCATAATAAATAATACATTAACTTTGTATAGTGCTTTTCATTACATTTAAAATGTTTTTTAATAATGATGTACAATAAAAACAACATACATTAAAAATGAATCATAGGTAAACTAACAACTAGTAAACTAGCAATTTTATAGTGTGTTTTCTTTGGTAAATTGTTTTGTAAATATTATTTCACATTTGTGGTGCCACTAAATAAACAATTAATGATTTAATATTGTTATTATTATTAAAATATGCAGATGCAGATGAATTAGCTATCTGACCCATGAAAAAAGTCACAGCGGGGCTGATGGAAACAGGATGTGCCGATAGAATTGAAAAAATACCGACAGACAATTTGTTCGTTCGACGTGGTGGGATCTTTTTGTGTCGGCAAAAGTAATTATGCGTGAAATTGCGGTGGAAACGGATTTATTGATACAGTATAATAGGCTATACCTATCACGCGATGATGTGTTGTTTGGTCCTCCCTCTACGACCTCAGAAACTATGCAGTTTATTAGGTTACAGATGAAATAAATTATGATGAACTTTACAGTGTGATAAAAGTGCACGTGATGAGCTTGATGCTCCTTTCCAATAAATATCAAGGGTCTTATTCTGGTGAAATGTTAATGGATGTGACTGCCGTTTGACAAATAAAAATAGTATGCTCTTATCCATAATAATCTCATCGCCTACCCGCACACATCTGTTGAGCAGTTGGCTAGAGCATGTGTCAAGACTAGAGTGGACACATTCTCTATATAACGCAAAAAGTGTGCCTGTCAAAACCATCAGTAGAGATGAAAATGCGATGGAAACCCATTTAAATGTTATTCTTCATTCGGTACATGGGAATTTAACCGCAAACGTTATTTTGATGTGCAGTATGTCATCCCGCACTGACTTTTAACATCAATAGGCAGCACTGCATAATGACGTACGGGGGGGGGCTGTGCCGCGGTAACAATGGCGTGGCCTCCAGGACACAAAGGATCTCACACCCCTGAGAAATCGGACATTACTTTTAAAAGAGTGTTGCCTTTTTTTCTGGGCTCAGAGCCAGGTCACTAGGCTATTGTGCTTTGTTTTTCATTGTTGTACTTCATTGTTTGTAATGTTACATCTTCTCATAATATCACTACAGGCCTACATGCAAAGCTCCAGTTTCTTCCTAAAACCCTAATTATTTTCTCTTATGTACAGTTTGTTCACCCATAGCCACAGGAAATAGGGGTGTTTTAAACATTTCTATCTATCCTATCTATTTTTTTAAAAGTGTGCACTAGGCCTTTATTATTCAAGTATGAGTGGAGATAAATACTAATCAGCAGAGCAAGGAGGAAAATATATTTTCCTCCTCCTCCCCCTCATCCTCTTGTCCTGCTTCTCTCCGATCCTCCTGTCGTCCTCTCTCCTCCTCCTGTCCTCTCTCCTCGACCTTCATCCGCTCCTCACTACCCTCCTTCTGTCCTCCTCCACCTACTCCTACTGTCCTCCTCCACCTACACCTCCTCCTTCTGTCCTCCTCCCCCCTCCTCTCCTCCACCTTTTGCTTTCCCCCTTCCTCCTCCAGCTCCTTGTCCTTGAGTCGGACTTTGCTTATTTTTTCAATACGTGTCACTTTGCATGCATCAATGACTTTAGACAGTGGTATGCAAGTGCCTTTAAATGTGTATGTTCTATGTTCAGTTGAAGTCAGAAGTTTACATGCACCTTAGCCAAATACATTTAAACTCAGTTTTCCACAATTCCTGACATTTAATCCTTGTAAAAATCCCCTGTCTTAGGTAGGTTAGGATCACCACTTTATTTTAAGAATTTGAAAAGTCAGAATAATAGTAGAGAGAATGATTTATTTCAGCTTTTATTTCTTTCATCACATTCCCTGTGGGTCAGAAGTTTACATACAGTGCCTTGCGAAAGTATTCGGCCCCCTTGAACTTTGCGACTTTTGCCACATTTTAGGCTTCAAACATAAAGATATAAAACTATAAAACTGTATTTTTTTTGTGAAGAATCAACAACAAGTGGGACACAATCATGAAGTGGAACGACATTTATTGGATATTTCAAACTTTTTTAACAAATCAAAAACTGAAAAATTGGGCGTGCAAAATTATTCAGCCCCTTTACTTTCAGTGCAGCAAACTCTCTCCAGAAGTTCAGTGAGGATCTCTGAATGCAGTTGTGAAGAAGTTTAAAGCCGGATTTGGATACAAAAAGATTTCCCAAGCTTTAAACATCCCAAGGAGCACTGTGCAAGCGATAATATTGAAATGGAAGGAGTATCAGACCACTGCAAATCTACCAAGACCTGGCCATCCCTCTAAACGTTCAGCTCATACAAGGAGAAGACTGATCAGAGATGCAGCCAAGAGGCCCGTGATCACTCTGGATGAACTGCAGAGATCTACAGCTGAGGTGGGAGACTCTGTCCATAGGACAACAATCAGTCGTATATTGCACAAATCTGGCCTTTATGGAAGAGTGGCAAGAAGAAAGCCATTTCTTAAAGATATCCATAAAAAGTGTTGTTTAAAGTTTGCCACAAGCCACCTGGGAGACACACCAAACATGTGGAAGAAGGTGCTCTGGTCAGATGAAACCAAAATTGAACTTTTTGGCAACAATGCAAAACGTTATGTTTGGCGTAAAAGCAACACAGCTGAACACACCATCCCCACTGTCAAACATGGTGGTGGCAGCATCATGGTTTGGGCCTGCTTTTCTTCAGCAGGGACAGGGAAGGTGGTTAAAATTGATGGGAAGATGGATGGAGCCAAATACAGGACCATTCTGGAAGAAAACGTGATGGAGTCTGCAAAAGACCTGAGACTGGGATGGAGATTTGTCTTCCAACAAGACAATGATCCAAAACATAAAGCTAAATCTACAATGGAATGGTTCAAAAATAAACATATCCAGGTGTTAGAATGGCCAAGTCAAAGTCCAGACCTGAATCCAATCGAATCTGTGGAAAGAACTGAAAACTGCTGTTCACAAATGCTCTCCATCCAACCTTACTGAGCTCGAGCTGTTTTGCAAGGAGGAATGGGAAAAAAATTCAGTCTCTCGATGTGCAAAACTGATAGAGACATACCCCAAGCGACTTACAGCTGTAATCGCAGCAAAAGGTGGCGCTACAAAGTATTAACTTAAGGGGGCTGAATAATTTTGCACGTCCAATTTTTCAGTTTTTGATTTGTTAAAAAAGTTTGAAATATCCAATAAATGTCGTTCCACTTCATGATTGTGTCCCACTTGTTGTTGAAGCCTGAAATGTGGCAAAAGGTCACAAAGTTCAAGGGGGCCGAATACTTTCACAAGGCACTGTACATTCAATTAGTATTTGGTAGCATTGCCTTGGGTTAAACTTTTCGGGTAGCCTTCCACAAGCTTCCCACAATAAGTGAATTTTGGCCCATTCCTCCTGACAGAGCTGGTGTAACTGAGTCAGGTTTGTAGGCCTCCTTGCTAACACACTTTTTCAGTTCAAACCCACACATTTTTCATGGGATTGAGGTCAGGGCTTTGTGATGGCCACTCCAGTACCTTGACTTTGTTGTCCTTAAGCCATTTTGCCACAACTTTGGAAGTATGCTTGGAGTCATTGTCCATTTGGAAGACCCATTTGCATCCAAGCTTTAACTTTCTGACTGATGTCTTGAAATGTTGCTTCAATACATCCACATAATTTTCCAGCCTCATGATGCCATCTATTTTGTGAAGTGCACCAGTCCCTCCTGCAGCAAAGCACCCCCACAACATGGTGCTGCCACCTTCATACTTCATGGTTGGGATGGTGTTCTTCGGCTTGCAAGCCTCCTCCTTTTTCCTCCAAACATAACAATGGTCATTATGGTCAAACACTTATATTTTTGTTTCATCAGACCGGAGGACATTTCTCCATTTGCAGTTGCAAACCATAGTCAGTCTTTTTTTATGGTGGTTTTGGAGCAGTGGCTTCTTCCTTGCCGAGTGGCCGCAGGTTATTGAGATAAACTTTTGTTATTGACCAAATACTTATTTTCCTCATTTTGTCTGTCATAGTTGAAGTGTACCTATGATGAAAATTACAGGCCTTTCTCATCTTTTTAAGTGGGAGAACTTGCACAATTGGTGGCTGACTAAATACTTTTTTGCCCCACTGTACACAGATAATATGAACAGAACCTGCATATTACCACTGCAAGGTCATGAAGGTGCCAAAGCTCAACAGGAAAAATCATATCACTCGGGTAAAGGACCCTTTTCTCTTTTCATGGTCTAAACCTTTTACAATTATGACATAAGTTTGTTAGAGTCCATAGAGGTTTCTGACGTCTCTTCCCTTCTCTGCTCCTTCTTTCTCTGCCTCCCTCTCTCTCTGCCGGTCTTAGATGGAGCTGGCGATCGATCAACTGGACCTGGTCCATCACATGGTGGTCTATGGCTGCAAATAGTCTGTAAACCAGACCTATGAGCAGAAATGCCACATGGGAGAACCAGCTGATGAATACATCTGTGTAGTCTGCCTGTGGTGTAGGAGGGGTGACAGACTGCCCCCTTCTGGAGACTTTAATACATACACACATGCATGCATGAATTAACACCCACACACACATTAGTCTGCACTCTGTCTCTTCATTATTTATTCGTCTTCTCTGGCTTTTTAGCTTCTAGAAAACACTGGCATCCCTATTGGATGACAGGATAATGATGAGTTCTACAAGCTGGAAATTCACTACAACAACACGGTCCAAGAAGCAGATAACATTTTACTAGCTACAAGCTAGTATAACACTTTTCCAAACTACTGATAATGGATCAACAAGCTTTCCATGCTCCAATCTTAATTATTGTGTGTGACATGCAAATTGTGTGTAGGTATGTGTATAATGAGGGAGGAGTTTTTGTTGTGTGCTTGCTGTCTTGGCTTGTTAGTTTCAATCCATTTCTTTCTCTTGCACTGACATCCCTCCCTGCATATCTTCTGTCCTGCTACAGGCAATCAGGACCAGAGATAGTGAAATATAGGACACAACCGGCATCAGCTGTGGATTTGGAAACTAGGTTTCCACATGGTTTTCCACAGATAACTGACCACAAAATTCACAGCAACATGTAAACCAGAGGAGGCTGGTGGGAGGAGCTATATGAGGACGTGTTCATTGCAATGGCTTGAATGGAATCAATAGCATGGTATCAAACACATGGACACAACGTGTTTGACTCCATTCTTGCCTCCTCTGGTGTAAACTCTGTGGATTTGGAAACTGGAGGTGCTCCTGAGAAGAATGGGTCCTCATTTACTGTGACACAATGTACAGGAAATTGTGTACAGTGCAATATGAATGACAGAATGTTGTGTGCAGTGTAATACAAATGTGCTTTCTAAAGTTGAATATTCTAATGATATTATTATTATTGTTATTACTATTATTATTATGAATAATAGCAATATAAATCATGTTTTGTTATTTGTATTACTGTTGTTACTATAATAACTATCTAGCAATTTGTATGTATTTTATTTAACCTTTATTTAACTAGGCAAGTCAGTTAAGAACAAATTCTTATTTACAATGACGGCCAAACTGCGCCGCCCTATGAGACTCCCAATCACGGTCGGTTGTGATACAGCTCAGGATCGGACCAGGCTGTACTGATACATCTATCACTGAGATGCAGTGCCTTAGACCGCTGCGCCACTTGGGAGCTGTAATCATTACTGTTGATGCTGTTAACAATATTGTCAATGCCATATTATAATTTGTGCTATTTAAAAAAAAATATATTGTTAAACAATATTCGAAGTAAGAGTAAGAGTTTCGACCATTAGTGTTATTTTTATCATCTTCATTGGGGGACTAAAATAAAATAAAAATGTAACATGCGCCGAATACAACAGGTATAGATAGACCTTGCTGTCACGCCCTGACCATAGAGAGCCTTTTGTTCTCTATGTTGGTTTGGTCGGGGTGTGACTAGGGTGGGTGCTTTAGTTTTTCTATTTCTATTTTGGCCTGGTATGGTTCCCAATCAGAGGCAGCTGTCTATCGTTGTCTCTGATTGGGGATCATATTTAGACAGCCTTTTCCCACTGGGTTTTTGTGGGATCTTGTTTGTGTGTAGTGGCCTTCATGACTTCACGGTTCGGTTTGCTCGATATTGTTTTTGTGAGTTGAATTTAAATTAAACATGTGGAACTCTACGTACGCTGCACCTTGGTCCATTTATTCCAACGATCGTGACACTTGCAGTGAAATGCTTACTTGCAAGCCCTTAACCAACGTTTAAGAAAAGTAAGTGCTAAGTCAAATATGTGCAAAAATAAATACAAAATATTACAAATAATTAAAGAGCAGCAGTAAAATAACAGTAGCGAGGCTATATATGCAACTTCTGCTTCCAACTCACACCCTCAAACATTGTTCTCAATTGGCCTACCTGGTGAAAATAAAGGTGAAATAAATAATTACAATAATAAAACAATAGTGGTGAGCTCGCCTGGTAGGCTCATGTCACTGGGCGGCTGGACGTCCCGTTGTAGTCTGTAATAGTTAAGACACTTCTATTTTTAACAGAAATTGTTGAGGTCACGGCCTTCCTGATAGTTTTTGCGTACCCTGAGTTCATAACCAGTGGAAAGGTGATGTTTATAGTGCGTTCAGGACAACTGCGAATTCTAAAAAATACGAGATCAAATCATGACGTCGGTGATCGTCAGATCAGAAATACAAAGATCCAGAAAGAGACCAGAATTCCCGAGTTGGAATTGTTTTTTAAACAATATAATTTGTTTACAAATGTGATAGCTGTAATTTTAGTTCATGGCTTATGCAGCTTGTTGGTCATTAGACAATCGGCATTTCTCACTGAGTTCAAAGCACGGGAATGCATTCAACTGGTATTTACGGCTTTACAACTGGTACATTCCCACCTCCCACTTCGTAACGAACGCAGCATAACCGGTCAACGCACACGTGACTTCTTTTTAGACAGGAAGTGTTACATTATTTACATTCCGAAAATACAGCAGATGGTTTGAGGGGTTCCAGTTTATGATTCTTAAAGACGTTCAAAAAAATGCTACTTAAGTGTGTACCCAGAGATGAACATAGTATAATGGTCGTTCCTACATAAAGTAGAGGTAATCTTGTCTCGTAAGAGTTGGTATTACGCATATTCTCTTTGGCTAAGTGTGGAAAGTCATACCGGAAGTTATGTAACATGTTTGAAAGGGACCAATCATCCAAATGAAATATAAATTATAGAGGTAAGTCAGCGAAAGAAGTATTACATAGTTATGTCGTGGCTGAATAACATCAGTATATGTTGTAATTAGGACCATGTCTATTAGTACAGTTTCAGGTCGCTTAATGTAACTTGTTTTCGATGTGGCACATCGGCAAAGGACAGAGTCCCGTATTGGTAACATTTTCTCGTGGTTGGTCTCAAAACAGTAATAGGTGTTTGCGCTGTCCTTACAATGTTATCTTCCTAAATGAATTATGTTGCCTGAATATTCTGCACTTGTCACACGTTAGTCAATCCCCATATAATTGAGTTGTAGTTTCATAAATAGGCCTACTGCTGTCATGTTTTCCCGCTGTCTAAATAACCCTCGAATTCTATCCCATAGTAATACATTTCAACAATTTAAATGGTACCATTTCAATGAGAGGCAGTACATTGCTTGTTTGTAAATCATATAAGCTCAGTTCTTCTGTTTTATGAATGTTTTCTAGTTGTTTTGATGGTCATACTTCCCTGGATCACCCGAAGACTGCTCTTAAAAGCATGGAAACGTTGTCCAGTCACAGTGCTTACCTTCTCCAGCAGTTACAGGAGCAGAGGATACAGGGGCTCCTCTGTGACTGCATGCTAGTAGTCAAAGGAGTATGCTTCAAAGCCCACAAAAATGTACTTGCTGCATTTAGCTCCTATTTCAGGTGTGTCATTAATATTAATCATCCACAAGTCATGTAGTGAATATATTCAAGAATATTGCCATACTAGATGAATACCTTGATTCTTAGGATTTTGTTTTTCCCTTACTACTACTGCTGCTATTGAACAAAACAGACATGAAATGGAGATTCATCATGCTTTGTGTTCTCATATTATAGCCTGATAGAGCTCCCCAGGGATAAATTAGCAATGTGTCGACATTGTAAAATAACCTTTTTACTTTTGTCCCAGCAGGTCTTTGTTCCAAAATTCGCCAAGTCAAAAAAATGATGTTTTTCAACTGGTCATTCAGGATGTGGGAGGTATAGGCCAGATACTGGACTACATGTACACTTCCCATCTAGATGTCAACCAGGACAATGTACAAGCACTGTTGGACATCGCCCAGTGCTTACATGTCCCAAATGTTCAGAGCATGTGCAACACTTTCCTGAAACCCAGCGCTCCTGCTGTGGAGGCCCCCCCTTCTTTCTCATTGTCTGGTGTCTTGACCTCGGAACACGACTACCTCCTCGGGACTGGCCTTGCCCAAGACGTGGACCTTCCTTGCCCTTCTTCGGTAGGCCAGAGGTCTGCCTTTGGCAATGGGGCACCAATGTCTCATGGTGGGAACGCTACCTCTGAGACTACAGCCATTACCCAGCCAGTCCCAGAGAAGCAGCTAGTACACGGCTACAAGCTACGCAACTTCTACAGCAAGCAGTACTTCAAGCAGAGTGCTGCTGCGGAGACTAGCAATGCAGCATTAAACCAAGGCCCAAGTCCCCTGGTGCTGGTTGAAGAGCAGCAGTTCCAATTTGGGGTCACACAACCATGTGCGAATGCCCCTGTATGTTCAGGCAATGCGATTCAGTCAAACCCACCCTGTCCGCAGGCTATACCAGGTCAGAAGGAGTTTGGTTCAACGTTGCCTGCTGAAGACTTGTCAACCACAGCCAACCCAGAAGGAAAAGTCTCCCCTGTCAACAAGCCCATGCGGCCAAAGAAAGCAGTCTACCTGAAGAAATACAACTACCTGCGCCCTCAGAAGGCTCTAGAAGAGATGTGCCTGGAGCAGAGCAGCGAACCAGTCAACCACTGCCCAAAGGAGACTCACCAAGAGGAGGTAGTGGTCCAGAGTGAGACACCTGAAGCTCCCGTAGACTGCCTACCTCCCATAGACTGCCTGGCCAGAGACAGGGAAGTGGTGTTGGAGACCGCAATGGATTCTCAACTTCCAAGTCCACCTCCTGTTGACCAAGAGGAGGAACCGGACCCACCAACCATCAGTGATCCAACAGAACCAACTGGGCATAAGGTGCAGTACTGCTGTGAGATGTGCGGGAAGACCTTTAAACACCCAAGCAACCTGGAACTTCACAAGCGCTCACACACTGGTAGTTTGTTAATTTCACTATTGTGTCATTACTGAATTTTGGAGCCTTAAAATGTGTGGGAAAAATGCTCAAAAAAGTCGTATGCTGAATTTTGTAAGGTGAAAAATTGTTTTTGTTTTTTTTTTCTCACAGGGGAGAAACCATTCCAGTGTAATGTTTGCAGGAAAAACTTTTCACAGGTAAAGGTGCACAGTTATCCTTTGTTCAATCAATTTATGAAAGTAATTTAGTGTGTCCACTAGGAAAATAAGGAGGTTTACATGAACACTGTTTTTTTTGACAGGCAGGTAATTTGCAGACCCATTTACGACGCCATTCTGGAGAAAAGCCTTACATTTGTGAACTCTGTGGGAAAAGGTATACACTTATTTTTTTATATATTTTTTTACAATTTAGAAAAGTTTTCCATATTGGGTGATCTGTCACCATACTGCTTGAATGGACAGTTCTAAATCAGTTGTCTCCATCTCTGGTCCTGGTCAATTACTTGGTGGGCAGGCTTTTGATCTAGCCTAGCATTTGTAGACCCTTGCTCTAGATAGCACTGTGGATAGCACTACATATACAGAACACATTTACAAACAATACATTACATCTTCATAAGCAGTAACATAACATCATGAATGTGCATGTGCCACAGCCGTCTAGATAACAATGGATGTGAGTCATAACATGGACTCAGCCATCTAATGTGGTGTATTTGTGTTATGCTGACTACTTCTCCTTCCGTCACTGTGGCATTTCCCAGCTTTGCTGCCTCGGGAGATGTTCAGCGTCACATTGTGATCCACACGGGAGAGCGGCCACACCTGTGTGACATATGTGGACGCGGTGAGTGCTACAACCAACAAATTACTTGTCCCAGTATGGATTCCTGGCACAATATAAACATGGATTCTTAGATGTTACAGTATTCCTATGTGCGTTTTAAGGTGGGCAGTATATAATGTTTGAGAAATCAAACCTCAATGAATAATTCTAACATTCTCATAACATTACAAGCCCTGCTATATATAAGCATTTAAAAATGTAAAGAAACAACAATTAAACGTGTTTATAATAGTGATGGAAAGTTTGGCTCATTTTACTAATCTTTGACTCGTTCAGTCAAAAGAACAAATCTTTAGACCCATTTGGTTCATTTGAGTCAATGGCCAGAGCACGCTGGACCCCCTACTGGCGGAAGATGAACTGAAAACTCAAGAGTCATGAGTCTTCAAGCCCGTCTCATTCACATGTCGTTCACCATAGCGGGCTTAGCGTAATTTGTGACTGAGACTTATAAATGTGTGCTTTAAACAATTGATTGCTAGGCATACAAATAAGATTATTTATTGATCTATTTGAAATGAGGTCTAGTTGTGGCAACAACCGGACTAGATTGTGAACGTCTCTTGGCGGAATGCATTGCTTGACTGTCGTGAGGCTCAAGCACAATGTCGCTTGCAAACCGCACCTCCCGAACACATTTTTTTTCTCAAGTTCGAATTTGTTGACCAGGGGCTGTGTATGTTTTGGTTCTTCAAAGCTGCGTCCATCATAAAATTCAATAATAAATTAATTGCATTAATTCTTGCACCATGCAATCTATTATCAGTTCTAAACATGTATTTTTCTTCTCTGTGATCATGATGTATTTTCCTGCATGCGTATATGACAGACAGTTGGTGGTCGGAGCACGTCTCTGGAGCCGCTGATCTGGAGGAGCGTGTATTAATCCTGCTGAAAGACTCAGTGCTACCAGCACTAGCAGGTCAAATGAACGACTAAAACGAATGAGTCACTCAGAAAAACAAATCGTGACTCTCGAGTCAGTTACAAGAGTCGTTCAAAAAAGACTAATTGTTTGCAAACTGCACATCACTAGTTTTATAAACATGCATTTATTAAGGATGATTCATGTCGATCTCCTATCTATCCATTATTATTAAGTGTTACCAAGTCCTCTTTGAATGCATGTTGTATCCTTCCTTACTCAGGGTTCAGTAACATCAGCAACCTGAAGGAGCACAAGAAGACTCACACTACAGACAGAGAGTTCACCTGTGACCAGTGTGGCAAGTCCTTCAACATGCACAGGAAACTGCTGAAGCACAAGATCAGACACTCTGGGGACAAACCGCACACCTGCCAGACCTGTGGTGCGTATCAACCTGTATTAGGACCGCCTCTGAGGGGACAGACCCTGAGGCTGTCCGAATATGGATACTGTATTTCATAGATACAGACATGAAGACCACAAGAAAAGTTTGGTAGAATTTTTTTTTGGTCTATGAATATAGTTTTCCAAATTCAGGCAACAGTATATTTTGCTGCATGAAGGCAGTTGTTGAGAGCACAATGTCAATGGATGGTTGATTGTGTTGGTTGGGTATATCATGATGACTCATATCAAACCGTACTGCAGGGAAGAGCTTTGCTGGGTCGGGCGACCTGCGTCGCCACGTGAGAACGCACACGGGGGAGAGACCCTACCTCTGCAACACCTGCGGCAAGAGCTTCACCCGCTCGGCTGTCCTTAGGAGACACTGCAATATGCACTGCAAGGCCACGCCGGACGACTCCAGCCCTGACGTAGAGGACCCAGAGCAGCCTGGCAGTAGCAGTATAGACGGAGGAGGAGGAGGAGGCCCATTCCACAAGCCTGTCAGCCACAGTAAAGCACCTGAGCCCAGGCAACCACCACCAACCTCCAATACCGTGATGGAACTCGATAAGCCTTCGCCCCCACCAGCACATACAGAAGCCCCGTCGACTAGCATCCACCTCATCCCCTCTACCTCAACATCCTTCCCCGAGCTGCGCTCCATCGTTCCCCAGCACCTCCTCCCCTCCACCCCCTCCCAGCAGCAGGAGAAGTGCCCTCCTCTAGCAGACTCCCTGAAACTGGGCAAAGCTCACCTACCTCAAGAGGCCCTTGTGTTTGGCCCCTATGTGGAGAATGGGCCGGTGGGTGTGGAGATACAACAGCAGGGGTCTGGGGCCTC
This sequence comes from Oncorhynchus mykiss, assembly GCF_057628025.1. Lineage (NCBI taxonomy): Eukaryota > Metazoa > Chordata > Actinopteri > Salmoniformes > Salmonidae > Oncorhynchus > Oncorhynchus mykiss. Next base: position 68,062,634 of record NC_143028.1, read on the forward strand.
GGTGGTGGCCCGGCCGTACCTCTCAGCCCCAGACAGTTACTGTGGGGCCCTCCCAGGGGCTAGCCGTCCCAGTGGTACCTCCTACAGGGCAAGTGAGGGACCCTTCTTTTCCAGTGTAACACTATGGGGGCTGGCCATGAAAACACTGCAGAATGACAATGACCTGGAGCAGTGAAAGCTGGAGCAAGTAGTGCGTCTAATGTGGCTTCCTTTCCTTGTCTCCTTTTGTCAGCACTGATTTGAAGACACTGTTGTAGGGCAAAACCACATGATGATAATTTGTCTGTTCAGTGCTTTCACATCATTGTAGATGAAGGGAAGGAGATGAGGAAAGGAGGTCACTCGTCTATTCAGAATTAGCCATAGAGTTTCCTTATGATGGAAGACTGCTTAGCACTATGATATTATCTAACTTCAATGAGTAGAATATAACACTCAGGTTTTTCCTTTTATAGGATATTGTTAAGATGGCAAAAAACGTATATTCTTTCTGGATAAGTATGCACTGTTTTGAAATAAAATATGCCAAAAAATATAGTTTTTTGGTTTAAAATATATTGTATTTTCATGCAGTAATGTTACAATGGTGTATTGTGTAAGCCTGCTCTGTCAGCCACACAACATAGAGGAAATGTATTTCTGGTTCATTATGGCTTCAATAAGTGTCTCCTTTTAGTTGATCCAAGCCACTGGCTAAATGTTCTCTTCAGAACAGGGATTTAGTCTGCAGTCTGAGGTCTCTGACCCCCATGAAGATAACATTAGGCATGAACGTGAAGTCATGAGAATGATCACAGCTAAAGTCTATGGATTGAGAATAGGCACAGACAATATATCATCAAGTCAGAAATATTGCTATTATAATGTAATATTTACTATTAAATTCACAATAAAGTGGAATGGGAACGATAGCAAAGCATAGCAAAATGTCTATCAGAAGGCCTTCCCGCAGCCACTGCCCTAAAACAGGTTCATGTGAGCTGGGCACGGCGCTGTTCAGCGGCTATGGAGCTGAAATTTGAGATCAGTCCTCCACTTTGCGTTGATCGCAGTACTGTTTTTGGTGCGCCAGTTTTATGACACAATAAGGACATACATTTCTCAAACTATTCACTTTTGGGCTGAAGAACTATAGCTAATTGTAACTAAACACGGCCACCTACACATTATGATAAAGTTGCTTATTTCCATAACAGGAGTAATTTTTGTATAATTCTAAGTATTGTGTAATAGATTAGCCCTAAAAAAAAGTCACAATAGGGAAAAACGGCAATCTAAGTTGGTAAGAAGGGGTGCACAAATAACACAACATTTGTTTTGTTAATGTAACAATTTTCTTGCCCTGAACCTGCTCTCAAGAGTTAATGTCTTGTGTTGCCTATGTAGGGGATGTAATGTTGTTACATCACTTACGCTGCCAACAGCAGCATCCATAGCTCGAAGGGACGCCTTTGAGGAGCATCAACGAGAGCTTGGCCATATTGTGCACCCAGTTTGTCGTAAATCGTCTGCGTCACACCTACACCGGCGTTCTCAGTTAAAGCAATAAAATAGGACAACAAAATAAATACGGACTTCAAGTAAAAACGTTAACCGGTAAGTGCTGATGTATTAGTCAATAGCATATACAGGTTTATCGTTCGTATCATTAAAATTGTGCTTATTGCAGCCGTAACATTCATAGGATACAATGGATGTGTTATTTTCGAGCGCTCCTTCGTGTATTTTTGAATGAAATTAACGAAAATAAATTAACGAAAATAATCCACCTTGCATACAGTATATTTTATCAATTGCAATGTGATATGTAGGTCTGATTTTGCTTAATCTCGGGTGATTCGCTACGTTAAAATAAAATGAAAACAATCACATGCCATTCAATTTTGACGACGCATACATGTATTTCTCAGACAATCACTGAACGATTTGTATCTCTCCGAGCAGGTTATACATTTACAGCCTTTCGTCTGGGAAAATGGTTAAATTGGGGAATAATTTCAGTGACAAAAACAACGCCAAAGCCGTCTCAGAAGATGGATTCGACACCATTCCCCTTATAACACCCTTAGATGCCAGTCAACTGCAGTTCCCTGCACTCGACAAGGTAAGATTTATTCAAGGGACTTGAATGCCTATTGATACAATAGATCTACGCTACCCATTGTCAAATATTGTCATGGGGTCCGTTTTCTTTATAGTCTGAAATAATATGAATGTGGTCAAATAAGGACCCAAATGGAAATAAACGTGTCTAGAGATAATATAATCACTGTTTGGTCAATAGCCTCAAATAAACATATGTAAACCTATTCTCCATTACACACATGAAGGAAATAGCCCACAATTTATTGCACTTGAATAAACACCTTCATGCAGGCCTATGAGCTCATTGTTTACACATCTTGGTATTTTTCCTTGTGTTTCAGGTGGTGGTAAAGACCAAAACAGACTATGATGGGGGGAACAAGAAGAGCAGGCTGCGGTCCCCAAAAATAGCAGAATTCTCAATAAGCATAATCGAAGGGGTATCTGAACGACTCAAAGTAAGACATGTTACATTCTTCTTCTTCTTCACCCTATCACCTCAACCTCGTGATTATTAAAACTGCTGCCATGGCAATGGCCTTTTAATGGTTTTGTCACACTCAGTACACTCAGGCAAATTCGTATCGTCTTTCACTAATTGGTCTTTTGACCAATCAGATCAGCTCTGTAAAAGAGCTGATGTGAAAAGATCTGATGTGATTCGTCAAAATACAAATTTTGTAGCAAAAATCCGAATTGGGCTGTCTGTCTAAACACAACCAGAGGTCTTTGAGAAGCAAATTGTTCAATTGCTACAGATCATCATCTTAAAAAGCCATATCTGCTCTGATTTGCAAGCTATCAAAGTGTCGGCCATCAACACCAATGGAGCAAATGCATCCCATGACGTCCCATAGCACTTGATTTGTATATCTATAGTGCTCTTCGTGGTGTTTCCCAGCTTAATAAGGCGTAATGTTATCACTTGTAAGACATGCACTGTAGATGAAAGGGACATTCATTACATGGGTTCTTCTCTGGCACCAAGACTGGTTTTGCATAGCATCCCCTCATTTACATTTTTTTTTAAATTATTTTTGCAAGATGTTTCTAACTGAGAAATATGACATCTATATCCTGGAAATCAGAATAACTTTTATTAAACCTCTGTCAAATAAAATTCACTATGTTTTGTCCCCCGACCAAGACAAGATCAGGGTCTATATTCATAAAGTGTCTGAGAGTAGGAGAGCTGATCTAGGACCAGTTTTGCCTTGATTATAATGATCCTAAATCAGCACTGCTACCGAGACTTTTAATGAATATGGCCCAGGCCTCATCACTGAGTGATTTCTCCAACACCTCTCTCCCACTCCCCGCCTCCTCAGTTCCTCAAAGCGCCAGTAGTCATTGCGTAACACCCTAGCGATGTCAGTGCAATGTTCTTGTGCAGACTCTTTTAAAGACGTCATGTTTCTCACTCTGTTCAGTTTAATATCCAATTCATATTCCCTAATCAAACCCTCAGCCACGTCTTGATGAGCTCTTGTAGATCTGAACAATAGAATAGGTGCAATAAGAAATATGGTAATAACTCCACCTAGCCTTCTGGCCCTGTATCCATAAAGCGCCACAGAGTAGAATCGAGGGGCTAGGCACCTTCAGTAACCCAGAGGTGATGTTTGTGTCTCATCTTCCCAGGTCACTCTGCTGGTGATTTGTACTTTGGCGTTTCTGGTTTGCGTGGTGTTTCTGGTGGTCTATAAAGTCTACCAGTATGAGCAGCCCTGTCCAGATGGCTTCATGTATGTGGTAAGCAACTAAGCATGCCTCTTTTTTTCCTCTTAAGTATTCAAGTACCAATGAAGACCGACATCTTTAAGAAATCCACTAATCATATCAATGGCAGCATACAATTGCATCTGCGAGATAAAATAATTGATTTACCACAGCAAGTTCTCTCTCTCTGTTATTGGCAACTTGATGTTTGGTAATTTTGGAAATGACAGGTTTTCACAGGCACTTCCTAGACTCCAAGTCTTGCTTCTCTTCACATTTCTATAGTTATTCCCTTTGTTCCTCTGTTAAATCTCTCTCCCGCTCTTTCCCTGTCTTGCAGCAAGGTCGGTGCATGCCGATGGGGATGTACGGTTACTACCCCCCTGGCGGGCGCGGGCGTCTCTTCACCATCATCAACCACTACAACATGGCCAAGCAGACCATCACCCGGTCCGTGTCCCCGTGGATGACCGTCATGTCTGAGGAGAAGGTCACCCAGCAAGAGACAGAGACCCACCAGAAGCTGGCCTAACGCACTGGGCTGTATTCAGAGGTGAAACGTTAAGAATGTTACAAATAGAACTACAATAAATAGAGCTCACCTGATGCCCAATTCAACATGAGCGATAATCACATCTGTTCTACAAAATGTATTTCTAATCTGAGTGTTTTGTAACGTTGCACCCTTCTGAACAGACCCTAGGATCACCATCCAGCCGTGTGAAAAATAGTATACACGGTGCCGTTCAAGCAAACCCGAAATCTGGAAAAACGTTCTTTAGCTAAAATGGTTGTTCTTGAGCTACGCCAGTTTTAACTGATATGATATAACTGCAATGTATCAGGCATAATGTGTTTTAATCAGTGAAATTGACAAATGCATTTGTGTAAGCACAGACAGGAACTGTTGTTGGATGGGTATCTGGTTTGTTTGAATACATACACAGACAGACACTTGTTGACAAAACATCTTTGTACATAAACATAATGGGGAATAAAATCTCACTTCAGTACCCCAAATATAAACTGACAACCATTCTAGTGTCTGCGGCGCTGGTTTAAACACATGCACGGTTCATTTTGTCAGGCTTCTGCATTTCACACAACCATACTTTGTCTTCATTACTACAAAACATTTAAATTACTGTCAGAGCATGTGCCATTTAACCCTTGAGATACAGAAATGTATAACTTTTTACTCCGACTGTTTTGCCTCTCCCATTTGTGGATGAATGGGTGTGTGTGACTCACTTTAAGATTCATTTTAAATTACTTTAATTGACTATTTGTGTAGAGGACTTTTTTAATTCTGACTCTTGTCCAATAGGAAAAAAGGGCGGTACTACCTAAACTAGTCCAATAAGAAATGCTCATTTTTGTTTTCCATTTCAAGAGGCCTGAATTCGACACAGGTATGATGTTCTTTATATTTATCCTGCATAATTGAACCCTCTGTAGTTTATCCGTCTCCACATGCAGCACTTAGAGCTCTTCTTTATTGGGACTGACACTATATTTGATCAGGCACTATGTCAATGCCTTCATAAAGCATGGGAATGCTTATTGTCACTGAATAGCATATCCTGTTTTCTTCTCGTTGCTATTGAATGTAAACGTGTAATGCTATATGAATAGGATTCTGTAGCTGTCAGTCACCATAGAACGCAGTCAAGTCATAAAGTGATGTGTAGTAGAACTCAAGAACTCTAAAAATGAAACCTCTGAAAAATGTGATTAATACATGGCTTTTCTTTTCAACATGTCATTTAAGAGTAATGCCTTCTGTTCTCACAGATTTTTTTATACAATGACGTAAACAGAAGTACATTTGATGCTGTTTTTTTTGTTGGGACAAATGAGTAATAGGCTTTGAGCTGGAAACCAATGTAAACAAATATCTATTAAAATGCACATTTCAAAAACGTTTTGAGTAATCCATATCTCAACACGATGAAGTTCATTCATGTATTGACGGGGATGGTGTAATAATGCTTAATCTTGTATCAGTAGTGTTCAATTCCCTTAAGATAAAGGAAATCATGTAATTTCCCCAGGGCCTTGATCAAAGTGAGATATTGGAGTGATATAATCCTTTTGCTGGGATATAGGATCATCCAAATGAACAGATTTTCAGAAGCATAAATCTGAGAATGAAATCTCTAAAGCTCATTGTTCCAAAGGCCATTTTCTGGATTGAGGTTCATCTGTGGATACTGTTGGTTTGTCATACACTAGACTGGAGAATAGCTATAGTACAATTTGTATAATATACAGGTAACTGCCAAAATAATGGAAACACTTGAGTAAATGAGGGATACAAAGTGTATCGAAAGCAGGTGCTTCCACACAGGTGTGGTTCCCTAGTTAATTAAGCAATTATCATGCTTCAGGTCATGTATGAAAATGCTGGGCATGCCATTATTTTGGCTACCATGGCTATGCCCCCATAGGATCACAATGACCATCCACAGGGCACAAGTGGTCACTGAATGGTTTGATGATGTAACGATCATCTGCCATGGCCATCTCAGTCACCAGATCGCAACCCCTTGGAACACTTATGGGAGATTCTGGAGTGGCGCTTGACAGCCTTTCCCACCACCATCAACAAAATACCAAATAATGGAATTTCTTGTGGATGAATGGTTTTGCACAGTGGTGTGTATTTGTGGATGCCAAGGGAAGCCAGGCTTCCCACAAAAATAGACCCCTCAAATATTTATTTTGTCTCTGTTTCATAATTTTCCTTCAATTTGCAAGAAGCTGATGACTGTATCTCACAGGAGAACATCAGAGCGAGCAAAACAGTGCCCCTCTGTCTCTACGTGTAGGCCATCTATCTGATACTGTCTGGTCCAAACGAGTATGACATTGTTGCCACCCGTAGCATTGAATGCAAGGGAAGCCAGCAAGCATTTGGCCTCCCTTGACAAAAAAAAAGCATAACGAAATTGCCAATCAGTGTTAAGCTAAACTGAGCGAGCTCAACTGTGAATGTTCCTGGCGGGGGGAAAAAAGTGTCAAGGGAAGCCAGCTTGGATTTGGCATCTCTCCTATCAAATCGCTTTGAAGACATACGTCATTAACAGAAGCAACTTGAATTGTTGCATCTTGTGTTGTTGTCCACCGGTGGCTAGATAACTAGCTAGCTAAAATGATCCCTTTCCTAAATTAGACATGAGTGGAGATAAGGATTTGGACTTGTGGTTTTACCTAATTCTCCGTACTGGCCAATGATTATAACAGCAATTCTGAGCCAACCATTAATTCATACATTGTTGTGCCCCTGGCCTGAGAGGATGGAAGTCCAATATGTAGCTAGATGTAGAAGGCTAATGTTAACTAGCTAACGTTGCCCATGAAGGGAAGTTTGTCTAGCGAGCAAATATTTTAGCCAGGTTGCCTAGGACAACAAAAAATACGTGTGTACTGTATGACAGAGTGATAGACCATTTCGTCAACATGAAAGAGAGGGGGATGGTATTGGCGTTTCACTACAAGTAGGGCGAGTCAACATGTTTTTCTACTTGCGCAAACGCAAACAGAAATAAGAATGAAGGACATCATATTTAACTTCTGTTGATTGGACTAAATTGTTTTTGGTATCTTTTAGATGTCACTGTATTACACTAAGCAGAGGTGATTTGAGGATGTTGAAGTTGAAATGGTGCTGGAACAGAGGAGGCAGTTATTGTTTTCTTTGTTGAATTAGCAGCAGACAGAGTAGGTTGTAATATGGCTTTTTTTGGAGGGGGGGGGGGGGGGGGGGGTTGGCTTCCCCAGTGATTTTACCCACGCACCGCTGCTGGTGTCTCATCCATCCAATAGAGTTCCAGACACTTGTAGAATCTATGCCAAGGTGCATTGAAGCTGTTCTGGCTCATGGTGGTCCAATGCCCTATTTATGACACTATGTTGGCATTTCCTTTATTTTGGCAGTTACAGTGCCTTGCGAAAGTATTCGGCCCCCTTGAACTTTGCGACCTTTTGCCACATTTCAGGCTTCAAACATAAAGATAAACTTTTTGTGAAGAATCAACAACAAGTGGGACACAATCATGAAGTGGAACGACATTTATTGGATATTTCAAACTTTTTTAACAAATCAAAAACTGAAAAATTGGGCGTGCAAAATTATTCAGCCCCTTTACTTTCAGTGCAGCAAACTCTCTCCAGAAGTTCAGTGAGGATCTCTGAATGATCCAATGTTGACCTAAATGACTAATGATGATAAATACAATCCACCTGTGTGTAATCAAGTCTCCGTATAAATGCACCTGCACTGTGATAGTCTCAGAGGTCCGTTAAATGCGCAGAGAGCATCATGAAGAACAAGGAACACACCAGGCAGGTCCGAGATACTGTTGTGAAGAAGTTTAAAGCCGGATTTGGATACAAAAAGATTTCCCAAGCTTTAAACATCCCAAGGAGCACTGTGCAAGCGATAATATTGAAATGGAAGGAGTATCAGACCACTGCAAATCTACCAAGACATGGCCGTCCCTCTAAACTTTCAGCTCATATAAGGAGAAGACTGATCAGAGATGCAGCCAAGAGGCCCATGATCACTCTGGATGAACTGCAGAGATCTACAGCTGAGGTGGGAGACTCTGTCCATAGGACAACAATCAGTCGTATATTGCACAAATCTGGCCTTTATGGAAGAGTGGCAAGAAGAAAGCCATTTCTTAAAGATATCCATAAAAAGTGTCGTTTAAAGTTTGCCACAAGCCACCTGGGAGACACACCAAACATGTGGAAGAAGGTGCTCTGGTCAGATGAAACCAAAATTGAACTTTTTGTCAACAATGCAAAACGTTATGTTTGGCGTAAAAGCAACACAGCTGAACACCATCCCCACTGTCAAACATGGTGGTGGCAGCATCCTGGTTTGGGCCTGCTTTTCTTCAGCAGGGACAGGGAAGATGGTTAAAATTGATGGGAAGATGGATGGAGCCAAATACAGGACCATTCTGGAAGAAAACCTGATGGAGTCTGCAAAAGACCTGAGACTGGGACGGAGATTTGTCTTCCAACAAGACAATGATCCAAAACATAAAGCAACATCTACAATGGAATGGTTCAAAAATAAACATATCCAGGTGTTAGAATGGCCAAGTCAAAGTCCAGACCTGAATCCAATCGAGAATCTGTGGAAAGAACTGAAAACTGCTGTTCACAAATGCTCTCCATCCAACCTCACTGAGCTCGAGCTGTTTTGCAAGGAGGAATGGGAAAAAATGTCAGTCTCTCGATGTGCAAAACTGATAGAGACATACCCCAAGCGACTTACAGCTGTAATCGCAGCAAAAGGTGGCTGAATAATTTTGCACGCCCAATTTTTCAGTTTTTGATTTGTTAAATTTTTTTGAAATATCCAATAAATGTCGTTCCACTTCATGATTGTGTCCCACTTGTTGTTGATTCTTCACAAAAAAATACAGTTTTATATCTTTATGTTTGAAGCCTGAAATGTGGCAAAAGGTCGCAAAGTTCAAGGGGGCCGAATACTTTCGCAAGGCACTGTATGAAAGACCATAAGGTTTTCAAAAATAATTTTCTTCATCTCAACAAAGCGTAAGTCTACAATGTGTATGGTCAAGACCTCAATACAAACAAAGAATAATGAATAGCTCAAAAACCACTTACTTCCTTTGAGAAAGACAGCAGAGGACAGTTGCTGTTGATGCAATAACAAGCATTGTGGTCAGTATGTGATACTGATTGCCCATATATGCACACAGTACAGGTGGACGACAGCACTTTGCATTCAGCCAACTGTGTGCTTTACTGCATTTGTAAACATGCGTTTACACGGTCCTCTTGTGGATCGAGTACCGTTGACAGTAGTGAAGTCGTCCTCAAAGCACATGTCTGGGGTCAGTTCTCTTCGGAGTAGGACAAGCTGGTCCTAAACCCAACATTTCGTCCATCCAACCATATACCTCAATGTGATAACCACTTAAGCCCAGGCTGATGTCACTCCCTGCTGATGGAAGTCACTTACTTCCTGGTTCTGCCAGGTTCAAGGGGTTAGCTGTCATACCAATCCAGGAAGAGCAGAGAGAAGGAGCACATGACAAGGAAGAAGAGAATCCAGACACGGAATCCAGCATTGTTTTGGATGGCCTGGAAACGCAAGGCAAGCATATGATGAAACCACAGAGTTAAAAGACATCAATGGCTGTGCTAAGCACCTCAAGAGTCAGTCACAAATATTTGGTACATTTGTTTTTCTAAAAGTTACATCCACCAAAGGAAACATGGACACCCTCATAATAAAAACATATATTTAGATAAATATTTCAAAATATGTTATATATAATATATAATATCTACACACAATAATATACTGTACAGTATAAAGAGCAGGGTAAACTACTGGGGTTGTTTAGCATAACCTTCCATTACCTCTCGGATGTCCTCGTTTCCCTCTTTGACGTTTTCAGTGGCTCCCACGACTAGCTGATGGATACTGTCTATCTCAGTTTCCTGTGAAGAACACAAAACAGGAAATAATAACACATCAATAACACTTTATTAAGTGGGATGGGCATTGGACCAGGGGGAATAAGGAAGTCGCTCACTTGCATTAGCACCTTCTCCGCAAAAATCTCCTGGAGACGTGAGATTTCGACAACCTTGCCTTCGATTTGCCTGAAAAACATTGGGAGGAGATTAATCTTTGCGTCACCTCAGTCATATTTAGGAATGTAGTGGTAAGAATGGTCTGAAGGGCTGATTAAACACTAACCTGACTTCATCTACTAGGTTGCTCATCTCACTCACCAGCCTCTGGTTCTCCTGTTCAAACTAGACAGAGTGAAACCCAATCAAATAAACATTTATTTTTCATTTGCAAAGGATACAACATGTGTAAACAGTACAGCTAAATGCTTACTTACAAGCTCTTCCTCAACAATGCAATGTCTAATATCAAAATACGAAAATAGAAAATCAGAATAGGATTTTAAAGAGCACGGAATCTATACTAGGTCAGATATCTACAAATACAAACACGGGAAGTAAAACACATGAGAATGTACACAAGGTCAGTACCAGTATCAATATCAATATGCAGTTGGTAGATAGTGCATTCGGACCCCTTGACTTTTTCCACATTTTGTTACGTTAAAGCCTTATTCTAAAATGTATTAAAACATGTTTTTCTCCCTCAATCTACACACAATACCGTATAATGACAAAGCAAAAACAGGTTTTTAGAAATGTTTGCAAATGTATTCAAACTAAAAAAACTTAAATATCACATTTTCATAAGTATTCAGACCCTTTACTCAGTACATTGTTGAAGGAGCTTTGGCAGCGATTACAGCCTTGAGGCTTCTTGGGTATAACTCTACAAGCTTAGCACACCTGTATTTGGGGAGTTTCTCCCATTCTTATCTGCAGATCCTCTAAAGATCTGTCAGGTTGGATGGGGAGCTTCACTGCACAGCTATTTTCAGGTCTCTCCAGAGATGTTTGATTGGGTTAAAGACCAGACTCTGGCTGGGCCACTCAAGGACATTGAGACTTGTGCCAAAGCCACTCCTGTGTTGTTTTGGATGTGTGCTTAGGGTTGGAAGGTGAACCGTCGCCCAAGTCTGAGGTCCTGAGCGCTCTGGAGCAGGTTTTCATCAAGGATTTCTCTGGCCTTTGCTCCGTTATTCTTTTCCTCGATCCTGACTAGTCTTCCAGTCCCTGCCACTGAAAAACATCCCCACAGCATGATGCTGCCACCACCATATGGATGGTGCCAGGTTTCCTCCGGATGTGACGCTTGGCATTCAGGCCAGAGTTCAATCTTGGTTTCATCAGACCAGAGAATCTTGTTTCTCATGGTCTGAGAGTCATTTAGGTTCCTTTTGGCAAACTCCAAGTGGGCTGTCATGAGACTTTTACTTAGGAGTGTCTTCAGTCTGGCCACTCTACCATACAGGCCTGATTGGTGGAGTGCTGCAGAGATGGTTGTCCTTCTGAAAGGTTCTCCCATCTCAACATAAGAACTCTGGAGCTCTGTCAAAGTGACCATCGGGTTCTTGATCTCCTTCCTGAACATGGCCCTTCTCCCCCGATTGCTCAGTTTGGCCAGCTCTATGAAGAGTCTTGATGGTTCCAAACTTCTTCTATTTAAGATTGACGGAGGCCACTGTGTTCTTGGGGACCTTCAATGCTGCATAAATGTTTTAGTACCCTTCCCCAGATCTGTGCCTCCACACAATCCTGTCTCGGAGCTCTACGGACAATTTCTTCGACCTCATGGCTTGTTTTTTTTGTATGACATGCACTAAGGGACCTTAAATAGATAGGTGTGTGCCTTTCCAAAGCATGTCCTATCACTTGAATTTACCACAGGTGGACTACAATCAAGTTGTAGAAACATCTCAAGAATTATCAATAGAAACAGGATGCACCAGAGCTCAATTTCGAGTCTCATAGCAAAGGGTCTGAATACTTACGTAAATAAGGTATTTCTGTTTTTATTTTAAAGTAATTAGCCCCCCAAAAAATGTAAACTGTTTTCGCTTTGTCATTATGAGGTATTGTGTGTAGATTGATGAGGAACAACATAATTTAATACATTTTAGAATAAGGTTGTAACATAACATTTGGAAAAAGTCAAGGGGTCTGAATACTTTCTGAATGCACTGTACACGTAGGCAGGGGTAAAAGTGACTTGAATTACATGAGATCAGACAACAACCTAGAGACAATAATAGAAAAGTGCATTGAGGAAAGAGAGAGCAAGCACATGTTAGCATACACAACATTTCTGTTCCATACCATCTGCATCTCCTCAGGTGAGAGCTCGTCATCCACACGACCCTGGCCCTCCTCCCACAGGCTCACAGTGTTCTCCGGGACCTCCATCACGCTCCGCTCTTCAGGGAGAAAACAAGGAGATGTACACTTCACATCACTGTAAATAGACTTTTTCTATTGTATGTTTGTTTATTCCATGTGTAACTCTGTGTTGTTGTTTGTGTCGCACTGCTATGCTTTATCTTGGCCAGGTCGCAGTTGTAAATGAGAACTTGTTCTCAACTAGCCTACCTGGTTAAATAAAGGTGAACAAAAATAGTCAGCTGTTCTCAAAATAGATTTTCTTTCCACTCAATGGGATCACCTCTTGGTCTATGTACTCACCACCGCTGCTGCTCTCCTCCTTGGATGTTTTCTCCTCGCTGTGCTGTTCCACCTGTGGGCTCTTCTCCACCACCGTCCTACTGTGGTGGTGCTCTGGCTCTAGTCGGGACCTAGAATAATATCAAAACGCCAAAGGCAAGCTCAGTCTTCTTAAATGTCAAGAAAAACACTAAAGGGATAGTTTGTGTGTTTGGCATTGAAGCCTTTTAATTCATCATTCAGATGTACTCGTGGATACCATTTTGTATGTCTCTGCATCCAGTATGAATGAAGTTAGAGGTAGTTTTGTGAGCCAATGCTAACTAGCATTAGCGCAATGAGTGTAAGTCTGCAGGAACATAGACTTCCCATGATTGTACTAACGCCAGTTGGCAACTTCCTTCAAACTGAACGCAGGGATATAAAAATGGTATCGACGAGTTCATCTGACTCCGGGGAAGTAGATAAAATCTCAAACTATCCCTTTAAGGCAAGGTCACAACAAGTTTTATGGAGATAGATTACTGCCATAATATTGTAAATGAATGAAGAATAATGCACAAATAAATTACATGTAAAAATACAGACTAATAATAGACATTTATTGTCAGAATTCAGCCCAAGCGTCCCTAAAATCAAGAATTCTAACAATAAATGAATAATTCAAGGTATTTTTTGTTTCATCCTTCCATCGAGAATAATAGCTACTCGAATACTCACAGTCTCTTCTTGTCTACCACTCTCTTCACTCGTATAGCCCTCTGCTCGGAATAAAGCTTGCATACTCCTGCAAACAATGATCGACACAAATCATATATTGTCAACATTACTACAAAGTACAGTACTTACAATACGCACAGACATCAAATATATACCGGCATCACTAACGAGCCCACCTTTCAAATACATCTCGATTAGGTCGAGGACCGCCCCCCTGTGCTCTTTAATCTGGGTCGATATGACCCGTTTCTCAGCTGGAAGGGCGACAAAAAAATGAGAAAAAAAGTGTTATTAATATTGTGTATTTAAGCACACACACACACACACACACACACACACACACACACACACACACATATCCAACCTTCAGAGCGGAGCTGCTTGATGGCTTCAGAGCAGGTTCTCATGAAGATCTGGGCGTCCTGGTCGATCTGGTCTCGCTCATTGTCTGTCATCCGGGTTAGATCTGATGAGATGAGACTGTAAACACACAAAGCAATAAAATAAAAAACGTATTTCAAATTCCAGTTTTTTTATTACATTCATATAGAAGTCAATACAATCCGTGAGCATACAACATATCATAAATGCAAGTAATTAAACAAAACCAATATTAAAAGTGTCAGGATAGATGGTCGTTGAGATGGTATCAAGAGCTAGATAGTATTGATCCCAGATCTGCTATAAACCAGATCTGCTGATTCTGTGCAGTTAAATTAAATCAGTTACTCTGCTGACTGACACACACACACACACACACACACGATGACAGACACGTGTACAGTTATCTTCATTTTCTGTCGAAGAAACATGAAAAGGGCGCCCAGACCTTTGCCGTGTTTAATAAAGAAGCAATATACGTACATATTATACAAGTCTATGGGAAGATAATGTCATAGCATGTACTTCTTCCCATTTAAATTAATAATATGTTTCATTCATAACATTTGTATTTAATATTCTCCATTGAACACAGGTATAAAGAAATCATATTAACAATTTGGCTAATGGATCTAAATTGCTGGCTCATACTGAATTTAGGCGTAGGCCCATACTACATTTTATTCCGCTGCTCTATAGCTACATACAGGTAACTACCAAAATAAAAGGAGACACTTGAGTAAATGAGGGATCAAATTAAATAAAATTGTATTTATCACATGCACCGAATACAACAGGTGTAGAACTTACAAGCCTTTAACCAACAAAGCAGTTCAAGAAAGAATTAAGAAAATATATACTAAATAAACTAAAGTAAAAAATAATATTAAAAAGTAACAAGAAAATGACATAATAACGAGGCTATGAATAGTCCGGGTGTCCATTTGATATTCTTGTTCAGCAGTCTTATGGCTTTGGGGTAGAAGCTGTTAAGGAGCCTTTTGGTCCTAGTCTTGGAGCTCCGGTTCCGCTTGCCGTGTGTAGGCAGAGAAAACAGTCTATGACTTGGGTGACGAGTATTTGACAATTTTTTGGGCTTAGTATATAGGTCCTGGATGTCAGGAAGCTTGGCCTACCTGGTTAAATAAAGGTGATTTAAAAAAATATTTTTTAAATACAAATAATATGACTTTGAAGGCAATATGTTTCAACGAGTAAAAAAAAAAAAAGTAAACCTAGACTATAGACATGCCAGCATTCAGTCATAACTCATGCCACATAGGCTAGGGAAAGCATACATACACTGTACAGCGAAACAGGCTACAGTAAGATAACCAGAATACATCCATGAATGTAACACAGTAGCCTGTGTGACACAGCACAGGCAATGACAAAGATCATTAGCGCCATTAGTACCAGCATTACAAGTTACTACAATCATATTTTGTTATTTAACCAGGTAGACCAGTTGAGAACAAGTTTTCATTTACAACTGCGACCTGGCCAAGATAAAGCAAAGCAGTGTGACAAAAACAACAGAGTTACACATGGGATAAGAGTTACACAGGTCAGAAAGAGGAGGCATGTCATGGAACATGTGATTGATGTAGTTAAAGTTACTGGTAAATGTGGGCTTAGCTACAGAGGACACAGACATGAAGCTGCATATAACTTGGTAAACATGGCCGACAATCATGGCTAGTTTCTTGAGCTTATGTTGTTACTAGTGGTAATTACTTACTGGTTACTCTGAAGTAGCTATTCTATGACTCTTCCTTAACAGGCTGACAAGGGTGAAAGAACATTTGCTGTGATTTAAAGCTTTTGTACGGAGGCATGTTTTTTGGACTTTCGCATTATACTTGCAGTTATGTAGCCAATGCTCAATTTCATTGACTCAGTGTATAGATGTGTTTATTTTTGTGCTGTTTTCTTTATGGACAACAGTGAGTGAACATTGTAATATACACTGCTCAAAAAAATAAAGGGAACACTAAAATAACACATCCTAGATCTGAATGAATGAAATATTCTTATTAAATACTTTTTTCTTTACATAGTTGAATGTGCTGACAACAAAATCACACAAAAATAATCAATGGAAATCAAATATCAACCCATGGAGGTCTGGATTTGGAGTCACACTCAAAATTAAAGTGGAAAACCACACTACAGACTGATCCAACTTTGATGTAATGTCCTTAAAACAAGTCAAAATGAGGCTCAGTAGTGTGTGTGGCCTCCACATGCCTGTATGACCTCCCTACAACGCCTGGGCATGCTCCTGATGAGGTGGCGGATGGTCTCCTGAGGGATCTCCTCCCAGACCTGGACTAAAGGATCCGCCAACTCCTGGACAGTCTGTGGTGCAACGTAGCATTGGTGGATGGAGCGAGACATGATGTCCCAGATGTGCTCAATTGGATTCAGGTCGGGCCAGTCCATAGCATCAATGCCTTCCTCTTGCAGGAACTGCTGACACACTCCAGCCACATGAGGTCTAGCATTGTCTTGCATTAGGAGGAACCCAGGGCCAACCGCACCAGCATATGGTCTCACAAGGGGTCTGAGGATCTCATCTCGGTACTTAATGGCAGTCAGGCTACCTCTGGCGAGCACATGGAGAACTGTGCGGCCCCCCAAAGAATTGCCACCCCACACCATGACTGACCCACCTCCAAACTGGTCATGCTGGAGGATGTTGCCGTGGAGAACGTTCTGCTGCCTGCGTCTCCAGACTTCAGACGTCTGTCACATGTGCTCAGTGTGAACCTGCTTTAATCTGTGAAGAGCACAGGGCGCCAGTGGCGAATTTGCCAATCTTGGTGTTCTCTGGCAAATGCCAAACGTCCTGCACAGTGTTGGGCTGTAAGCACAACCCCCACCTGTGGACGTCGGGCCTCATACCACCCTCATGGAGTCTGTTTCTGACCGTTTGAGCAGACACATGCACATTTGTGGCCTGCTGGAGGTCATTTTGCAGGGCTCTGGCAGTGCTCCTCCTGCTCCTCCTTGCACAAAGGCTGCTGGGTTGTTGCCCTCCTACGGCCTCTTCCACGTCTCCTGATGTACTGGCCTGTCTCCTAGTAGCGCCTCCATGCTCTGGACACTACGCTGACAGACACAGCAAACCTTCTTGCCACAGCTCGCATTGATGTGCCATCCTGGATGAGCTGCACTACCTGAGCCACTTGTGTGGGTTGTAGACTCCGTCTCATTCTACCACTAGAGTGAAAGCACCGCCAGCATTCAAAAATTAACAAAACATCAGCCAGGAAGAATAGGAACTGAGAAGTGGTCTGTGGTTATCACCTGCAGAACCACTCCTTTATTGGGGGTGTCTTCCTAATTGCCTATAATTTCCACCTGTTGTCTATTCCATTTGCACAACAGCATGTGAAATTTATTGTCAATCAGTGTTGCTTCCTAAGTGGACAGTTTGATTTCACAGAAGTGTGATTGACTTGGAGTTACATTGTGTTGTTTAAGTGTTCCCTTTATTTTTTTTTAGCAGTATATAATAAGTACGTATGTGGATACCCCTTCGAATTACTGGATTCAGCTATTTCAGCCCCACCCGTTGCTGACAGCTGTATAAAATCGAGCACACCGCCATGCAATCTCCATAGGCAAAAACATTGGCAGTAGAATTACCTTACTGAAGAGCTCAGCGACTTTCAACATGGCACCATCATAGGATGCCACCTTTCCAACAAGTCAGTTTTGTCACATTTCTGCCCTGCTAGAACTGCCCCAGTCAACTGTAAGTGCTGTTATTGTGAAGTGGAAACGTCTAAGAGCAACAACGGCTCAGCCACAAAGTGGTAGGCAACCCAAGCTCACCAAACGGGACCGCCGAGCGCTGAAGTGTCTGTTCTCGGTTGCAACACTCACTACAGAGTTCCAAATGGTCCCTGGAAGCAACATCAGCACAATTAATGTTCTTTGGGAGCTTCATGAAATGGCTAAGCAGCCACACATAAGCTTATGCCAAGCCAGCACTCAATGTCACAGGAAGGCCAAAAAGATCATCAAGGACATCAACCACCCGAACCACTGCCTGTTCATCCCGCTATCATCTAGAAGGTGAGGTCAGTACACGTGCATCAAAGCTGGGACCAAGAGACTGAAAAACAGCTTCTATCAAGACCATCAGACTGTTAAACAGCCATCACTAGCACATTAGAGGCTGCTCCTATAGCCATAGACTAGAAATTACTGGCCACTTTAAGAAATGGAACACTGGTCACTTTGATAATGTTTACATAGCTTGCATTACTCATCTCATATATGTATACTGTATTTTATACTATTCTACTGTATCTTAGTCCATGCCGCTCTGACATTGCATATGTACAGTTGAAGTTGGACGTTTACATACACCTTAGCCAAATACATTTAAACTCAGTTTTTCACAATTCCTGACATTTAATCATTGTAAAAATGCACTGTCTTAGGATCACCACTTTATTTTAAGAATGTGAAATGTCAGAATAATAGCAGAGATAATTATTATTTCAGCTTTTATTTCTTTCATCACATTCCCAGTGGGTCAGAAGTTTACATACACTCAATTAGTATATGGTAGCATTGCCTTTACATTGTTTAACTTGGGTCAAACTTTCTGGGTAGCCTTCCACAAGCTTCCCACAATAAGTTGGGTGAATTTTGGCCCATTCCTCCTGACAGAGCTGTTGTAACTGAGTCAGGTTTGTAGGCCTCCTTGTTCGTACGTGCTTTTTCAGTTCTGCCCACAAATTTCCAATAGGATTGAGTTTTGTGATGGCCACTCCAATACCTTGACTTTGTTGTCCTTAAGCCATTTTGCCACAACTTTGGAAGTATGTTTTGGCCATTTTGCCACAACTTTGGAAGTATGTTTGGGGTCAATGTTGATTTGGAAGACCCATTTGCGACCAAGCTTTAACTTCCTGACTGATGTCCTGAGATGTTGCTTTAATATATCCACAATTTTCCCTCCTCATGATGTCATCTATTTTGTGAAGTGCACCAGTCCCTCCTGCAACAAAGCACCGCCACAACATGATGCTGCCACCCCCGTGCTTCACAGTTGAGATGGTGTTCTTCGGCTTGCAAGCCTCCCCCTTTTTCCTCCAAACATAACGATGGTCATTATGGCCAAACAGTTATATTTTTGTTTCAACAGACCAGAGGACATTTCTCCAAAAACTACAATCTTTGTCACAAACCTTAGTCTGGCTTTTTTATGGCGGTTTTGGAGCAGTGGCTTCTTCCTTGCTGATAGGACTCATTTTACTGTGGATATAGATAATATTGTACCTGTTTCCTCCAGCAGCTTCACAAGGTCCTTTGCTGTTGTTTTGGGATTTATTTGCACTTTTCGCAAAAAGAATTACATCCACAGGTACACCTCCAATTGGCTCAAATTATGTCAATTAGCCTTAGGAAAAATTACTTGTGTCATGCACAAAGTAGATGTCCTAACCGACTTGCCAAAACTATAGTTTGTTAACAAGAAATTTGTGGAGTGGTTGAAAAACGACTTTTAATGACTCCAACCTAAGTATATGTAAACTTCCGAAACATCAATTACTTTGTCAACGGTTAAATATATCACAATCCACACGAAGGCCGAGCTGAAACCTTGGTGGGGGCATTTTTGGGGTCAAACGTGAAAATGGATTAGCCACATGAAAGTCATACAGTTGAAATGGATAGAAAACAGACAGTAAACAAGACATGGTTCGGTAACCTGATAGGAGGCTTACCTTCCAGCATTCACATAGTCCTTCCTGTGCTGCAGTAGAAAGTCTTTCAGCTTGGTGATGTTAGAGATCTGTCAATATGAATAGAAAATACATAACATGAACATTTATAAATTTCTTCATGTCTCCTTCTCCATTTGTTGACTACATCACAGTTCCTCTTCATGATTTTGGCCATCATTGTGGACTTTCATTGGTAAGATGTACCTGGAACCCCTTTATTTTTAATTTTTACCAAACCAGTGTAAACATCTAAAGGGCTTATGACATAACGATGCAGTATCTTGAGAAGTAGGCCTCTCTCTCAACGATGTCTCGCACACTATGTCTCGCACAACCAAATGCTGGTAAGAAGTCAGAGGTTGGTGGATTTCATTCCTTCACTGGTGGACCAAAGAGTTCATTTCAGGCCTTGCTCACACGTCTCAAGTTAGGCCTAAAACAACAACTTTGCTTTCATTGACTGACAGGCAAACCTTGTCCATGTGTCTCTCTATCCATTCGGAATGTTTACCAATTACTATTAGTTAACGGCAGGACATACCAAATTCAAACTGGCAATTTCCTTGTTAAATAGTACCAGTAAATAAAATTATACGCTTCTATATAGCTGCCCTGACAGAAAACATTAAAATATGCCTAAAATGTATAATCTGTCAACTATTTATCACAGATAAAATGTCAGAGCAAAAGGTGTGCGCAGGAAAACCAGAGGAAACTCGGTGGAATCCAATATTTAATCCTGTAATTCAGGCAACATCGAAAAATACCTAATTGTTCCCCATCTACAGATTGGAGCGCGATAAGGACAGACGTGTGTGTGAGTCCACACACAGCAGGCTCTGTTTGAGAAAAGAAAAGAAAAAACAGAAAATAATCCAGACAAGCGAAGTATTGAAAATGACACAATGACTTTGACTGTGACAGAAGCCCATGGTGAGCTGGATTGTTTTGGTAAAGCCAAAGCCCACTGTCTTCGGTCCAATCTTTTTCTTCTAGTGACCAAATCACTGTGTTAACAGGGTTTTCTGAGAATGTTTTTTTTATTTTCATACAGAGCTACAATTTGCTTGAAACCCATCTCCTCTCCCAGAAAACAAATAGGCCTAGACGTCTTGTATTTCTATTTATTATGGCTCCCCATTAGTTCCTGCCAAGGCAGCAGCTGCTCTTCCTGGGGTCTGGCAAAATTAAGGCAGTTATACAATTTTAAAAACATTACAATACATTCATTAAAGAATTCAGAACACACTAAGTGTGTGCCCTCAGGCCCATACTCCACTACCACATATCTACAATGCAAAATCCATGTGTACAGTCGTGGCCAAAAGTTTTGAGAATGACACAAATATTACATTTCCACAAAGTTTGCTGCTTCAGTGTCTTTAGATATTTTTGTCAGATGTTACGGAATATTGAAGTATAATTACAAGCATTTCATAAATGTCAAAGGTTTTTATTGACAATTACATGAAGTTGATGCAGAGTCAATATTTGCAGTGTTGACCTTTCTTTTTCAAGACCTCTGCAATCCACCCTGGCATGCTGTCAATTAACTTCTGGGCCACACTGATGGCAGCCCATTCTTGCATAATCAATGCTTGGAGTTTGTCATATTTGTGGGGTTATGTTTGTCCACCCGCCTCTTGTGGATTGACAACAAGTTCTCAATGGGATTAAGGTCTGGGGAGTTTCCTGGCCATGGACCAAAATATCGATGTTTTGTTCCCCGAGCCACTTAGTTATCACTTCTGCCTTATGGCAAGGTGCTCCACCATGCTGGGAGAGGCGTTGTTCATCGCCAAACTGTTCCTGGATGGTTGTGAGAAGTTGCTCTCGGAGGAAGTGTGGGTACCATTCTTTATTCATGGCTGTGTTCCTACGCAAAATTGTGAATGAGCCCACTCCCTTGGCTGAGAAGCAACCCCACACGCGAATGGTCTCAGGATGCTGTACTGTTGGCATGACACAGGACTGATGGTAGCGCTTACCTTGTCTTCTGTGGACAAGATTTTTTCCGGATGCCCCAAACAATCGGATTGGGGATTCACCAGAGAAAATGACTTTATCCCAGTCCTCAGCAGTCCAATCCCTGTACCTTTTGCAGAATATCAGTCTGTCCCTGATATTTTTCCTGGAGAGAAGTGGCTTCTTTGCTGCCATTCTTGACACCAGGCCATCCTCCAAAAGTCTTCGCCTCACTGTGCATGCAGATGCACTCACACCTGCCTGCTGCACTCACACCTGCCTGCTGCCATTCCTGAGCAAGCTCTGTACTGGTGGTGCCCTGATCCTGCAGCTGAATCAACTTTAGGAGACGGTCCTGGCGCTTGCTGGACTTTCTTGGAAGCCCTGAAGCCTTTTTCACAACAATTGAACCGGTCTCCTTGAAGTTCTTGATGATCCGATAAATGGTTGATTTAGGTGCAATCTTACTGGCAGCAATATCCTTGCCTGTGAAGCCCTTTTTGTGCAAAGCAATGATGATGGCACATGTTTCCTTGCAGATAACCATGGTTGACAGAGGAAGAACAATGATTCCAAGCACCACCCTTCTTTTGAAGCTTCCAGTCTGTTATTCGAACTCAATCAGCATGTCAGAGTGATCTCCAGCCTTGTCCACGTCAACACTCACACCTGTGCTAATGAGAGAATCACTGACATGATGTCAGCTGGTCCTTTTGTGGCAGGGTTGAAATGCAGTGGACATGTTTTTGGGGGATTCAGTTCATTTGCATGGCAAAGAGGGACTTTGCAATTAATTGCAATTCATCTGATCACTCTTCATAACATTCTGGAGTATATGCAAATTAACATCATATAAACTGAGACAGCAGACTTTGTGAAAATTAATATTTGTGTCATTCTCAACTTTTGGCCATAACTGTACATGTGTGTATAGTGCATATGTTATCATGTGTGTGTATTCATGTGCCTGTGTTACTTCACAGTCCTCACTGTTCCATAAGGTGTATTTTTACCTGCTTTTTAAATCTGATTCTACTGCTTGCATCAGTTAGCTGATGTGGAATAGAGTTCCATGTAGTCATGGCTCTTTGTAGTACTCTGCACTTCCCATAGTCTGTTCTGGACTTGGAGACTGTGAAGAGAGCTCTGGTGCCATGTCTTGTGGGGTATGCATGGGTGTACCTTCAGCTTGTCAACACCTCTTATAAAAACAAATAATGATGAAGTCAATCGCTCTTCCACTTCCACTTTGAGCCATAATGTTAGCTCTCCAAGGGCCAGCCGTGCTGCCCTGTTCTAAGCCAACTGCAATTTCCAAAGTCCCTCTTTGTGGCCCCTGACCACACTACTGAACAATAGTACAGGTGCGACAAAACCAAGGCCTGTAGAACCTGCCTCGTTGATAGTGTTAAGGCAGAGCAGCGCTTTATTATGGACAGACGTCTCCCCATCTTAGCTACTGTTGGAGCAATATGTTTTGACCATGGCAGTTTACAATCCAGGGTTACTCCAAGCAGTTTAGACAGTTTAGTCTTAAGGTGTGACATTGCTTCAGAGTAATTAGAATCAAGCAGGTTTAAGGGATCAAATGTTATTTGTTATTTAGAGTATCTGTGCTTGTAAAAGGGTTGAGTGAAGCGAAACATTCCCATGGTTGAAAGGCGTGTGTTGTCTACTGTGTCTGGGCATCTCCAACCGTCAAAGGCCTGAGTGTTTGTTGTTTTTCCAATTCTCCCAGGCATTTTCACTATTTTTCCTCACAGCTATAATCCCATAACATGCTAATTATTGTAAATAAAATACAATTCTAGTCAAGGTTTATTGGTCGCGTACACAGATTTGCAAATCCCGCAAGTGCAGCGAAATGCTTGTGTTTCCAGCTCCAACAGCGCAATAATAATACCTAGCATTTTTTTTAAACAATACACACATAGTAGACCTACAATCCAGGGTCACTAGACCACTGGTGTGCTACTTGAAATCTACTTCAAATCAAAATCAAAATGACAAACATCATATTCTTAAATTCCATACAAGCCAACATGTCTCTGCTTTGCAACACCTCACCAGCATGTGGCAGTAGGTCCCTAGTGTAAGAGCCCCACTAGCTCTCAGGAGAGAACAGAGAGAAGATGCTGCTGGTTTAGAAGGGGGGGGGGGGGGGATGATACATCTTTTTGTGTATACATTTAGGTTCAGAGGTGCAGTTTAAAAGTTTGTAAAAAATACAGATAAGAATAAGAAATAAAAGGAACAAGTAATTAAAGAGCAGCAGTAAAATAACAATAGCGAGACTATATACTGCGGGGTACCGGTACAGAGTCAATGTGCGGGGGCTCCAGTTAGTTGAGGTAAAATGTACAGTTAAAGTTGGAAGTTTACGTACACTTAGGTTGGAGTCATTAAAACTTGTTTTTCAACCACTTAACACATTTCTTGTCAACAAACTATAGTTTTGGCAAGTCAGTAAGGACATCTACTTTGTGCATGACACAAGTCATTTTTCCAACAATTGTTTACAGGCAGATAATTTCATTTATAATTCACTGTATCATAATTCCAGTGGGTCAGAAGATTACATACACTAAGTTGACTGTGCCTTTCAACAGCTTGGAAAATTCTAGAAAATGATGTCATGGCTTTAGAAGCTTGTGATAGGCTAATTGTCATAATTTGGGTCAATTGGAGGTGTACCTGTGGATATATTTCAAGGCCTACCTTCAAACTCAGTGCCTCTTTGCTTGACATCATGGGAAAATCAAAAGAAATCAGCCAAGACCTCAGGAAAAAGATTGTAGAACTCCACAAGTCTGGTTCATCCTTGGGAGAAATTTCCGAACACTAAAGGTACCACGTTCATCTGTACAAACAATACACCATTGGACCACGCAGCCGTCATACCGCTCAGGAAGGAGACGCGTTCTGTCTCCTAGAGATGAACGTACTATTGTGTGAAACGTGCAAATCATTCCCAGGACAACAGCAAAGGACCTTGTGAAGATGCTGGAGGAAGCAGGTACAAAAGTATCTATATCCACAGTAAAACGAGTTCTATAATCGAAATAACCTGAAAGGCCGCTCAGCAAGGACGAAGCCACTGCCTCAAAACCGCCATAAAAAAATCCAGACTACGGTTTGCAACTGCACATGGGGAAAAATATCATACTTTTTGGAAAATTTTTCTCTGGTCTGATGAAAAAAAAGTAGAACTGTTTGGCCATAATGACCATCTTTATGTTTGGAGTAGAAAGGGGGAGGCTTGCAAGCCGAAGAACACCATCCCAACTGTGAAGCACGGGGGTGGCAGCATCATGTTGTCGTGTTGCTTTGCTGCAGGAGGGACTGGTGCACTTCACAAAATAGATGGCATCATGAGGATGGAAACCTATGTGATATATTGAAGCAACATCTCAAGACATTAATTTAAAGCTTGGTCACAAATGGGTCTTCCAAATGGACAATGACCCCAAGCATACTTCCAAAGTTGTGGCAAAATGGCAACTAAGTCAAGGTACTGGAGTGGCCATCACAAAGCCCTGACCTCAATCCCATAGAAAATGTGTGGGCAGAACAGAAAAGGCGTGTGTGAGCAAGGAGGCCTTCAAACCTGACTCAGTTACAACAGCTCTGTCAGGAGGAATGGGCCAAAATTCACCCAACTTATTGTGAAAAGCTTGTGGAAGGCTATCCGAAACGTTTGACCCAAGTTAAACAATTTAAAAGGCAATGCTACCAAGTGCATGTAAACTTCTGACCCACTGGGAATGTGATGAAAGAAATGAAAGCTGAAATAAATCTCTACTATTATTCTGACATTTCACATTCTTAAAATAAAGTGGTGATCCTAACTGACCTAAGACAGGGCATTTTTCCTAGGATTAAATGTCAGAAATGGTGAAAAACTGAGTTTAAATGTATTTGGCTAAGGTGTATGTAAACTTCTGACTTCAACTGTACATGTAGGTAGAGTTATTAAAAAGTGACGATGCATGGATGAGAACAACAGAGAGTAGCAGAAGTGTAAGGGGGGGAGAGGGGGGGGGCAATGCAAATACTCTGGGTAACTATTTGAATAGATGTTCAGGAGTCTTATGGCTTGGGGGTAGAAGCTGTTTAGAAGCCTCTTGGACCTAGACTTGGTGCTGCTTGCCGTGCGATAGCACGTCTATGACTAGGGTGTCTGGAGTATTTGACAATTTTTAGGGCCTTCCTCTGACACCGCCTGGTATAGGGGTCTCGGATGGCAGGAAGCTTTGCCCCAGTGATGTACTGGGCCGTTCGCACTACCCTCTGTAGTGCCTTGCGGTTGGAGGCTGAGCAGTTGCCATACCAGGCAGTGATGCAGCCAGTCAGGATGATCTCAATGGTGCAGCTGTAGAACCTTTTGAGGATCTGAGGACCAATGCCAAATCTTTTCAGTCTCCTGAGGGGGAATAGGTTTGGGGATCTTATCCTTGTTGTTCTTTTCAGCTCCAATGGGGAATCCACAAAATCCCTGTGGGATGCAGAAACTGGCAGAGAACTTTTCCGTGCAACAATGTCTATGGAAAACTTTCACATTATTTCCAGGCTTTGATAACCAAGACACCAGACGAGCTCGGCGGCAGAGAGACAAGCTAACTGCAATCAGGTCAGTGTGGGACAAGTGGGTGGACCGCCTTCCCCGGTCTTAAAACCCTGGGCCCAACGTTACGGTTGATGAACAGCTTATACCATTTAGGGGTCGCTGCCCCTTCAGGCAGTCAGTACATGCTCACAAAATACGAAACCAAGATCTGGGGTGCCTGTGATGCAGCTTCATCATATGCATGGAACTTGCAAGTGTATAGGGGGAAACCAGATGGAGGAGCCCCTGAGAAGAACAAAGGAATGTGGGTTGCCCTGGATGTGATACAGGGACTCCGTGGCTACATCATCACATACGATAACTTTTATACATTGCATAAGCTGGGGCATAAGCTGGGACAGGAGCTCCTCAAGAGGAAGCTGACGATGGTAGGAACAGTACAAAAAAACAAGCCAGAGCTCCCACCTCAGCTGTTGAATACACAGAACAGGACTATCAATTCCTCTACGTTTGTGTTCACGGCCGACACGTCCCTTGTCCAACGTGCCAAAAAAAGGCAAAAATGGGGTACTCATGAGTATGCTGCATAGGGATGTGAAAATCTGTGGCCGGGAACATCAAAAACCAGAAATCATAATGGATTGCAATGCCACAAAAGGAGGGGTGGATATTTAGACAAGCTGGTGACTGGCTACAGCTGCAAAAGAAGAATGCTTAGCTGGCCACTTGTGATATTCTTCACAAGCTCGGGATACAACGTTTGACATCTGGATGGTGTTGAACCCAGATTGGAACAGAGGGAAGCTCCAGAGGAGACCGCTCTTTGTCGAAGAGCTGGGCAAGGCATTGGTAAGACCTCAAATCCAGAAGAGGCAACATATCCCAAGAACCCCAGCTTCTGCAGCCATCGTGAAGAGAATTCAGGAGGAGGATGCTGGTTCCGCATTCGCCAGACCCACAGTACCAACAACTCCAATTCCGGAAGTAAGTGTGAGTGATGTTGTTGCATGTGTTTGTATGACTCTTCTACCTTGGCCTGCTGTAACTATATGTGAGTGAGTGAGATGTTAGTAAAATTCCTGAACTAAGTGTTTTCATTAGGGATGCACGATATATTGATGAACATATCGGAATCGGACGATATTAGCTAAAAATGCCGTTATCAGTATCGGCCCGATGTCTAGCTTAACGCCGATGTGCAATACCGATGTCAAAGCTGACGTGCATATATAAACGTAGGTACATGACGTAATGGCGCCACGTAAAATTTTGCGCAACACAGCATTCCTAACCTAGCCCACAATGTCTGCTGTATGGATCGAGCAGTCAACAGGTCACGTAGTCATTTGAAAGAGTAAGAACATTTCAGCGAGACAACTCAAAAGGCGAAATCCATTAAAGCTAAGATAATGGAATTCATTGCCCTTGACAATCAACCGTTCTCTGTCATGGGTGATGTTGGCTTTCGCCGACTATTTTTCAGACGTTGCCCTACTGGAGTTACACAGTAATAGCGTCACTGCTATTAGCTTCACGACATACTATGGACCTCTGTTTGGGTCTTTGCGTGTCAAAAAAGATACACATCAAATAACACTATTTGACCCGTTAAATATTTTAATTTGACACGTCAAATAACACAGTTCTATTATAGAATATTGTGTGTTCTGAATTTGCACGTGCAAGCCAAGCGCCACCACTACTATCAGTAGCACTGTCGCCCGCAATGTCTGGGGTAGCTAGCTTTAGCTTGGTACCTAGCTAGCACCAATACAACCAGCCGGAAAACAATGACCAGTAGAAACTGCAGTCATGTTCATTATTCTTAGCAATGATTTAGGAATCTTGTGAGTAAGTATTAGCTAGGTAGCCACTTGTTGTTCGCCTATTGAAATTGAACTTCAGTTCATGAAAATAAATAGCTAGCCAGCAACTTAACCTTGTTGCCCAAAGCTAACGTTTTAAGCAGCCTGCTAGCTTTATCTGGCTAGTGAGGCTCGACCGGACCGGGTTATGTGTTGTGAAGCTAGCCACAATAAGGATTAGGCACAATAGTGGAATTTGTGGGTTACCTTCAAAATAAAAGTACCTCTTTAAAAGTGATGCAGAAGGTTACAATTGGTTGAATCATGCCATATTTAGACTAGATAAATGTTAAACAATGTTGGAATGTGAAGCAATGAAATGGGGTATCAGTCTACTCGGTGACACCCACAAAACACGACTGTGTAGAGTTTATGCAAATATTAGCATTGTAGCTCTTAGCGCAGGACTGTGACTGTGTGAAATCACCTCCCCAGTCAGCCTATTGTGTGTACGTAAAAAATGTATGAACGTGTTAAATTATTATGTGCAGTCATATTCAGGTCCTGATAGGTCAACACGCTTATTTGACGTTTATCTTTTTTGACACGCAAAGACCAAAAGCACAGCAAGTAAATACGTAAATGCCATACGTAAATGGACATACGGAAATGGCAACAAAATAACTTTTTTGGTCAGTGTGTTGTGTGTAACCTTTATTTAACTAGGCAAGTCAGTTATGAACATATTCTTATTTACAATGACAGGGCAAACCCGGACGACGCTGGGCCAATTGTGCACCGTGCTATGAGACTCCCAATCACGGCCGGATGTGATACAGCCTGAGGATTCGAACCAGGGACTTTAGTGACGCCTCTTGCACTGAGATGCAGTGCCTTTGACCGCTGCGTCTATGTGTGTGTCTGTTAACTATTTAACTGTACTAGACTGCTTAAAAGGAGTCTAGTACAGTTTTTTGGCATGGAAAATATCAGATATCGGTATCGGCCAAAAATGTAATATCGGTGGATCACTAGTTTTCATCATTCTAGATTGCAACCGGTAGCAACAAGAAGAAGTGCTGCCATGTGGGTGGAACCAAGAAGGACAGGAAGACACAGTACACATGCATCAAGTGCAAGAAATACATTTGCAACACACACAGAGTAAAACTCTGTCCCTCATGTGGTGTGTAGACCAGCCCCCATTTGTTTACAATGGGGCTCATTTATTATTTCCATAAAGTACTGTATGTAAAATGTGTCCTTCCAATTTGTTCAGTTCAAAGCAAAAAACATCTATAGCGATGAAAAACGTGTTTAATTTATATTTGTTCAAGATACAAGATTTATACCACCCACGTCTTAGATTGTTTACAAAATAATTTAATTTAAAAAAAATGAATAGCGCTTTTATTGATAAATGTGATCTAGCAGAGGTAAATGGCAAATATTAACCATGTATGCTGTCTATATTGCTTATAATTTATATAAGGGTCAAAGACGAGATGTGTAAATTTGGTGTCCAAAGACCATTCATTTAACATAGAAAAATAAATATAATATTAAATCACTCAACTCTTACACCCCTTTTGACCCAGAAATATCTGTGAATCAAACTATTAAATTACGGTTATTAAGCTCTAAAAGTGTCAAAATGTCCTTCAGTGTAACTGTCCGGGTAAAAATTCTAATAACAAATAATTGTTTTTAAAATGTAGAAATTCATCCTAAAAATATAAATGAACACCCATGGCATAACTGTGTTAGTGTTTGCAACAATATATAGAATAATGGGCAACATACTGTATCGAAAAAATATTTAAACTTGAATAACTTTTGTCCGGACATTTTCACTTCATCAAGGTCATTCAGTATAACAAAGGTACAAATCAATTTTAAAGCATATCGCATGATAATCAGCCTTCAGCTGATTGTGCCTTCAGCACAAAAAAAAGTTTAATGTTATACCACAATGTCACCCGTTATGCTGAATGACAGTAGATTTGTTATCCCATGTTCTCACTAGTTTACAACATTTAATCATGCAATTCAAATTTACTTGTTGTATGAATACTCAATATCATCATTTTAAAACTATCTTATGGCATTTTAAGGTATTACAAGGCACATTATCTTTATACTGTAGATGTCGTTGTCTAATAAGAAGTGGCTGCACGGCACAGGCAAAAGATCAACACAGATCCAGTTGCTAGGGAGGAAAGACTAGCCAGAAATAAAGCAAGGTATTGTTTTCATGGTTTTATGCTACTGTCAGCAAAATAATAGGATATAAAGCTGGGTGGATAACGCTTAACATTAAGTTGCACTATTACACTGTAGTTAATGTTTTATTGCACTGCAGTTAAGGTATAATTGATATATTATATTAGTTCATATAATATCAAACACACAAATATTGGATTAAAATGGATTATGAATTATATTAGTTAATAGCTGCTTCACAATTGGGGCACTTTATAAAAAAATCGAAACTGTATAAGTTTGAATTGAAGTAGTTTGATGGGCAATTTATGTAGGTATCTTGAAATTGCATTTGTGTACCTGCATTGAATAGAAATGTACCAGTTAGTTTAACAATGCATAAATTACAACATTAACAATCATGTAATAACCATGTAATAATGCAACTAATTGCAATGTAAAGCAGGCTCAAATTATAGTAAAGTGATCATAATTAACATTAGCAATGAAATAGAAACAAAACATGTTTGAGAGAGAAAGGGAGAGGGAGTTAAATGTTAAACGTTGATTAACTGTTATCATTGTATAGCCTACTATTAATAGACTACTAAACATTTAATGGATGCGAATCCTATTCTGTGCCAGTGTCATAATTTGCCATCAGAGAAGGAAGAATGATGTCACTCCTGATCATCCACCAATCCATACAATGACACAATCTGATGCTGAAAAAAAATAGGGGGAAAAAAATGGAGATTAAATCAGAGGAGCTGTGAAAAAAAAATCTAACAAATAAATGTGGTGATGAATTTAACTCCAGTATCCACTGAAGGAAACTCTTGAGCAGCCCCCTGAACAACTTCTACAAGTACAACATGAACCTGCGCCTCCAGAGCTGGAGCAACCATCTGAATCCTTGACTCCAAGGAGCAATCCCTTGAGACTCAATCTCAAACACTGGAGCAACCACTTGCTTCCTCCATTCCAGAAAAAGTTTTTTTAAAAGGTATCAAAGCATTGCAAGTGGCTGCAAAAGGAAAAAGGAGAACTAAAGAAGAAAATTCTCCAACTGGAAATGCAACTAAAACAATCACAACAAAAAAGTGACAA
The DNA here is from genome assembly GCF_057628025.1 of Oncorhynchus mykiss. Taxonomy (NCBI): domain Eukaryota; kingdom Metazoa; phylum Chordata; class Actinopteri; order Salmoniformes; family Salmonidae; genus Oncorhynchus; species Oncorhynchus mykiss. Next base: position 68,094,064 of record NC_143028.1, read on the forward strand.
ATTCCGAAAGGCATGCAAAGGTCAAATAAATTCAAATGCAATCTAAGTGAAAAATCAGGCCACGGGGGAAAAAGAAAATGTCTTTAGTGAGGAAAACATAGGTCATTATATTTCTCAGTAGAGATGAAAATAGTCACCTTCTCTCAGGGAAGAAAGACACTGTCACGCAAAACAAGGAGGTTCAGAGGCGCATACTCATTAAATCTCTAAAAGAACTCTACGCAGAGTACAATTCAGAGGTGGATGGGACACTCGCTGTCATACAGGACAGTTTTTACGACTGTGGCCATTTTACATTACAGAGACAAAGGCACATGAGCGCAACACCTGAGCGTGTCTCAATCACGAGAATGTGAAACTTCTAGTTGACTGGTTGGGCCAAAGCGGGTTGATGAAAACCTCAAGCGTTTCCATGTTACTGTATTCCATTGTGATCTCAAGAACAAGCAATGCATGTACCGTGTTTGTGCAAAGTGTTGCTATGATGAAGTAGAGCTGGCCCTACCTGAAGAGAATGCACCGATTTTCATGGCAACAGTGGCAAAGGAATAAATCAAACAATGGAGAAAATTAATTTACCAATTTTGTGAGAAATAAAAGATGGGCACGTGGCTCGATCTGGCTAAAAACTTCAACGAGAAACTGGATGCTCTTGCGAGGCACCAGTTTAACTGGCTGCACCAAGTTGAGCAGTGCCAAAATTATTGTTATTGCTGAAGGAATCACATTTAATCAATATTTATGGGCCATATTGATATGAGTCATTCAGGGTAACAAAATATTGTCATACAGTGTAACACCAGTATTTTATATTAAAATACAATACGTTTGTTTTGTTGACTCAGACAAAAACAAATCTCAAATGATGAAGTGAAATATTTTCATAGATTTTTGAATTATTTTCAGTTTAAGTCTGGAAGTTTTTGTAAAAAAAAACTTCAAGAAATTTTGAGTTGTACCCGTGACACATCAAATATATGGTATTCAACATTATGTCATTTTTTCTGGGTAGTTATAATTCTGCCAGTCCAAGCATGGATATACAGTGGGGCAAAAAATTATTTAGTCAGCCACCAATTGTGCAAGTTCTCCCACTTAAAAAGATGAGAGAGGCCTGTCATTTTCATCATAGGTACACTTCAACTATGACAGACAAAATGAGGGAAAAAAATTCTTAAAATCACATTGTAGGATTTTTAATGAATTTATTTGCAAATTATGGTGGAAAATAAGTATTTGGTCAATAACAAAAGTTTATCTCAATACTTTGTTATATACCCTTTGATGGCAAAGACAGAGGTCAAACGTTTCCTGTAAGTCTTCACAAGGTTTTGTCTCACAAGGGATTACGGTCGGATTCGTGTTTATCTTTGAAGGAATGAGCGTTACACCGAGGCCTGTACTCTGGAGCGGGATCGATTTGGAGGTGGAGGGTCAGTCATGGTTGGGACGGTGTGTCACAGCATCATCAAACTTATCTTGTTGTCATTGCAGGCAATCTCAACTCTGTGCCTTACAGGGAAGACATCCTCTTCCATCATGTGGTACCCTTCTTGCACGCTCATCCTGCAGACCATGCCACTAGCCATACTGCTCGTTCTGTGCGTGATTTCCTGCAAGACAGGAATGTCAGTGTTCTGCCACGGCCAGCGAAGAGCCCGAATCTCAATCCCATTGAGTATGTCTGGAACCTGCTGGATCGGAGGGTGAGGGCTAGGGCCATTCCCCCCAGAAATGTCTGGGAACTTGCAGGTGCCTTGGTGGAAGAGTGGGATAACATATCACAGCAACAACTGTCAAATCTGGTGCAGTCCATGAGGAGAGGCACTGCAGTACTTAATGCAGATGGTGGCCACACCAGATAGTGACTGTTACTTTAGATTTTTACCCCCCTTTGTTCAGGAACACATTATTCCATTTCTGTTAGTCACATGTCTGTGGAACTTGTTCAGTTTATGTCTTCATGTCTCAGTTGTTGAATCTTATGTTCATACAAATATTTACACGTTAAGTTTGCTGAAAATAAACGCAGATGACAGTGAGAGGACATTTCTTTCTTTGCTGAGTTTACATAATTCCATGTGTTATTTCATAGTTTGTCTTTATTATTATTCTACAATGTAGAAAATAGTAAAAATAAAAACCCTTGAATGAGTAGGTGTCCAAACTTTTGACTTGTACTGTATAGTGTGTATATTTATATTGTATGCATGTATGTATATACACAAACACACACACACACACACACACACATATATATATATAAACACACACACATATATATAAACACACACACACATATATATATAAACACACACACACATATATATATATAAACACACACACACACACACACACACACACACACATATATATATAAACACACACACACACACACATATATAAACACACACACACACATATATAAACACACACACACACACACACACAGGGGATTGAAAATGATGCAGACAACTATATTGATGGAAGCTACAATATATCTGCAATATTAAAGTTGATATACTCCCCAATTGTATTTTATATATATATAATTTATTTATTTCTAAAACAGCATCTTGTTTAGCTGGGACTTTTTCTTTGAACAAACCTACATAACTTGGGGGCAAAAACAAGTAATGTGTTCACTTGATGAAAAAAGCCTCAGTTTTATCCTATTCAAGGCAGCTACCTCTCTGTCTGTCTGTCCTGACTCCCATATATGCAAACAGTAATTTCATGTTGAAGATTTACTGAGAAAGAAAGAAATTGAGACCACAGACTTCCCGCCAGATCATCCTCTACCCCTCCAATTATTTTTAGTCAGCCTTTTATTTTGAAGTTAGATGGAAAACATGACTGGAATGTGGTGTTTGTTGGGTATTTGAGCAACCCTTATGTTTGGTGTCGTTGCACTTAAGGGATTCATTAACAAAACACTTAGATGAAGGAACACATTCTTCTCTTCTTATGCCTGTGTATATTATGCACATTTTTGGTAAACAGTAGAACAGACTTAGCGTGTACCAATGTACAGTAGGCTGCCCAAACAATGTTAACTGGTCACCATCTGTATTTAAGGCTATCCTATTTAAAAAATACAATTGTTCACAGGATTTAATGGTTATTATGTCTTTGTGAAAGAGACAGGCATTTAAGTCTTGAAACCTTTTACAGTTGTTTTAAGAAATGTCACTTTTCCTCGAGGTTTGTTCTGTTTTCCCTGAGCATGAGTGGATGTTTGACAGTTTGTGATTATTAAGGAAATGTGTCTGCCGATTTTAATACAGATATGCAAAATGATAGCGGAAATGATCATGTTTGAGTAATCAATTATCCTTTAGATAACAGTCTTATGTGGCCTATGCCTATTTGTCAAGGAAAGAGTCTTCATATCAATCAGAATTTTGCCTTTAAAGCCTGTCTCTCTGAAGCAGTACAGTACTTTTGTTAGAATTAAACTGTTTAGTTTGCAGAGTATCTGGATTCTGTCTTGCTGCCCTTAAGTTTGACACTAGTCTACAGACAGTGTTTGTGCATTTGTCTCCATATTTTACACTTTGTTATTTTCATTTTTGCAAACAGGGGAAATCCCTTTTTTGAAACATCTTTGGGAATTTGCCTGGCTTCAATGCGAAAAGAGAGTGGAGATGAACCCAAATGGTAAAGACATTGTTTAGCAGGACATTCAGCTCAGGTAAATCCCCTCAAATCACAACCTTGTGGTGAGAGAATGATTCGCAGTTAAAAAATAAAAAATCCCATTTAACCTTTATTTAACTAGGCAAGTCAGTTAAGAACCAATTCTTATTTACAATGACGGCCTAGGAACAGTGGGTTAACTGCCTTGTTCAGGGGCAGAACAACAGATTTTTAACTTGTCAGCTTTGGGATTCGATCTAGCAACCTTTCGGTTACTGGCCCAACGTTCTAATCACTGCATGTGTTTGTGAAAGAGATAGAGAAAGAAAGAGAAAACGAAAGAGAGATAGTTTGGGGGACAGACAGAAGAAGACTAGTGAGACTACAAAACAATTGACAGCTGATGCAGATTCATTGATCATAATGACAGCCGATGCAGGTTCATTGATCATCATGACAGCCGATGCAGGTTCATCGATCATCATGACAGCCGATGCAGGTTCATCGATCATAATGACAGCCGATGCAGGTTCATTGATCATCATGACAGCCGATGCAGGTTCATTGATCATAATGACAGCCGATGCAGGTTCATTGATCATAATGACAGCCGATGCAGGTTCATTGATCATAATGACAGCCGATGCAGGTTCATTGATCATCATGACAGCCGATGCAGGTTCATTGATCATCATGACAGCCGATGCAGGTTCATTGATCATCATGACAGCCGATGCAGGTTCATTGATCATCATGACAGCCGATGCAGGTTCATGGCAATTATTGTGGGGTGACTTGTGAAAACTTGGTCTGTGTCAACTGGAAGAAATGGGGTGAAGAGATGTATTTACTGCTCAAAGTAGGATTCTCATGTAAAAGGGCCAATAAATATAGCCTAGGCTATGGTATTCTAATTTCAGAGCAGCTAAATTCCACCAGAGCATCACATTTACGGTGCTGTAGAAGCACTTAAACTTTCTGACAGAATCCAAAGTTATTCTGTTCAAGAGCCCGAGGTTCTCCAATAGGAGAGACGTTCACAGCTCACTGCAAACACAAAACACTAAGCTAAAATAGACCAGAGTTTTCCAAATGTAACTCAATGTTTTGAGAATTTAACAGATTATCATTTCCATTTCAAATTCACCATATGAGGTCACCCCCTGCCTCGCTCAAGTTTAGCAATAATGCATACTTCTAAGCACTGGCTGTTCGCCACACTTTTTGGAGATTCAAAGAAAACTGTTTTGGAACAGCACTGCTGAAGGCACGGTGAGTAGCCAAAGGCTATTTTTCTACACACAATTTAACAATTTTGGGGTGACCTCCATTTAAACAGGAGAAGGCCAGCCTGCTGTGAAGACCAGGAGGAGAGCGGTGAAACTGAGATCACAGTGCCCACAACAAGGTAAAAGATTTCCCCCCCCCCCAACCACCGCACCCTGCACACACTAACCCTCTTCCTAGTCCATAGAGCCTTTCGCTTCGCCTTCTTCAAAAAGAAGTTCACTTTCCACAAAGGGTAAAGTTTTTAATGAAAAAAGCAATCTATACACATTACTTTATATTTGTTTACTTTTGAACTTTTTTTGCTATCTGTTTAGTGAAGTGTCACTGAAAACTGAGAAGGCAGTACATGTGTTGGGAGGGCGGCCACATCTGTTCAGCATTAGGAACCGGCCATCAACATTATTACTGGGGACCTAATTTAATATTTTCTCTTTTTTGATCTTCCACCTTTAATCACTGGCTCTTGGGAGGATCGGCTTTCCTCAAGAAATTGTTAGAAAGCAGAAAGAAAAATGTTATTGCAGCATGTTTATGGAATCAAACATGCGAAGAGAGGGCTCGCACATACAAAAAATGTACCCTGTATCTGAAGTTGTACAGAGAGGACGATGAGAGGGTGGGGGTGGATGAAAACCACAACATAACTGTATGTAGTCAGGACATTCCAAAGTCACAATTTTAATTTCTCCAAACGTTGGTTCACCGAGATCATTTCAGATGATATCAGTAGCAGTAGGGGAGACAGCAGGAGGGTGTGGGCCCGGGGTGGGGAGAATATGGACAGGCATACTCAGTTTGAGTTCCCTCAAATCAGCATCCCTGCTTTTATTACACCACCATTTCCAATATCATTGCAACAGGGGTGAGCAAAGCATAACAAAGTATAGTTGTGTGGAGCTGTGTGACTGGGCTCGTTTCTCCTGCCGATGATGAGTGGGAACATCAGGAACGGATCAAGAGCTGAAGCCCCTGGGAAATCCAGAGGAGTTCTTCAAGGGGCCTTTGATGGGACTTGTATCCATGACACTCATGTCGGGGAACTGACCTCTCCATGTCACAGTGGTCATGCTGCATGCGGCACACTTATTCTCTCTATTTCAACACCAATGATGTGTTTGCGATCTAGGCCTGAAAAAAAGCTGAAAGAAATCCAGGGGAAGGCACACGCACGTACCGATATGACGCATGGGAGATGGTAACTCCGTTTTGTACCGTCAAAACTGTGTTTATATGTAGAAGCCAGACAACATAGTTTAAATTAAGCTTTTAAGGGCCACCCGGGTGGCGCAGTGGTTAAAGGGCGCCGTACTGCAGCGCCAGCTGTGCCACCAGAGACTCTGGGTTCGCGCCCAGGCTCTGTCGTAACCGGCCGCGACCGGGAGGTCCGTGGGGCGACACACAATTGGCATAGCGTCGTCCGGGTTAGGGAGGGTTTGGCAGGTAGGGATATCCTTGTCTCATCGCGCACCAGCGACTCCTGTGGCAGGCCGGGCGCAGTGCATGCTAACCAAGGTTGCCAGGTACACAGTGCTTCCTCCGACACATTGGTGCGGCTGGCTTCCGGGTTGGATGTGCGCTGTGTTAACCTCTTACAGCTACCAATTTTTTCAATTTCCAGGTTGGATGAGTGCTGTGTGGGTTGGGTTGTGTATCGGAGGACGCATGACTTTCAACCTTCGTCTCTCCCGAGCCCGTATGGGAGTTGTAGCGATGAGACAAGATAGTAGCTACTAACAATTGGATACCACGAAATTGGGGAGAAGGGGGTAAAATTTTAAACAAAAAAACAAAACAAAAATTAAGCTTTTAAAATTGATAGATCAACTTACAAGCAAGCTAAGTTGAGACAATATTCCCTCCCCCTAATAGAATTTAGACTATTGTCTCCAAGTAACTGTTCTTCTCTAGGAAGTAATGTTATAATTAGCCAATGCCAATGAGATACAGGGACACTGAAAATACAATATTAAAAAGAGGAATTATAAACTGGGTGGTTAGAGCCCTGAATGCTGATTGGCTGACAGTCGTGGTATATCAGACCATATACCACGGGTATGACAAAACATGGATTTTTTACTGCTCTAATTACGTTGATAACCAGTTTATAATAGCAGTAAGACACCTCGGGGGTTTGTGGTATATGGCCAATATATATACCATATACCACATCCCCTCGTGCCTTATTGCTTAAATATAGCATGTAAGTCAATAACTGTTCTATGGATGGGTGTGTGTGGGCAAGAGGGTATGTGTCTGCATATGAATGGGAGAGTAAAAGAGGGTGAATATGAATATGTATAGGAGGGCGAGAGAGAATGGGTGTGTAGAGGCATACAGTGGTTACTCAAGGTTTTGCGATTATGGTGCGGAACAGAGGTGATTTGTGGTTTAGTATGGTACCCTGCGTCACTACTTCATTGCTCCAGACCAGCGCAGGGGGGAGTTAGAGCACTGATTATGCTTTTGGGTCACAAGGCGCAACTGTGTCTCAGTAGTACTGTAGCCTACTCCCAACCGGTCACGTTGTACAGTGTCTTAGTGGCGCAGCGGTCTAAGATACTGCATCGCAGTGCAAGATGTGTTGCTACAGATGCTGGTTCAAAACCTGTGCCGGCCTCGACTGGGAGATCCATGAGATGACTGTAGGTTTTTGGTTTCTCTCCCTCTTTAAACTAACATAATAATTCTAAATAACAAACTGGCTTTAATTACAAATTAGATGGAGGGGTGCTCATCTCATCTACGAACATAGACGGGCTCTAACTACCCTAGCTCCACAATGAGATAGCCAGCCTGTCAGCTTAGTGGAGTCTGCCACTAGCACAGTCAGTGTAGTCAGCTCAGCTATCCCCACTGAGACAGTGTCTTTGCCTCCATTTAGGTTGGGCAAAACTAAACATGGCAGTGTTTGCCTTAGCAATCTCACTGGAATAAAGACCTCCTCCATTTCTGTTATAATTGAAAGAGATTGTGACATCTCAAAATAGGGCTACTTAATGTTAGATCCCCCAATTCCAAGGCAGTTGTAGTCAATTAACTAATCACTGATCATAATATTCATGTGATTGGCATGACTGAAACATTGCTTAAGGCTGATGAATTCACTGAGTTAAATGAGGCCTCTCCTCCTGGTTACACTAGTGACCATAGCCCCCGCGCATCCCGCAAAGGCAGAGGTGTTATCATTTACAATAGCAAATTTAAATATATATATCTTTTTAAAGACAGCATTTTCATATTCTAAGCTTCTAGTCATAAAATCTATGCAGCCTACTCAATCACTTTTTATAGCTACCTCCTGGGTCCACAGACCCACTCCAAAAACCTCTCGAAGCCATCGTTGACTCTGTGGGTTTTGTCCAACATGTCCCCTACTCACTGCCACAGTCATACTCTGGACCTAGTTTTGTCCCGTGGAATGGATGTTGTGGATCTTAATGTTTTTCCTCATAATGCTGGACTATCGGACTATTACATTTGCAATCGCAACAAATAATCTGCTCAGACCCTAAACAAGGATCATCAAAATCCGTGCTATAAATTCTCAGACAACCCAAAGATTCCTAGATGCCCTTCCAGACCCCCTCCACCTACCCAAGTACGTCAGAGAACAAAAATCAGTTAACCACCTGTCTGAGGAACTCAATTTAACCTTGTGTAATACCCTAGATGCACCCCTAAATATAAAAAACATTTGTCATAAGAAACTAGCTCCCTGGTACACAGAAAATACCTGAGGAATAAAGCAAGCTTCCAGAAAACTGGAACGGAAATGGCGCTACACCAAACTGGAAGTCTTCCGACTAGCTTGGAAAGACCAATACTGCACGGTAGTAAGAGCCCTGACTGCTGCTCAATCATCCTATTTTTCCAATGTAATCGAGCAAAGCTAACTAAAAAGCAGCATTCCCCAAGAGAGGATGGCTTTCACTTCAGCAGTGATAAATTCATTAACTTCTTTGACAAAAAGATCATGATCATTAGAAAGCAAATTACGGACTCCTCTTTAAATCTGCGTATTTCCCAAAGCTCAGTTGTCCTGACTCTGCACAACAATGCCAGTACCTAGGGAGAAACTAAAGTTTCTATATCTATATCTCGACACATTGATGAAAATAGTAATGGCCTCTAAACCTTCAAGCTGCCTACTGGACCCAATTCCAACTGAATTACTGAAAGACCTGCTTCCTGTGCTTGGCCCTCCTATGTTGAACGTAATAAACGTCTCCCTATCCACCCAAATGTGTACGAAACTAACTAAAGGTGGCAGTAATAAAGCCTCTCTTGAAAAAGCCAAACCTTGACCCAGATTTTTTTTTTTTTTAAATATCTCCCATTCCTCTCAAACACTTTAGAAAAAGCTGTTGCGCAGCAACTCACTGCCTTCCTGAAGACAAACAATGTATACAAAACGCTTCAGTCTGGTTTTAGACCCCATCATAGCACTGAGACTGCACTTGTGAAGGTGGTAAAGTACCTTTTAATGGCGTCAGATCGAGGATCTGCATCTGTCCTAGTGCTCCTAGATCTTAGAGCTGCTTTTGATACCATCGATCACCACATTCTTTTGGAGAGATTGGAAACCCAAATTGGACAAGTTCTGGCCTGGTTTAGATCTCATCTATCGGAACGATATCCGTTTGTCTTTGTAGATGGTTTGTCCTTTGACAAATCAACTGTAAATTTCGGTATTCCTCAAGGCTCCGCTTTAGGACAACTTTTGTTTTCAACATGTATTTTACCTCTTGCTGATGTCATTTGGAAACATAATGTTAACTTTCACTGCTACGTGTACGACACACAGCTGTACATTTCGATGAAACATGGTGAAGCCCCAAAATTGCCCTCCCTGGAAGCCTGTTTCAGACATAAGGAAGTGTATGGCGGCAAATGTTCTACTTTTAAACTCAGACAATATAGAGATGCTAGCTCTAGGTCCCAAGAAACAAAAGTGATCTTCTGTTGAATCTGACAATTAATCTTGAGACAGTCGTCTCAAATAAAAAAACTGAAGGATCTTGGCGTTACTCTGGACCCTGATCTCTCTTTTGACAAACATATCAAGACTGTTTCAAGGACAGCTTTTTTCAATCTACGTAACATTGCAAGAATCAGAAACTTTCTCTCCAAAAATGATGCAGAAAAATTTACCAATGCTTTTGTCACTTCTAGGTTAGACAACTGAAATGCTCTACTTTCCAGCTACCCAGATAAAGCACTAAATAAACATCAGTTAGTGCTAAACACAGCTGCTAGAATCTTAACTAGAACCCCAAAATGTTATAATATTACTCCAGTGCTAGCCTCTCTACACTGGTTTCCTGTTAAGGCTAGAGCTGATTAAGGTTTTACAGCTAACCTACAAAGCATTACATGGGTTTGCTCCTACCCATCTTTTCGATTTGGTCCTGCCGTACACACCTACGCTACGGTCCCAAGACGCAGGCCTCCTTACTGTCCCTAGAATTTCTAAGCAAACAGCTGGAGGCAGGGATTTCTCCTATAGAGCTCAATTTTTATGGAATGGTCTGCCAATCCATGTGAGAGACGCAGACCCGGTTTCGACTTCTAAGTCTTTATTGAAGACTCATCTCGTCAGTAGGTCCTAGGATTGAGTGTAGTCTGGCCCAGGAATGTGAAGGTGAACGGAATGCACTGGAGAGAAGAAACGCCCTTGCTGTCTCTGCCTGGCCGGTTCCTCTCCACTGCGATTCTCTGCCTCAAACCCTATTACAGGGGCTGAATCACTGGCTTACTGGTGCTCTTCCATGCCGCCCCTAGGAGGGGTGCGTCACTTGAGTTGGTTGCGTCACTGACGTGATCTTGTTGTCCGGGGGGGTTGGCGCCCCCCTCAGGTTCGACATTTACTCCTGAGGTGCTGACCTGTTGCACCCTTTACAACCACTGTGATTATTATTATCTGACCCTGCTGTTCATCTACGAACATTGGAACATCTTGGCCATGTTTGGTTATAATCTCCACCCGGCACAGCCAGAAGAGGATTGGCCACCCCTCATAGCCTAGTTCCTCTCTAGGTTTTTTCCTAGGTTCCGGCGTTTCAAGGGAGTTTTTCCTAGCCACCGTGCTTCTACACCTGCATTACTTGCTGTTTGGGGTTTTAGGCTGGGTTTCTGTACAGCACTTTGTGACATCAGCTGATGTAAAAAGGGCTTTATAAATACATTTGAAAAATATATTTGAACGGCATTCTTACATTGGCATTCTACTTGTCCAGATGGGATAGGGCAGAGTGATGGTGATTGCATCGTCTGTGGACCTATTGGGGCGGTAAGCAAATTGAAGTGGGTCTAGGGTTACAGGTAAGGTGGAGGTAATATGATCCTTGACTAGTCTCTCAAAGCACTTCATGATGACAGTAGTGAGTGCTACGGGGCGATAGTCAATTACAATTGCATTATTGGGTACAGGAACAATGCTGGCCTTCTTGAAGCATGTGGGGACAGCAGACTGGGATATTGGAGAGATTGAATATGTCCGTGAACACACCAGCCAGCTGGTGTGTGCATGCTCTAACAGCGCGGCTAGGGATGCCGTCTGGGCCGGCAGCCTTGCGAGGGTTAACACATTTAAATGCCCTATTCACGTCTATCACAGAGAAGGAGAGCCCACAGTCCTTGTTAGCAGGCCGTTTCGGTGGCACTGTATTATCCTCAAAGCGGGCAAAGAAGGTGTTTAGTTTGTCTGGAAGGAAGACGTCGATGTCCGTGTTGCTGGTTTTCTTTTTGTAGTCCGTGATTGACTGTAGACCCTGCAACATACATCTCGTGTCTGAGCTGTTAAATTGCGACTCCACTTTGTCTCTATACTGACATTTTGGTTGTTTGATTGCCTTGCAGAGAGAAATGACTACTCTGTTTGTATTCTGCCATGTTCCCAGTCGCCTTGCCATGGTTAAATGCGGTGGTACACGCTTTCAGTTTTTGCGAATGCTGCCATCTATCCACGGTTTCTGGTTAGGTTAGGTTTTAATAGTCACAGTGGGTACAACATTTCCTATACACATCGATATATCATATCCCAGTCCACGTGATCAAATAATCTTATAGCGTGGATTCTGATTGGTCAGATCAGAGATGAATAGTCCTGAGCATGGGTACATCCTGCTTGAGTTGTTGCCTATAGCTAGGGAGGAGCAAAATTAAGTCATGGTCAGATTTGCCGAAGGGGGCGCAGGGGAGGTCCTTGTATGCGTCACGGAAGTTAGAGTAACAATAGTCCAGTGTTTTTCCAGTGTGCTACAGTCGATTTGCTGATAGAATGTAGGTAGCCTTTTCCTCAAATTTGCTTTGTTAAAATCCCCAGCTAGAATAAATGCAGTCTCAGGATATATGGTTTCCATTTCCATAAAGTCCAGTGAAGTTCTAAGATGGCGCCGACAGAGATGGTCGCCTCACTTCGAGTCCTTAGGAAACTATGCAGTATTTCGTTTTTGTATGTATTATTTCTTACATTATTAGCCCAGAAAATCTCAACTGCTATTACATACAGCCGGGAAGAACTATTGGATATAAGTGCGACCACAACTTACCAACGTTATGACCAGGCATCGTGAAGTGCTTTGAGAGACTAGTCAAGGATCATATCACCTCCACCTTACCGGTCACCCTAGACCCACTTCAATTTGCTTACCACCCCAATAGGTCCACAGACAATGCAATCGCCATCAAACTGCCCTATCCCATCTAGACAAGAGGAATACCTATGTAAGAATGCTGTTCATTGACTATAGCTCAGCATTCACCACCATAGTACCCTCCAAGCTCATCATCAAGCTTGAGGCCCTGGGCATCAACCCATCCCATTCAATTGGTTCCTGGACTAACTGACAGGTCGGCCCCAGGTGGTGTCAGGCAAATAACCTCTCACTCAACAAAACAAAGGAGATGATCGTGGACTTCAGGAAACAGCAGAGGGAGCACCCCCCCATCCAAATCGACAGGACAGAAGTGGAGAAGGTGGAAAGTTAAGTTCCTCGGCGTACATATCACTGACAAATTGAAATGGTCCACCCACACAGACAGTGTGGTGAAGAAGGCCCAACAGCGCCTCTTCAACCGCTGGAGGCTGAAGAAATTTGTCTTGTCACCTAAAACCCTCACAAACCTTTACAGATGCACAATTGAGAGTATCACCGCCTGGTACGGCAACTGAACCGCCCACAACCGCAGGGCTCTCCAGAGGGTGGTGCGGTCTACACAACGCATCACCGGGAGCAAACTACCTTCCCTCCAGGACACCTACAGCACCTGATGTCACAGGAAGGCCAAAAAGATAATCAAGGACAACAACCACCCAAGCCACTGCCTGTTCACCCCGCTACCATCCAGAAGGCGAGATCAGTGCAGGTGCATCAAAGCTGGGACAGAGAGACTGAAAAACAGATTCTATTTCAAGGCCATCAGACTGTTAAACAGCAATCACTAGCACAGAGAGGCTGCTGCCTAAATACAGACCTGTAACCATTGGGCACTTTAATAAATGCAACACTAGTCACTTTAATAATGTTTACATATCTTGCATTACTCATGTCATATACTGTATTCTATACTATCTATTGCATCTTAGCCTATGCCGCTCTGACATTGCTCACCCATATATTTATATATTCTTATTCCATTCCTTAATTAGATTTGTGTGTATTAAGTATTTTTTTGTGTAATTGTTAGATATTACTTGTTAGATATGGCTACACTGTTGGAAGAATCAACTTTTCTAAATACCTAGACCGTTCAAGGGCAGGCAAAGACTGGAAGTAGTTACGTGACAAATCTAAGACTAGCGGAGAAAAGAAAAAAAAAAGAAGAAAAAAAGATTAGCGAAATAGATCAATACAAATTTATTTCGCTAGTCAGCCAGCTAAAGTCAGCTTCCCGGCAAAAAAGCTAGGGGTAAACAAACAGTGACGTATGTATAATACGACAGATTTACTATATTTACTGTCAGTGTTAGCATGTCAGATAAATAACGTAAAAAAATATAATGTTAACTAGCAAGTCAGCTAAGAACAAATTCATATTTACAATGACGGCCTACCAGAATGCAAAAGGCTTCCTGCGGGGACAGGGGCTGGGATTAAAAATACAATAAAAATATAGGACAAAACACACATCATAACACTACATAAACAGAGACCTAAGACAATAACATAGCATGGCAGCAACACATGAAAACACAGCATGGTAGCAAGACAACATGACAACATGGTAGCAGCACAACTAAGTGCAAGAAGTTAGAGACAACAATACATCACACAAAGCAGCCACAACTGTCAGGAAGAGTGTCCACGATTGAGTCTTTGAATAAAGAGATGGAGATAAACCGGTCCAGTCTTTTCAGTTCGCTGCTAGCTGCAGCGAACTGAAAGAGGAGCGACCCGGGGGAGACAATGGCGCCGGAGGAGATGGCTGCCGTTTTATGGTCCCCTAACCAATTGTACTATTGTGCGTGTTTTTTCGTACATAATGTTTCAGCTACCGTCTCTTATGACCGAAAAGAGCTTCTAGATATCAGGAAAGCAATTACTCACCTCGTACTGGAAGAATAATATTTATTCAACAAGTCAGACGCAAAGGATTTATTTCAGACACCCGACAAGGCCCTCATCCCCATCATTCGCAGGAGAAAGAGACAGACATCGGGGACATAGGTCGGGGTGCCTAGGTTTTGCTTGCTTGAGGTAGAATATCTCATGATAAGCTGTAGACCACACTATCTACCAAGAGAGTTTTCATGCATATCCTCTGTAGCTGTCTATTTTCCACCACAAACTGATGCTGGCACTTAGACCGCACTCTGTATACGGCCATAAGCAACCAACACTCATCCAGAGGCGGCGCTCCTAGTGGCTGGGGACTTGAATGCCAGCATGTTAAATGTGCAACCAGTGAGAAAAAGAAAAGAAAAAAAAAAAAACTCTAGACCACCTTTACTCCACACACAGAGACGCGTACAAAGTACTCCCTCGTCCTCCATTTGGCAAATCTGACCATAATTCTATCCTCCTGATTCCTGCTTACAAGCAAAAACTAAAGCAGGAAGCACCAGTGACACGGTCAATAAGGAAGTGGTCAGATGACGCAGATGCTAAGCTACAGAACTGTTTTGCTAGCACAGACTGGAATATGTTCAGGGATTCTTTCGATCGCATTGAGGAGAACACCACATCAGTCACTGGCTTCATCAATAAGTACATAGATGACGTCATCCCCACAGTGACTGTATGTACATATCCCAACCAGAAGCCACTGGATTACTGGCAACATCCACACTGAGCTAAAGCGTAGAGCTGCAGCTTTCAAGGAGTGGGACTCTAACCCGGAAGCTTATAAGAAATCTCGCTGTGCCCTCCGACAAACCATCACAGGCAAAGCATCAATACAGGACTAAAAATGAATCGTACTACACCAGCTCCGACGCTTGTCGGATGTGGCAGGGCTGGCAAACTATTACAGACTACAAAGGGAAGCACAGCAGCAAGCTGCCTAGTGACACAAGCCTACCAGACGAGCTAAAATACTTCTAATACTTCTATGTTCACCTCGAGGCAAGCAACACTGAAACAAGCATGAGAGCATCAGCTGTTCCAGATGACTGTCCTCACGCTATCCGTAGCCGATGTAAGACCTTTAAACAGGTCAACATTCACAAGGTCACAGGGCCAGACAGATTACCAGGATGTGTACTCCGAGCATGTGCTGACCAACTGTCTTCACTGACAACTTCAACTTGTCCCTGGCCGAGTCTGTAATACCTACATGTTTCAAGCAAACCACCATAGTCCCTGTGCCCAAGAACACAAAGGTAACCTGCCTAAATGACTACCGACCCGTAACACTCACGTCTGTAGCCATGGAGTGCTTTGAAAGGCTGATCATGGCTCACATCAACACCATTATACCCAGAAACCCTAGACCCACTCCAATTTGCATACCGCCCCAACAAATCCACAGATGATGCAATCTCTATTGCACTCCACATTGCCCTTTCCCACCTGGAAAAAGGAACACCTATGTGAGAATGCTATTCATTGACTACAGCTCAGCATTCAACACCATAGTGCCCCCAAAGCTCATCACTAAGCTAAGGACCCTGGGAATAAACACCTCCCTCTGCAACTGTAAACTGGACTTCCTGACGGGCCACCCCCAGGTGGTAAGGGTAGGTAACAACACATCCGCCATCCGGATCCTCAACACGGGTACCGCCCCAGGGCTGCGCGCTCAGTCCCCTTATGTACTCCCTGTTCACTCATGAATGCATGGGCAGGCACAACTCCAACACCATGATTAAGTTTGCCGATGACACAACAGTGGTAGGCCTGATCACGGACAACGATGAGACAGCCTATAGGGACAAGGTCAGAGACCTGGCCGTGTGGTGCCAGGATAAGAACCTTTCCCTCAACATGATCAAGACAAAGGAGAGGACTGTGGACTACAGGAAAAGGAAGACCGAGTATAACCCCCTTCTATTCGATGGGGCTGTAGTGGAGCAGGTTGAGAGCTTCAGGTTCCTTGGTGTCCACATCACCAACAAACAATCATGGTCCAAACACACCAAGACAGTTGTGAAGAGGGCATGACAAAGCCTATTCCACCTCAGGAGACAAAAGTTTTGGCATGGGTCCTCATCCTACAGCTGCACCATCCTGACTGGTTTCATCAATGCTTTGTATTGCAACTCCTCGGCCTCCGATCGAAAGGCACTACAGTTGGTAGTGTGTACGGCCCAATACATCACTGGGGCAAAGTTTCCTGCCATCCAGGACCTCTATACCAGGCGGTGTCAGAGGTAGGTCCTAAAAATTGACAGACTCCAGTCACCCAAGTCAGACTGTTCTCTCTGCTACCGCACAGCATTTTTAACAGAATGTGACTGGCAAAACAATTGTGTTGTATGTGGAGGATGAGGGCTGCAGTAGATATCTCAGATAGGGGGGAGTGAGGCCTAAGACGGTTTTATAAATAATCAACAACCAGTGGGTCTTCCGAGGTGTATACAGAGATTTACAGAGGAGTATACTGAGCAGTGATGTGGTCTCTGAAGGTCAAATGGTGAAGGACATCTAGCCGCTCGAGAGCATCCTTAGCTGCCGATCTATAAATGACATCTCCGTAATCAAGCATGGGTAGGATGGTCATCTGAATCAGGGTTAGTTTGGCAGCTTGGGTGAAAGAGTGACTACGATAGAGGAAACCAAGTCTAGATTTAACCTTTTCCTGCAGCTTTGATATGTGCTGAGAGAAGGACAGCGGACCATCTAGCCATGCTCCTAACTACTTGTATGAGGTGCCTACCTCAAGCTCTAAACCCTCAGCTGTAGTAATCACACCGGTGGGGAGAGGGGCATTCTTCTTACCAAACCACATGACCTTTGTTTTGAAGGTCCACAAGTATGGAAGGATCTACCGCATCAATAGCTTTGACAAAGTGAAAAATAGCATCACAACATTGCTTAGAATCAAGGACAATGGTGACATCATTTTGGACTATTAAGGTTGCAGTGACACATCCATAACCTGAGCGGAAACCAGATTGCATACCTGAGAGAATACTATAGACATCAAGGAGGTCAGTCAGTTGATTATTGACAAGTTTTTCCAACACTTTTGATAATCAGGGCAAAATAGAAATTGGCCTATAACAGTTAGGATCAGCCTGACCTCCCCCTTTAAATAAAGGACACACAATGGCTGCCTTCCAAGCAATGGGAACCTCCCCAGAGAGTGGCAGAATAAGTGTCATGCTAATTATTAGTTGTTGTGACAGCCAAGTATGTTAATAAAGACAAATGAGGCTTCTGAAAACGTTTGTTGAAAATAAAAAAATAATGTGTCAGTAGTTTACTCAGGATACCGCCAAAGTAAGGCTAATTACATGGGAGTAGCAGGAGTGCACTAATGCTGTACCCTACTCGGGGGCGTGGTCACGTTAAACCACAGCTCGTCTTGTTTATCTTTCTGGAAGACACCACTAACCTGTCAAATGTTGCCAGGTAGCTAATTAGTTACATGCAAAGTACTGAACGTTTGAGCAACGTTGTATTTGTTTGGTAACTTAGCAAGTTAGAGGTCAAATAATATAAGCAGCGAGCACATCATAGACCTAACTTTAGGCCTAAATTAGATAGCCATCTACGTTGGTTAGCTAGGAAACGTTCATGACTAAGAGCACATCATAGACCTAACTTTAGGCCTAAATTAGATAGCCATCTACGTTGGTTAGCTAGGAAATGTTCATGACTAAGCTAGTTAAGAAACCTTTAGCTAACGTTAGTTAGTCGACAAGTTAGCTAACGTTACCTGTAACGGCAACCGAACTCTATTGATTTACCTACATTTTATTTCCCCCGTCTATAGCTACAAATGTTATGGAAATAAATTACAACAACAAATATCTTAGCTAGCTAAATGAACTGGTTAGCAAGTCTAACATTAGCCAGTGCAGTGTTGCCAGTGAATGGACACTCACCACTTCTTTCGCCTTGAGAGAAAATCCGTTATTCGGTCTGCTCTTCTTGAATATTTCATCTTTAGGCAAATCAAACACTACTCCCATAGCTTTATTTCGGGTTTTGACCGTTTTTACACTGGCTTTGAACAGTAAAGTTATATCAACAGCCATTATGTTAGTAACACCGAGGAGGTCCACTGTCAACACAGAGAGGAGGTTCGATTAATTTCAAGCGGGCGCCCGTGTTGGTTTGATTTTCACTGGCTGAAAGTTGATCCCATTCGATAAGGAAACGGCCTGCCTCCCGGGCTTGAGCCAGGTACCGTTGGGGTGCCCTGCTCTGTCCGATAGCGAAATCGGCTCAAAACAAAATTATGTAATGAGCAGGATTCTGTGTTTTCACATGCAAAAGTGACTGCTTTTGAAAAAAACGTTTTATCTTCCCAAAGAAAAATAGTTTGACAATTCAAACATGTGTTTTATGGAAAAGAGATGTTATATGTTTCTGGACGATGCACCATGCTGCCTTGTCAACAACATTACCGAACTGCTAAGATTACCTCACCGCTTTCACCCGATGATGGTAAGGAACATTGCCCGGTTGAACCCGCGTAATAGAACTCCCTCAGACATGTAAGCAATATTGACGTCATATTTTTGCGACACATGGGCGTGTTTGAGACAAGTATGAGATCATGGTACTAAAGTTAGCAGTATTCCAGTGAAATACTATTTAGGGATCAAAATAAGAAAATAATAGAATGAATGGACTTAGCTAGTTTTACTCCAGTAGGTTCAGATATTATAAATGTGTTCAGTGGGAGGCAGAGATGTATCCTTTCAAGGAATAGTTAATGTATCAAGTTTTAATGTGACATGAATAAATACAGTGAAATGCTTTTCTTGCAAGCTCCAAACCAAACAATGCAGTAAACAATATCAATGTATCACTAAAAAATAACATAAGGTGGAACAAAAACACACAATAAATAAACATGAGAAAAAGAACACGAGAAACAAAGCATCCATATATAGGATCAATGGTCCGTTTCAATATCATATTTGCGATGTGCAGGTAGTTGCTGACTATTAGGCCAATACAAGTGTGGCCTTCCTGCACAGGAGGCTGCCGAGGGGACGATAATTCATAATAATGGCTGGAATGGAGAGAGTTTGATGTGTTCGATACCATTCCATTGATTCCATTCGAGACACTATGAGCCCGTCCTCCCCAATTAAGGTTCCAGCAGCCACCTGTGGTGGCCTTAATATGTTGGACAGATTTTTTTTTATTAAAGGCCCAATGCATCCGTTTTTATCTCAATATTAAATCGTTTCTGAGTAACAATTAAGTACCTTACTATAATTATTTTCAATCAAAATAGTAAATAAAAAAAAGAAGCTTCTTAGCAAGAGCAATTTCTCATGCAAAAACTTAGCTAGGACTGTCTGGGAGTGGTCTGAGTAGGGAGAGGAAATACGAAAACTAGCTGTTATATTCTTTGTACTGTATGTATATATATGTATTTTCTTTAACTGACAAATAAAATCAATCAATCAATTGGCAGAGAGGTTTAAAACTCTTTCTTATCGGTCTATTAACTCATTTACCACCTGGTGATGTCACAAAGCAGGCCAAAACTCCATCCCCACCTAAACAGACTGACATTTTAGGCAGTCTTTTCAAACAGATCTTAAACTAAAAGTTAATTATCGTAATTTAAACAATTTCACAGTATTATCCCATATGGAAAAGTAATATATGGCCTTATATATTTAAAAAAAAGTGACATATATTTAAGCAATAAGGCCAGAGGGGGTGTGATGTATAGCCAATATACCACGGCTAAGGGCTGTTTTTATGCTATATTGGCTATATACCACAAACCCCCGAGGTGCCTTATTGCTATTATAAACTGGTTACCAACGTAATTAGAGCAGTAAAAATACATGCTTTGTCATACACGTGGCATGCGGTCTGTTATAAACTGAGCTGTTATAATATATGGCCCTATATATAAATAAAAAAAAGTGGCATATATAGTATTTAAGCAATGTGTGATATATCGGCAATATACCATGGCTAAGGGCTGTTCTTATGGTACATTGGCTGTATACCACAAACTCCCCTTAATGCAATTATAAACTGATTACCAACGTAATTAGAGCAGTAAAAATACATGTTTTGTCATACCCGTGGTATATGGTCTGTTATTAACTGGGTGGGTTGAGGCTTGAATGCTGATTGACTGACAGCCGTGGTATATCACGGCTGTTGTACGTAAGATCAGCCATTAGCCGTGGTATATTGGCCATATATTATAAAAAATAAACCAGTACAGCCACCTCAATACTGAGCTAGCTAATGGTAGCCGTTTAGCTAATAGCAACCCTACCCTCATCGTGCCTTATTGCTGAAATATACCATGGCATTCAGCCAATCAGCATTCAGGGCACCAACAACCCAGTTTATAAATTTAAATATATGATCATGTATTTAAAACCAATATATAAAAGTGACATATATTTTCAAACACATGATCATATATTTTAATAACATATATAAATCTCACACCCTCCCCCATACATACAATTATCATATGGATATGCATTTTCATTATGAAAAATGTACTCAAAACATTTGTTTATTTGTGTTCCAGAATTGTTTATTTTTATTTTTACATGGCATATATTTTTTAAAAATACATAAATCTCACATGATTCATTATCTTCTAATTGCATTCAGTATTAGGCAACCTTACATCTACTTTGTCGTATCTATCCACTATAGATGATACTTTCCATTTAATTTTATGGAATCACATTGTATTTATAAAACATGATATTCTTGTAGTCAACAATGGTTGCAATCCATTATTATTTTGGGTTTAGTCATCCAAGGATTTCTATTGGGAATTGTTGATGCCTGTTGCCACCTGCAGGGGGCGGGGGAGCACAGTGGTTTGCATCTCCCCTCGATGACACTTGTGACAACTCTACCGTTTCTGCTCCTGTCTCTTTTTTCTTTCTTCTCTTAAACAGTTGTGTTTTAGCTCATTATCTATAGAAAATGTTAGAGTTGAAATGGTTATCTGAGTGATACTTACCTTTTATGTTGAAATTGTAAAGTTTAAATGTGTAAATGGATCTAGTGGATACTGTTAGCTAGCAATCTTGACATAAGAGATGACTGGGTTTGTGGCTAAGCATAGCGAGTCCATAGAATAACAAGAACAAATGGCGCAAAATAATATTTTGATTTCAATTTATTGATCTATTGGGGTTTTTCTATTCCCTTTATATGGTCTAGGCACGGACATCTCCCTACCCAAGTGTTATATATTACAGAGTTTTAAAAAGCTGTATACGCTAATGCTAGCTTGTCAAGGTTAGGGTTGCTATTGGCTAAACGGCTACCATTAGCTGGCTCAGTATTGAGGTGGCTGTACTGGTTTATGGTTCATTTAGCTATGTAAAGGCATTTTTATTGAAAGATAGTACATGAGGTTAAGATAAATACTGAGAAAGTACACTAAGGAGACGGAGCGGCCTACAGGTCAGACTCAGAAGGCCGAGCACACCATCCCCCGCTGACTCGTCAATGTCCAATTTCTAGATAACAAGGTGGACGAAATTAGGGCACGAGTTTCCTTCCAGAGAGATATAAGAGATTGTAACATTCTCTGTTTCACGGAAACATGGCTCACTCGGGATATGTTGTCAAAGTCGGTACAGCCATCTGGTTTCTTCACGCATCGCGCCACAGAAACAAACATCTCTCTGGTAAGAAGAAGGGTGGTGGTGTATGCCTTATGATTAACGACTCATGGTGTAATCACAACAACATACATGAACTCAAGTCCTTTTGTTCACCCGACCTAGAATTCCTTACAATCAAATGCCGACCGCATTATCTTTCCAATATAATTCTCTTTGATTATAGTCACAGCCGTATATATCTCCCCCCCAAGCAGATCCCTCGTCAGCCCTGAAAGAACTACACTGGACTCTATGTAAATTGGAAACCATACATCCCGAGGCTGCATTTATTGTAGCTGGGGATTTTAACAAAGCTAATCTAAGAACAATACTTCATAAATTCTATCAGCATATTGAATGAGCAACACGAGCTGGTAGCATTCTGGATCATTGCTACTCAAACTTCTGCGATGCATACAAAGCCCTAACCCTGCCCTGCCTTCAGCAAGTCTGCTGACCATGACTCCATTTTGTTGCTCCAAGCCAATAGACAGAAACAAAAACAGAAAACGACCGTGCTCAGGTCAATACAACGCTGGTCTGATTCCACGCCTCAAGATCGCTTCGATCACGTGGACTGGGATATGTTCTGAATAGCCTCAGACAACAACATTGATGTATACTCGGTGAGTGCATCGTAGATGTTGTACCCTCTGTGACTATTAAAACCTTCCCTAACCAGAAACCATGGATTGATTCGCAAAACTGAAATCGCGTTCCATCGTTTTTAATCATGGCAAGGCGACCGGAAACATGACCGAATACAAACAGTGCAGCTATTCCCTCCCCAAGGCAATCAAACAAGCAAAGTGTTAGTATAGTGACAAAGCAGAGTCACAATTCAACAGCTCAAACACGAGACGTATGTGGCAGGGTCTACAGTCAATCATGGATTACAAAAAGAAAACCAGCTCCATCGCGGACATCAACGTCTTGCTGCCAGACAAAGTAAACAACTTCTTTGCTCGCTTTGAGGAAAATTAGTGCCACTGACACGGCCCGCTACCAAAGCCTGTGGACTCTCCTTCTCCGTGGCCAACATGAGTAAAGCATTTCAACGTGTTAACCCTCACAAGGCAGCCGGCCCAGATGGCATCCCTAGCCGCGTCCTCAGAACATGCGCAGACCAGCTGGCTGGTGTGTTTACGGACATATTCAACCAATCCCTATCCCAGTCTGTTGTCCCCACATGCTTCAAGATGGCCACCATTGTTCCTGTTCCCAAGAAAGCTGAACTAAATGACTATTGCCCCATTGCACTCACTTCTGTCATCATGAAGTGCTTTGAGAGACTGGTCAAAGAGCATATCACCTTCACCCTATCTGATACCCTAGACCCACTCCAATTTGCTTACCGCACCAATAGGTCCACTGACGATGCAACTCGGTCCTGGACTTTCTGACAGGCCGCCCCCAGGTGGTGAAGGTAGGAAACAACATCTCCACCCCACTGATCCTCAACACTGGGGCCCCACAAGGGTTCGTTCTCAGCCCTCTACTATACTTCCTGATACCCAATGACTGTGTGGCCCTGCACGCTTCCAACTCAATCATCAAGTTTGCAGACGACACTACAGTGGTAGGCCTGATTACCAACAAGGAGGATGTGAGGGCCCTTGGAGTGTGGTTTCAGGAAAATAACCTCTCACTCAGCGTCAACAAAACAAAGGAGATGATCGTGAACATCAGGAAACAGCAGAGGGAGCACCCTCCCATCCACATCGACAGGACAGTGGAGAAGATGTAAAGTTTTAAGTTCCTCGGCATACACATAACGGACAAACTGAAATGATCCACCCACACAGACAGAGTGGTGAAGAAGGCACAACTGGCGTTGAGGTCAGGGCTTTGCCACAATGTTGGAAGTACAGAATCGTCTTGAATGTCATTCTATGCTGTAGTGATAAGATTTCCATTCACTGGAAAAGGCCTAGCCCAAACCATTAAAAACAGCCCCAGACCATTAATCCTCCTCCACCAAACCTTTCACCTTGCACTATGCATTGAGGCAGGTAGCGTTCTCCTGGCATCCGGCAAACCCAGACTAGTCTGTCAGACTGACAGATGGAGAAGCCTGATCCATCACTCCAGAGAACGCGTTTCCAATGCTTCAGAGTCTCATGGCAGCGAGCTTTACACCATTCCAGCTGACGCTTGGCATTGCATTGTGCATGGTGATCTTAGGCTTGTTTGCGGCTGTTCAGCCACGGAAGCCCATTTCATTAAGCTCCAGACAAACAATTGTGCTGATGTTGCTTCCAGAGGTAGTTTGGAACTCAGCAGTGAGTGTTGCCACTGAGGACAGACAATTTTTACTTGCTACGCACTTCAGCACTCTGCTGTCCTGTTCTGTGAGCTTGGGTGGCCTACGATTTTGCGGCTGAGCCGTTGTTTCTCCTAGAATTTTCCATTTCACAATAACAGCACTTACAGTTGACAGGGGCAGCTCTGGCAGGGCAGAAATTTGACAAACTGAAGTGTTGGAAAGGTTCCATCCTATGACGATGCCACACTGAAATTCACTGAGCTTTTGAATAAGGCCATTCTACTGCAAATGTTTGTTTATGTTAATTTGCATGGCTGTGTGCTCAATTTTATACACCTGTCTGCAATAGGTGTTGCTGAACTAGCCAAATCCACTAGAAGAAGACAAAAATGCCCTACTCTGTTGTTTATGATTTTCATTTTGTTGTCATGGAGGACTGATTTGGCTCATTGTTTCAAGTTGCAAAATAAATTCTGCGCTCATGGAATGGCATGCTTTGAGCACTACTGAAAAGTGCTATTTAGATGTGAAAAATGAATGCCATATGCTGCATTCGCTATAGGCCTACTGTTTACCTTTTGTTGGTCATACTTTCATATCTTGATAATATGCAGCTGTTAAAAGGGCAAATGAAACAATAACAAAATTATTGCCCCGCCTCTGTTTTGGTAAATATCTGAGGGATGGGCCTGGAGAAATGTAACCACTCTCAGATTAATAGACAGAGCTATGGATGCAAGGACTGACCATCCATTATATTAAAAAGTATTGTTTTAACCATGTTATGAGGCTAAACAGTGTTTGTTTACATTTACAATGTTTACAAACATTGGAGAAAAACAAGCTTATATTTTGGGTTCTCATGGATTGTGAGCTCATGAGGCATTTATAAATTATATTCTTCAAGTATCAATGGATATACATATATATATATCATTTACAAGTCCAAAAATTGATGTAGCAACTACAGTCTATCAAAATTGTGCAAGATTGAGCATGTGTCCATTAGGCCTATGGATATATTTTTGTTATCAGCATGAATTAGATTGAGAAATAAAAGCCCCACTTTTATTCCATAGGCTTCGATCCGCAATATGCAGCTGTTGCAAGAGCGCATTTTTCACTGGCTGTCCACTGGTTTCAAAAACAATGATTGATAGTCAGTTTAAACTTCTTGAATTCAACCATTATTGGGTTCAAATACACATTTAGATTTGTGAACAGCCAACAACCACAATCCGTAAGGCGCAAATAGCTAAATGAGAGAGCACAGAGCAGGAGTGTGATTCACATCAATGCGCTTTGTAGATGTCAATAATAAGTGATATCACTGTAGACTACACCACTACTGTCATCCTTACCTCCAAGCCTATACTCAAGTTGGATAATCTTTGGATGCCGACAGCAGTTGCACCATTGGAAGACTGTACTGTACCCTACAAAAGCCTATTCCTGCTCTTTTCCCGCAATCCATCAAAGACATTTGGCGTGTCATCGTAGTGGTACCTGACTTGTGGTCAGACTCTCTCAGGTGGAACAAATGTAAATTTGCGCCTTTTTTCAATGCTGATTTGAATGTCATTGAGAAAACAGAGAAGTGTCCTTCCTTTCTGAATTTAATAGAAATCCTCGAAGTAATCATCCAGTTTTTCAAAAGTATCGGTAATCTGATTACAATATTTTTCTGGTAATGTAACTGATTACATTGACCGTTTTTGTAATCCTTTACATGTAACAGATTACATGTAATCCATTACTCCCCAACCCTGGTTATTGCACACCCGCACCTATCTTAATACAATGACCGAGCACCAGTTAAGACAGTATGACAGACTGATCAATGAGCCTAGCAACGACTGGGACATTTACTACTGGGCAACAGAGGCCCAGCCTGTACCTGATGTGTACACATGTGAAATCAGGGTTCCCCTAGGGGAAATATGCAAATACATCACAAGCTCGTGTTTGGCTCTGCCCACCTCCTTGCTTGTTCTGCCCACTATGATTAGTTTGCTCCCATTGGAAACGACAGACTGTGGTCTATCTTGGTTTAGTTATACAAATATTTAGTAGGAGTGCTTCTTTAGGAGTCTTACCTAAGTGCGCTGTAGAATGTGGGATCCTGAGCCTTCTTCAGCATGTGAATAGTTCTGCATTGTTCAAAAAGTAATTTAATTGCTGGGGTTGAAGTAGGCTGTGTAATTTATGCTTAAGTGCACATTTGGATGCTGTAAATGTTTGACATTAACCAATATACATATTTATAAAAATTACACTACAACATTGCCAAGGTAAGTAAAACTAAAATAATGTCCTGTCTAGACAAATGTAGTAATTTGTACATAATATTTTTCACTTGGGTTGGCACCCAGATGTAAGTGGAGGGAGGGGCCCAAAATGTTGAATAAAACACTGTTATTTGCTGAGCGGTTTGCTCATTTCCTTTGTTAGTGTTGCGCCAGACATTTACATAGCGCTGTGACTGTGTCTTCTGCAGCTTCAGCACTCAGCTGCTTCCATGTCAGCCGTTTTTCCACCTCCGCAAGCATTGCCTGTCAAAAGAGAGGCTCCTTTCATGAACTGAGGCTATATGGACACAAGACTGTGACTGGTGGTTTGATGTCCATATGTTCATTTGAGGGGTATCCAAATATGGTATTCCAAATAGAGGAAAATCATGCATTCTTGAAGAGTTATGGTAGTTGCTGTTAACTTAAGCTGCCTTGAAAAATTCAGTTTGTGTAAAGATTGCCCAGAGGAGAAATAACCATGTTGGAATATATAGACAAACATTTAGGCCTAGTTCAAAGCTGCTTGAAATTGGCATGATAGATGTGACAGTTACTGTATGTTTTATGTCAGGTTTCTATAGCCTCCTGTACCACTGTTAAGTATTTGACTTATTTGCAGGCAAATCCATTCTCATCATAACAACATACAATCTCTGCTTTACCATGTATATAGCAATGTAAAGTAGGCTGATGAGCAAGACAAAAAGACATCATGCTATTACATTCAACATAAAGGCTATTAACTGCAGATTTGGTGAAAATATACAATTATTCTATCAATTGCACCTTCTAGCATTTTAGTATAAATTCAAAAATCTCATGGTCATCTACAGGATTTTAGTGGGTTTGACTTTCAGTACCATGTCATATGAAGTCCATAAACTGCCAAAAGAAAAAAAAAAGATTTGATGCTGTGTAGAACAATACTTGCCTTCGGAACGTTTTCAGGCCCCATGACTTTTCCCACATTTTGTTACGTCACAGTCTTACGCTAAAATGTATTAAATATTGAAAACAATCCTCAGCAATCTGCACACAATACCCCATAACGACAAAGCAAAAACAGGCTTTTAGACAAACAGGCTTTTAGACAATTTTAGAAAATGTATAAAAAAAAAAAAAACATAAATACCTTATTTACATAGGTATTCAGAACCTTTGCTATGAGACTTGAAATTGATCTCAGGTGCATCCTGTTTTCATTGATCATCCTTGAGATCCTTGATGAAAACCTGCTCCAGAGCACTCAGGAGCTCCGACTGGGGCGAAGGTTCAACTTCCAACAGGACAATGACCCTAAGCACACAACCAAGACAACATAGGTGTGGCTTCAGGATAAGTCTCTGAATGTCCTTGAGTGGCCCAGACAGAGCCAAACTTGAACCCGATCAAATATCCATGGAGAGACCTGAAAATAGCTGTGCAGCAACGCTCCCTATCCAACCTGACAGAGCTTGAGAGGATCTGCAGAGAGGAATGTGAGAAACTCCTCAAATACAGGTGTGCCAAGCTTGTAGCGTCATACCCAAGAAGACGCGAGGCTGTAATCGCTGCCAAAGGTGGTTCAACAAAGTACTGAGTAAAGGGTCTGAATAAATGTCATATTTCAGTTTTTTATTTATGACAAATTTGCAAACATTTCTAAAAATCTGTTTTTGCTTTGTCATTATGGGGTATTGTGAGTAGAAAAATATATTTTTAGAGTAAGGCTGTAACGTAATTTTTTTGGGAAAAAGTCAACTGGTCTGAATACTTTCCGAATGCACTGTATGTCTAAAAGAGAGAGTTTGCTGCACTGAAAGTAAAGGGGCTGAATCATTTTGCACACCCAATTTTTCAGTTTTTGATTTGTTAAAAAAGTTTGAAATATCCAATAAATGTCGTTCCACTTCATGATTGTGTCCCACTTGTTGTTGATTCTTCACAAAAAAATACAGTTTATATCTTTATGTTTGAAGCCTGAAATGTGGCAAAAGCTCGCAAAGTTCAAGGGGGCCGAATATTTTCGCAAGGCACTGTAGTTGGAAATACCAAAAAAGCTGATGAAAATAGTTGCTTCAATTTTTTTAAGTGGAAGTTGCACAATATTTTTGACAGTGTGTTTCTGAGTGTTTTTGTGTGTGTGCGTGCGTTCACGTGCTTGATTGAATGTGTGCGCGTGTGTGTGCATGCATGTGAGAATACTGTGCTTTGAGAGGATACGGAGTCCTGAAAGGCCCTTTAACTTCAGTAAAACAGAGAGCTGCATCCTGATATCCTGGTGTGACTGTCTGGTTCCAGGGGATAATCTGCTCCCTCAGAAACACAGCCTTTTAGAGGTTCCACATGTGCCTTGGCACCAGACAGCAAGAAGGCCGGGAGGTTCATTAATTGCAGCAACATTCCTGTAGCGTTGTCACACAGTTTTAGTCGTGTTAGAGCCGCCTCGGGCCCTGTCATTACCTCTTTCACTCAACTCTTCCCGTTCCTGTCCGCTCATTATAGCTGACAACCACAAAGAACAGTAAAAACGATGCCATAATGCACCTATAGTTCATGTTTTTTTAAGTTCACCTCCAACGGCATGATGCAATTGGCTGCCCAGGTAAACCCATGTACCAATCAGGAATCGCCTAATGCCAAAGAAGCCGTCAGCGGACCCATTAGGTGGGACCGTTGAGTAAAAGCTCGAACTCTGAACATTTTGATTTGTTTAAAAATGTTATAGTCCTGATAGCTTTACCAAACACTGTTTCGTTGTCAACTTTAAATGTTTGTACTAGCAACCAGTTTGGCAGTTTCAGTATTCCAGAGTTATGAAATGAAATGAAATGAAATCCAATTTTATTGGTCACATACACATGGTTAGCAGATGTTAATGCAAGTGTAGCGAAATGCTTGTGCTTCTAGTTCCGACAGTGCAGTAATATCTAACAAGTAATCTAACAATTCCTCAACAACTACCTAATACACAGAAATCTAGAGGGGTGAATGAGAATATGTACATATAAAGGCAAGGTGCAAAAGATGGTATAAAAAAATAGTATATACATAGTATATACATATGATATGAGTTATGTAATATGTAAAAATGATTGAAGAGGCATTATTTAAAGTGGCATTGTTTAAAGTGATTAGTGATCCATTTCTTAAAGTGGCCAGTGATTGGGTCTCAATGTAGGCAGCAGCCTCACTGAGTTAATGATTGCTTTTAGCAGTCTGATGGCCTTGAGATAGAAGCTGTTTGTCAGTCTCTCGGTCCCAGGTTTGATGCACCTGTACTGACCTCACCTTCTGGATGGTAGCGGTGTGAACAGGCAGTGGCTCGGGTGGTTGTTGTCCTTGATTATCTTTTTGGCCTTCCTGTGACATTGGGTGCTGTAGGTGTCATGTTTGCCCCTGGTGATGTGTTGTGCAGACTGCACCACCCTCTGGAAAGACTTGCGGTTGAGGGCGGTGCAGTTGCCGTACCAGGCTGTGATACAGTCTGACAGGATGCTCTCGATTGTGCATCTGTAAAAGTTTGTCAGAGTTTTGTGTGACAAGCCAAATTTATTCTGCCTCCTGAGGTTGAAGAGGTGCTGTTGTGCCTTCTTCACCACACTGTCTGTGTTGGTGGACCATTTCAGTTTGTCTGAAATGTGTACACCGAGAAACTTAAAACTTTCCACCTTCTCCACTTGCTGAGCTGTAGTCAATGAACAGCATTCTTACATAGGTATTCCTTTTGTCCAGATGGGATAGGGCAGTGTGCAGTGTGATGGCGATTGCATCGTCTGTGGACCTGTTGGGGCGGTATGCAAACTAAAGTGTGTTTATGGTGGCCGGTAAGGTGGAGGTGATATGATCCTTGACTAGTCTCTCAAAGCACTTCATGATGACAGAAGTGAGTGCTATGGGGCGGTAGTAATTTAGTTCAGTTATCTTTGCCTTCTTGGGTACAGGAACAATGGTGGCCATCTTGAAGCATGTGGGGACAGCAGACTGGTATAGGGAGAGATTTAATATATCCGTAAACACACCAGCCAGCTGGTCTGCACATGGTCTGAGGACACAGCTAGGGATGCCGTCTGGGCCAGCAGCCTTGCTAGGGTTAACACGTTAAAATGTTTTACTCATGTCGGCTACGGAGAAGTAGAGGTGGGGCGCAGTCCTTGTTAGCGGGCCGCAACGCAACACTGTATTATCCTCAAATCGGCAAAGAAGGTGTTTAGTTTGTCTGGAAGCGTGACGTCAGTGTTCGAGACGTGCTTGGTTTTCTTTTTGTAGTCCTTGATTTCATGTAGACCCTGCCACACACGTCTCATTTCTGAGCCGTTGAATTGTGCCTCCACTTTGACCCTGTACAGGCATTTTGCCTGTTTGATTGCCTTGTGGAGGGAATAACTACACTGTTTATATTCAGCCATATTCCCAGGCCTCTTTCCATGGTTAAATGCGTTGGAAAGCACTTTCAGTTTTGTGTGAATGCCGCCATCCATCCATGGTTTCTGGTTAGAGTAGGGGGTGCAACATCTCCAATGCACTTCCTTATAAACTCACTCACCGAGTCAGCGTATATATCAATGTTGTTCTCTGAGGCTGACCGGAAAACCGCTTGATCAAAACACTCTTGAAGCGTGGAATCCGAATGGTCAGACCAGCGTTGAATGGTTCTAGTCACTGGTACATCCTGTTTGAGTTTCTGCCTATAAGACTATAGGAGCAAGATGGTGTCGTGGTCGGATTTGCCGAAGGGAGGACGGGGGAGGGCTTTGTATGCATCACAGAAGTTAGAGTAGCAGTGATTGAGTGTATTATCCCCGCGAGTACTGCAATCAATATGCTGATATAATTTAGTTAGCCTTGTTCTCAAATTAGAGTGCAGTACAAGAGCAGGAGCTCCTGGTCATTTGTGACTCACCACCTGGATTCGGTCTTACGAGACAAAATTTGAATTTGAAAGTTGATCAACTTGTAACCTCACTTTTGAGAAAACCATCTTTCAATGTTTTGGTACTACTATTGGAGAACCCTTCTTTGTGTACAACCATTCAGCATAGTTCACACCCTCTTAAGCCTTAGCCCCACCCATCTCTTTAAGGGTTGATCCGAGCGTTCTGTATTAACTTGCTAGCTACTTCCAGACATCTAAGAGAGAGAGAGTGAACAGCTCACTGAACATTACGCGCCCTATCGATCTATCTGTGGTTTCGTGTTCAGAGCGCACACTGGACGATCTGGCCAATAAGTAGGGTTGTTCCGAAAGCTCAGACCTCACAACTACAGTCAAGCACCCAAGCTAACTGGCTAACATTGGCAAGCTGCTTCCAGACACGTAATGAGAGAACACCCCACTCTGACCATTTTACTTGCCCTAGCAGAGCTGGTTAGGTTTTTTTCATGTTATCCAGAGCATTGGTGACTGTAACTGTGCTGCTGGTAACAATTAAATTACACTTTGTTGCCGATGTTTACCGACACCGGACATATTTAGCAGGATGTTGAGCATTCAAAAATGCATCAGTTATTATGCGCTCTGGCACACTAAGACGATAGTCTTTTGGTAAGAAATGTAGCTAGATAGCTAGCTAGGTAAACAATGAATCCCAATGCATGACATTACGTTAGTTAGCGAGCCAGCCAGTTAATGTTATTTACATTCAGATAGCTCTCCTGTGAAGTCATGACTTGTGACATATGCCTAGTTTCCTGAATCGGATCACATTTGATAACAGCTTGACATTTTTAATAGACAGTACTGTGTCCCTACACACATTTTGAATCTACCTCCTTAACGACTTTAGAGGGTGAATGGCAGCATTTGCTTCCCCTGTCTGGTAGCGCCTTGTTTCAATGTCAATAACGACACATTAGTAATCACAAAGTAGAGTGCTAGTGAGACAAAGCCACGTCTGCCTCAAGATTTAGATAAGATATACTCATTGGTGTCCAATTCTTCGTGTGCATCCTAGGCCTAGATAATTTGAATTGTTTGAACAGTAGATGCTGAAAGTGACTCAAAGCATGTTAGCAAAGTCAACAAAAAGCTCCAACTTGAGAGCCCCTCGATTTAGCCCGTGAAGGGTAATAGTCCAAACATTCATGAATTTCAAATCATAACACTTACATTTTGGTTGATGACTCGCTTCTGAGATTCAAACAAACGGACACACCATGTTCCTAATATGTACAATGTGACTTGGCTTGGAGGGCCTAACTGCTTACAATTTACTGAACAATCAAGCAACAAACAGTTTAAATGATTGTATAATTTATTGTGACAATATTTTTTGTGCTAGATAATAAAGGCCCACTGGAAATGTTTGTTTAACTTATTGTGACAATATTTTGTGTGCTAGGTAATAAAGGCCCACTGGAAATGTTTGTATAACTTATTGTGACATAATTTTTGTGTATTATGTAATAAAGGGCCACTGGAAATGTTTGTTTCTAATGACTTCATTAACTACCATATAGGCATGAAATCAGAGGAGGTTGGTGGGAGAAGCTGTAGGAGAACAGGCTCATTGTAATGGCTGGAATGGAATATAGTCA
The DNA here is from genome assembly GCF_057628025.1 of Oncorhynchus mykiss. Classification (NCBI taxonomy): domain Eukaryota; kingdom Metazoa; phylum Chordata; class Actinopteri; order Salmoniformes; family Salmonidae; genus Oncorhynchus; species Oncorhynchus mykiss. The sequence continues at coordinate 68,127,299 of NC_143028.1, forward strand.
AACATGTGGTTTCCATATGTTTGATGTGTTTGATACCGTTCAATTTATTCCATTCCAGCCATTACAATGAGCCCGTTCTCATACAGCTCCTTCCACCAGCCTCCTCTGCCAATGTTAGCCAATGTACTTTTCCCACTTGGATTCCAAATCTATTTACAGTGAGATGAGAGAACAAATGTGATTTTAATGGTATTCAAGTAGATCGCAACAGGGAACCCAAAATACTTACTGAATGCATGTATGATATGAAATAAGATAAAAATCACACTGAGTGTACAAACAATTAGGAACACCTTCCTAAAATTGAGTTGCTCCCCATTTTGCCCTCAAATCAGCCTAAATTTGTCAGGGGAAATGGACTCTATAAGGTGTCTTCCATACCTCCCACAGCTGTGGCAAGTTGGATGTCCTTTGGGTGGTGAACCATTCTTGATACACACAGGAAACTGTTGAACATGAAAAACCCAGCAATGTTGCAGTTCTTGACACTCTCAAACCGGTTCAAAGGAACTGATATATTTTGTCTTTCCCATTCACCCTGAATGGCACACATACACAATCCATAGCTCAAATGTTTTGAGGCTTAAAAATCCTTCTTTAACTTATCTCCTCCCCTTTCATTTACACTGAATGAAGTGGATTTAACAGTGACATCAATAAAGGATTATAGTTTTCACCTGGACTCACCTGGTCAGTCTATGTCATGGAAAGAGCTCCTAATGTTTTGTACACTTAGGGCATCACTAATAAACAAGCACGAAACAAACTATTCACTCAAGAATACACATTTCCTAAACATATCCGAAACATAATATGGCTGGCATTATGTTAATTGTCTTGAAAATGTATTTATTATTACCTATAGGCATTTTACCAACATTAAAGGTCCAATGCAGCTGTTTTGATCTCAATATCAAATCATTTCTTGGTAATAATTAAGTACCTTACTGTGACTGTTTTAAATTAAAATAGTAAAATAAGTAAAAAATAGTTTCTTAGCAAAGAGCAATTGATCAAGCAAGTATTTTTCTAGGACTGTTAGAGAGTGTGAGGGGAAAACTGAAAACTAGCTGTTATTGGCAGAAAAGTTTGGAACACTTATTCGTATTGGTCTATTAACTAATTTACCACGAAAACAGGCTGAAATTTCAGGTGGCCTTCTCAAACAGCTTTTACACTTAAATGGTATTATCATAATTTTCACAATTTCACAGTATTATTCCAACTTGTGGAAATATATACAGTTGAAGTTTACATACATCTTAGCCAAATTAATTTAAACTCAGTTTTTCACTAATCCTGACATTTCATCCTAGTAAACATTCCCTTTCTTAGGTCAGTTAGGATCACCACTTTATTTTAGGAATGTGAAATGTCAGAATAATAGCAAAGATAATTATTTCTTTCAGCTTTTATTTATTTCGTCACTATCCCATTGGGTCAGAAGTTTACATACACTAAATTAGTATTTGGTAGCATTGGCTTTAAATTGTTTAACTTGGGTCAATCGTTTCGGGTAGCCTTCCACAAGCTTTTCATAATGAGTTGGGTGAATCTTGGCCAATTCCTCCTGACAGACTTGGTGTAACTGAGTCAGGTTTGTAGACCTCCTTGCTCACACACACTTTTTCAGTTCTGCCCACAAACGTTAAGATTGAGGTCAGGGTATTGTGATGGCCACTCCAATACCTTGACTTTGTTCCTTAAGCCATTTTGCCACAACTTTGGAAATATGCTTGGTGTCATTGTCCATTTGGAAGATGCATTTGAGACCAAACTTTAACTTCCTGACTGATGTCTGGAGATGTTGCTTCAATATATCACATAATTTTCCGCCCTCATGATACAATCTATTTTGTGAAGTGCACCAGTCCCTCCCGCAGCAAAGCACCCCCACAACATGATGTTGCCACCCCCGTGCTTCACGTTTGGGATGGTGTTCTTCGGCTTGCAAGCCTCCCCCTTTTTCCTCCAAACATAACAATGGTCATTATGGCCAAACAGTTCTATTTTTGTTTCATCAAACCAGAGGACATTTCTCCAAAAAAGTACGTTCTTTGTCCCCATGTGCAGTTGCAAACCATAGTCTGGCTCTTTTATGGTGGTTTTGGAGTAGTGGCTTCTTCCTTGCTGAGCGGCCTTTCAGGTTATGTCGATATAGGACTTGTTTTACTGTGGACATAGACACGTTTGTACCTGTTTCCTCCAGCATCTTCACAAGGTCCTTTGCTGTTGTTCTGGGATTGATTTGCACTTTTCACATCAAAGTACATTCTTCTCTAGGAGACAGAATGCGTCTCCTTCCTGAGCGGTATGACGGCTGCGTGGTCCCCTTGGTGTATATACTTGCGTACTATTGTTTGTAATTATGAATGTGGTACCTTCAGGAATTTGGAAATTTCTCCCAAGAATGAACTTGACTTCTGGAGGTCGACAATTGTTTTTCTGAGGTCTTGGCTGACTTTTTTTTATCTTCCCACGATGTCAAGCAAAGAGGCAGTGAGTTTGAAGGTAGCCCTTGAAATACATCCACAGGTACACCTCCAATTGACTCAAATTATGTCAATTCGCCTATCAGAAGCTTCTAAAGCCATAACAGAATTTTCTGGAATTTTCCAAGCTGTCAACTTAGTGTATGTACACTTCTGACCCACTGAAATTGTGCTGAAGTTTATTATAAGTGAAATAATCTGTATGTAAACAATTGTTGGAAACATTACTTGTGTCATGCACATAGTAGATGTCCTAGCCGACTTGACAAAACTATAGTTTGTTAACAAGAAATTTGTGGAGTGGTTGAAAAACAAGTTTTAATGACTCCAACCTAAGTGAATGTAAACTTCCGACTTCAACTGTATTTAAAACACAATATATCATGTTTTTGACTGCACTAGGCCTTTAACAGTCCATGGTAGACTAAAAGCTCTATTCAATCTGTAAAATCTGTTCAATCTGTTAAAGCTTGGACACACCGGTAGGATTGTCAAACGTTTGCCTGCCGACATTACTTAGCACCTCTGAACAGTTTCGACAGACTGTCTTTTTTGTTCACACAGCAAAGACCTCGGATGTCGTCAGCCACTCAGCCTTGTGAAAATGCTCCAAACCAGAAGGTGGCAGTAACGTTGTTTGGCAATGCTCTCTGCACAAGATGACAAAGAAACAATGTAATTCACCCTCCATAATTCCATACTGCCAGTGCCAGCCCATAGCCAAATGTATAGCTAGCTTGCTAACATTAGCATATTCAGTAGCTAGCATAACATAGTTAGCTAAAGACACATCACTGCACTATGCACTTAGTCACTGCACTATGAATTGTGACTGCCTCATCCATGGGTGTACAGAGAAAATGCCAAATGTTCTCAGTATTTTTATTGGCTCACCCATGTGCTCTCTGATTGGCTCATTGTCAAGTTTTTGGACACTGATGAGCAATTCTACAAGTAGAATCGGTAGGTTCATCGCTACTGGATCAGAATGCAGCAAGCACCACTTCGGTTCTATCACGAGGACAAATGGCCTCCCACTGTGATAAGTATCTACCAGCAGTCTATAGACAGTACATTTTCACAGTGTCCTATTTCTCCAAACACAACACTGTGTCTACCTACCACCCAATTAGCATGTCAGCTAGTTAGCTATGTGTGCCTAAGCCCTCTGTACTCTGGAGAGAGTTGAGAGGTGAGGAGTGAGTGCATACCACAGCAGGACGGCCATGAGATCCAATACACGTCGAGTGGAGGTGGTGGCAAGTCAGCCGACAGAACGACAACCTGTCAGAACAGAACTCCATCTCAGCTAGGGGCAATTACCAGAGTTTGCTTCAACTTTGGGAACATGCTGTCAACTGCCGGGTCAATTACGCCCTTTTGACTCCCCTTTCTAGCACCGGGGGGGATTATTCCTCATTAGGACTTGGACATGAGAGATCTTTAACTGTTTTTTTGGATACTGTATGATGCACAACATAACCTCCAAAGCAAAAGGAGGCATTCATTTTGCCATAACTGCAGGCAACAAAGATTACGGAGTGTCTTGCCCTTTTAATATGCAACAGCATGTCTCATTGGAACACTTGTATCTGTAATCCTGCACAATATTCTATCTTTGTAGCGACACAGTAATTTCCATAGTAAGAATCTTGTATTAATACTGTATGTAGTTACATAGTAACTGCTTTGATTTGATTTATTAGGATCCCCATTAGCCAATGCCAATGGCGACAGCTATTGTTACTGGGGTCCGACAAATAATAAAAAAGATATTACAGACAAAAGACTACAATTTACATACATTTAAAAACATTAATATATAGTGTGTTTGTGCATCTATCGGGTATTGCTTTATTCGTTTTTTGAAACCAAATAAATACGAAAATCTGAGAAAAATCATTCAGGATGTAACGGGATTCTTCTGTTGAAGGAGAGGCGGACTAAAACGCAGCGTGGTTATTGTGATACATCTTTAATAAAGATGAAAAATAGAACAATATACAAAAAACAAGAAAACGTGAAAAACCGAAAACTGCCCTATCTGGTGTAACAAACACAAAGACAGGAACAATCACCCACAAACCCCAACACCAAACAGGCTATGTAAATATGGTTCCCAATCAGAGACAAGGACTAACACCTGCCTCTGATTGAGAACCATATCAGGCCAAACACAGAAACAGACAAACTAGACACACAACATAGAATGCCCACTCAGATCACACCCTGACCAAACAAAACATAGAAACATACAAAGCAAACTGTGGTCAGGGTGTGACACAGGAAGTAGTTTTTTTTTTGGTTTTGTAGTTTTCTATTCAATGCCATTACAATCTTTGGGAATATCAGACGATATGAAAGAGAGGTTGAACAGGCTAGTAATAGGGGTTGCAACAATTTCGGCAGATCATTTTAGAAAGAGAGGGTCCAGATTGTCTAGCCCGGCTGATTTGTAGAACCCCTCGGGGGCAGTGTGCATGGGTTTGTTGGGATTGTTTAGCTGTCAGCGATTAAGTGAATGGATAAGGCGGAGTCAGGCGCAGGACATAAGTATGAGTAGTAATCAGAGAATTTACTCAAAAATTAAGCAATGTTCCAACAAGGAAAAACACAAATATCCAGAGCACAAAATAACGAAACCACATGACAATGACAATCACGCACAAAACAGAAAGGGAAGCCAGAGGGTTAAATAAGGAACACTGATTATGGAATGGAAACCAGGTATGAAACATGGAACGGTGGTGACTAGAAAGCCGGTGACGTCGACTGGTGACGTCGACCGCCGAACGCCGCCCGAACAAGGAGAGGGACTAACTTCGGCAGAAGTCGTGACATTAGCATAAGTAATTATCTATAGTAATTTCCCTTAATTCCACCCACTCCTGATAATCTCCCAGGTTATGTATAGCTGCAGGGAAAGTTCTGTGTCCCTGCTTGTCATAAAGAAGTGTAATGTATGGGAAACAGAACTGAAGAACTCCATGGGATAAAGGAGGAGGCAAGGAATGGTTATGATGACAAGAAATAGTCAAAATTTCCCAAGTGAAGCCTACTATTGGACTAAAAGTATGCTCAAGTATACTAACTCTGACACTGATGGTCTCTCTCTCTCTCTCTCTCTCTCCCCTCCCTCCTCTTTGGCTATCTTGTAGTCATGTTTTGATTAACCCAGGGGGCTTCCTGCCAACAGGCTCAAGCAGACAGGATGTCAGTGCTCAGTGGGAGGTTGCTAACTAGGGAGAGCATCAAAGAATGACTAAATATTTTAATTCTGATGACTCGCTTAGTAAAAAAGTGTAAAAAGGACCAGACCTAGATCTCATTAGAAATATGTCAGAATGGTGGCATTTAACCATGGTAGTTACAGTATATGTCACTTTAGGACATAAGTGTTTTCTCTGACTTGGTAGTGAAAATATGACATTTTGAAATTGATCCTAAAGAAATGCTTTCTCGTAGCTTTATCTATTCTCCTTGCTCTTTTTGATTATTATTGCATATCTTGACAATTACAAAGATGACGGATTGCAACGATGATTCATTATACGTTATTCAATCAAGACTTTCAGAAATGCCCTTGAAAGCCAAACTCTATTGTAAGCCAGAACATCCCACTGAGTACCCACTTGTCAAAAACTGGTTGAATACACGTTGTTTCCTAAAACAAAAATTCTATGTGATGACGTTGAATCAAAATGGAAAATTGATTGAACTGACATCTGTACCCAGCAGTGGCGTAAAGTACTTAAGTAACAATACTTTAAAGTACTACTTCAGTAGTTTTTTAAGGGTATCTGTACTTTACTCTTTATATTTTTGACAACATTTACTTTTACTTTGACTCCACTATATCATATTCTGTTCCACGTTTGCGTAGCAGTCTGACGTGTATTTGTCTTGTCCCGTCTTGTCCCATGTACATAGCGGTTTTCCTTGTTTTTTCGTATATATTTAGTATATATTTTAATCTCACTTTCTATCCACGAACTGAATATACTTTCCTGCAACCCGCCTCACCCAATGTGGTACGGATCTGCTATTTTTATACTTTAGAATCGGAAATTCCATCAGAAGCTAGCCAGCTAACTAGCTACTAGCTAGTAGTCAGTCAGTCACTGCTAGCGGTCTTCAACGTTAACTCGGACTCCAGCCAGCTTCTGCTCGGTCAATACCTGCCAGTCTGCACAGCGCGATATTAACCCAGAGAATATCGGACTGCTTAACTTATACCTCAACACCAGATTCCTGCCGCAAGCCAGGGTCGATTTCACCGGATCATCGCAGCTAGCCAGCTGCATTCAAGTGGCTACTGCTGGCCAACGCCTCTGTCCCGAAGCAAGCACCAGTTAGCCTTGAGCTAGCCTCAAGCTTAGCCCCTCTCCTGGCTAGCCGAAGAGGTCTACCAGCTAATTCTTGGGCTACAATACCGCTATTGCCAATTGGACGCTTTATTGCCGACACGGCGCCCCACAAATCCATCACGACTGGTATGCCGATGTAATTGTCCTAGGTGGTTTCAACAGGCTCTTCCGTTGCGACGCAGCCGAAGGCCCATCTGCTAGCCCCGGCCCGCTAGCTGTCTGAATCGTCATGTCTCCAGCTCACCTAGCGTAGTAACGACCACTGAACGGCTCCCTGACTCACCTATTGCTGATCATTGGACCCTATGATCAAGCAGCTACACATGCCTCTCCCTAGTGTCAATGTGCCTTGTCTATTGCTGTTTTGGTTAGTTATTGTTGTTTTATTTCACTGTAGAGCCCCCAGCCCTGCCCTACATGCCTTAGATAGCCCTTTTGTCCCACCCCCCACACATGCGGTGACCTCACCTGGCTTAACTGTTGCCTCTAGAGACAAAACCTCTCTCATCGTCACTCAATGCCTAGGTTTACCTCCACTGTACTCACATCCTACCATACCCTTGTCTGTACATTATGCCTTGAATCTATTCTTCCACGCCCAGAAATTTGCTCCTTTTACTCTCTGTTCTGAATGCACTAGATGACCAGTCCTTATAGCCTTTAGCCATACCCTTATCCTACTCCTCTGTTCCTCTGGTGATGTAGAAGTTAACCCAGGCCCTGCAGCCCCCAGCAACACTCCTTTTCCCCAGGTGCTCTCATTTGTTGACTTCTGTAACTGTTAATGCCTTGGTTTCATGCATGTTAACATCTAAAGCCTCCTCCCTAAGCTTGTTTTATTCACTGCTTTAGCACACTCCGCCAACCCTGATGTCCTAGCCGTGTCTGAATCCTGTCTTAGGAAGGCCACAAAAATGCTGAAATTTCCATCCCAAACTACAACATTTTCTGACAAGATAGAACTGCCAAAGGGGGTAGAGTTGCAATCTACTGCAGAGATCTGTCTTACTATCCAGGTCTGTGCCCAAACAATTCAAGCTTCTACTTAAAAAAAATCAACCATTCCTGAAACAAGGCTCTCACCGTTGCCGCTTGTTATAGACCCCCCTCAGCCCCCAGCTGTGCCCTGGACTCCATATGTGAATTGATTGCCCCCTATCTATCTCCAGAGTTCGTACTGTTAGGTGACCTAAACTGGGATATGCTAACCTCTTGGTGTTAGGGGGCAGTATTTTCATTTTTGGAAAAAAAACGTTCCCGTTTTAGACGGGATATTTTGTCAGGAAAAGATGCTAGAATATGCATATAATTGACGGCTTTGGATAGAAAACACTCTAACGTTTCCAAAACTGTAAAGATATTGTCTGTGAGTATAACAGAACTGATGTTGCAGGCGAAAGCCTGAGAAAAATCCAATCCGGAAGTGCCCCAGGTTTTGAAAGTGCTGCGTTCCAATGACTCCCTATTCAGCTGTGAATGTACCATCAACGAGCTTACAGTTTCTACGTATTCCCCATGGTGTCTACAGCATTGTGACGTAGTTTTACGCATTTCTGTTGAAGAATAGCCGTAGGCGGCCACATTGCGTAAGTGGTCACATGGTGGCTCAGTAAAATACAGAGGTAGCCATTACTCCAATCGGTCCTAGTGAAAAAAAAATTGTCCCGACGGATATATTATCGAATAGATATTAGAAAAACACCTTGAGGATGGATTCTAAACAACGTTTGTCATGTTTCTGTCGATATTATGGAGCTAATTCGGAAATTTTTCTGCGTTGTGGTGACCGCAATTTCCGGGCGATTTCTCAGCCAAACGTGAAGAAACTTGAACTTTGGCTGTCTACCTGGGAGTCTCGTGAGTGAAAACATCCGAAGTTTATCAAAGGTAAACAATTTAATTTGATTGCTTTTCTGATTTTCGTGACAAGGTTGCCTGCTGCTAGCAAGGCATAATGCTATGCTAGGCTATGATAAACTTACACAAATGCTTGTCTAGCGTTGGCTGTAAAGCATATTTTGAAAATCTGCGATGACAGGGAGATTAACAAAAGGCTAAACTGTGTTCCAATATATTTCACTTGTGATTTTCATGAATAGGAATATTTTCTAGGAAGATTTATGTCTGTTGCGTTATGCTAATTAGTGTCAGATGATGTCAACGGTCCCGTTCACGGGATGGGGTGTCACTACAGGTTAACACCCAGGTCGGCCTACAATCTAAACTAGATGCCCTCAATCTCACAGAAATTATCAAGGAACCTACCAGGTACAACCCTAAATCCGTAACCATGGGCACCCTATTAGATATCATCCTGACCAACTTGACCTCTAAATACACTTCTGCTGTCTTCAACCAGGATCTCAGGGATCACTGCCTAATTTCTTGTGTCTGTAATCGGTCCACCGTCAAACAACCACCCCTCATCACTGTCAAACGCTCCCTAAAACACTTCAGTGAGCAGGTATTTTTAATCGACCTGGCCCGGATATCCTGGAAAGATATTGACCTCATCCCATCAGTAGAGGATGCCTGGATGCTCTTTAAAAGTGCTTTCCTCACCATCTTAAATAAGCATGCCCCGTTCAAAAAATGTAGAACTAAGAGCTGATATAGCCCAGCACAAAAACATCCTGTGGTGGTTGGCATTAGCATCGAATAGCCCCCGAAATATACAACTTTTCAGGGAAGTCAGGAACCAATATACACGGTCAGTTAGGAATGCAAAGGCTAGCTTTTTAAAACAGAAATGTGCATCCTGTAGCACTAATTCCAAAAAGTTTTGGGACAATGTAAAGTCCATTGAGAATAAGGGCACCTCCTCCCAGCTGCCCACTGCACTGCGGCTAGGAAACACTGTCACCACCGATAAATCTACAATAAGCGAGAATTTCAGTAAGCATTTTTCTACGGCTGGTCATGCTTTTCACCTGGCTACCCTTACCCCGGCTAACAGCTCTGCACCCCCTGCAGCAACTTGCCCAATCCCCCCCCTCCCCCGCAATTCACCTTCATCAAAATCGAGACAGCTTATGTTCTGAAAGAGTGTAACGGTTGTCGTATGAAGAAGAGGACCAAAGCACAGCGTGGTAAGTGTTCATCTAGATTTTTAATACGAATAGTGAACACTGAAACAAAAACAATAAAATGACAAACGAACAGTCCTGAACGGTGAAGCAAAACACAGAACAGAAAATAAACACCCACGAAACACAAGTGGGAAAAGGTTACCTAAGTATGATTCTCAATCAGAGACAACTAATGACACCTGCTTTTGATTGAGAACCATACCAGGCCAAACTCAAACACAACATAGAAAACGGAACATAGACAACCCAACCAAAGCACGCCCTGACCATACTAAAACAAAGACATAATAAAAGAACTAAGGTCAGAACGTGACAAAGAGCAAAAAATCTGGACCCTCTCTTTCTAAAATGATCCGCTGAAATTGTTGTAACCCCTATTATTAGCCTGTTCAACCTCTCTTTCGTATCGTCTGAGATCCCAAAGATTGGAAAGCTGCCGTGGTCATCCCCCTCTTCAAAGGGGGAGACACTCTAGACCCAAACTGTTATAGACCTATATCCGTCCTGCCCTGCCTTTGTAAAATCTTCGAAAGCCAGGTTAACAAACAGATCACTGACCATTTCGAATCCCACCATACCTTCTCCACTATGCAATCTGGTTTCCAAGCTGGCCATGGGTGCACCTCAGCCACACTGGTCCTAAACGATATCATAACCGCCATCGGGCCGACTCTTTTCTCTGTGTATATCAATGATGTCGCTCATGCTGCTGGTGATTAACTGATCCACCTCTACACAGACGACACCATTCTGTATAGCTCTGGCCCTTCTTTGGACATTGTGTTAACAAACCTCCCGGCAAGCTTCAATGCCATACAACTCTCCTTCCATGGCCTCCAATTGCTCTTAAATACAAGTAAAACTAAATGCATGCTCTTCCACCGATCGCTGCCTGCACCTGCCCGCCTGTCCAACATCACTACTCTGGACGGCTCTGACTTAGAATACGTGGAAAACTACAAATACCTAGGTGTCTGGTTAGACTGTAAACTCTCCTTCCAGACCCACATCAAATATCTCCAATCCAAAGTTAAATCTAGAATTGGCTTCCTATTTCGCAACAAAGCATCCTTCACTCATGCTGCCAAACATACCCTTATAAAACTGACCATCCTACCAATCCTCGACTTCAGCGAAGTCATTTACAAAATGGCCTCCAATAGCCTAGTCAACAAATTGGATGCAGTCTATCACAGTGCAATCCATTTTGTCACCAGAGCCCCATATACTACCCACCATTGCGACCTGTACGCTCTCGTTGGCTGGCCCTCGCTTCATACTCCTCGCCAAACCCACTGGCTCCATGTCATCTACAAGACCCTGCTAGGTAAAGTCCCCCCTTATCTCAGCTCGCTGGTCACCATAGCATCACCCACCTGTAGCACGTGCTCCAGCAGGTATATTTCTCTGGTCACCCCCAAAACTAATTCTTTCTTTGGCCGCCTCTCCTTCCAGTTCTCTGCTGCCAATGACTGGAATGAACTACAAAAATCTCTGAAACTGGAAACACTTTCTCCCTCACTAGCTTTAAGCACCAACTGTCAGAGCAGCTCACATATTACTGCACCTGTACATAGCCCACCTATAATTTAGCCCAAACAACTACCTCTTTCCCTACTGTGTTTTATTATTTATTTTATTTATTTTGCTCCTTTGCACCCCATTATTTTTATTTCTACTTTGCACTTTGTTCCACTGCAAATCTACCATTCCAGTGTTTTACTTGCTATATTGTATTTACTTTGTCACCATGGCCTTTTTTTGCCTTTACCTCCCTTATCTCACCTCATTTGCTCACATTGTATGTAGACTTATTTTTCTACTGTATTATTGACTGTATGTTTGTTTTACTCCATGTGTAAAATGTGTCGTTGTATGTGTCGAACTGCTTTGCTTTATTTTGGCCAGGTCACAATTGTAAATGAGAACTTGTTGGGTGGGAAAAAAAGGAGGAACCCAGGGCCAACCGCACCAGCATATGGTCTCACAAAGGGTCTGAGGATCTCATCTCGATACCTAATGGCAGTCAGGCTACCTCTGGCGAGCACATGGAGGGCTGTGCGTCTCCCCAAAGAAATGCCACCCCACACCATGACTGACCCACCGCCAAACCGGTCATGCTGGAGAATGTTGCAGGCAGCAGAATGTTCTCCACGGCGTCTCCAGACTCTGTCACGTCTATCACATGTGCTCAGTGTGAACCTGCTTTCATCTGTGAAGAGCACAGGGCGCCAGTGGCGAATTTGCCAATCTTGGTGTTCTCTGGCAAATGCCAAACGTCCTGCACGGTGTTGGGCTGTAAGCACAACCCCCACCTGTGGACATCGGGCCTCATACCACCCTCATGGAGTCTGTTTCTGACCGTTTGAGCAGACACATGCACATTTGTGGCCTGCTGGAGGTCATTTTGCAGGGCTCTGGCAGTGCTCCTCCTGCTCCTCCATGCACAAAGGCGGAGGTAGCGGTCCTGCTGCTGGGTTGTTGCCCTCCTACGGCCTCCTCCACGTCTCCTGATGTATTGGCCTGTCTCCTGGTAGCGCCTCCATGCTCTGGACACTACACTGACAGACACAGCAAACCTTCTTGCCACAGCTCGCATTGATGTGCCATCCTGGATGAGCTGCACTACCTGAGCCACTTGTGTGGGTTGTAGACTCCGTCTCATGCTACCACTAGAGTGAAAGCACCGCCAGCATTCAAAAGTGACCAAAACATCAGCCAGGAAGCATAGGAACTGAGAAGTGGTCTGTGGTCACCACCTGCAGAACCACTCCTTTATTGGGGGTGTCTTGCTAATTGCCTATAATTTCCACCTGTTGTCTATTCCATTTGCACAACAGCATGTGAAATGTATTGTCAATGAGTGTTGCTTCCTAAGTGGACAGTTTGATTTCACAGAAGTGTGATTGACTTGGAGTTACATTGTGTTGTTTAAGTGTTCCCTTTATTTTTTTGAGCAGTGTATATAATACAAGAAAATCACATTTTTGTCTGCACTGGGCCTTTAACATTGGTCGCCAGTACTACAGCTGTCTTCACTTTGCACTTTATTATTCACAATTTTCATCGGCCTGGCAGGCAGCCGTAGTACAGTAATAGCCATCAGGATGACTTTACACAAACCGCCATTCTCAAAACCACATACTGTATAACACTCAGTAGCAAAAAACTGAGGGCTCCACCAACTCTCACCCCTGTTGAGTTGCAGAGCAGAAGTCACCGTAGACATGAAAATAATGACACATTTATTTGGTGACAGCGTCTTTCTCTGTCTGTATCCACCACAATTCAAAAAGTGCCTTCATAAATGACCAAATGAAAGTTGTGAACATAGACACTAAAAGAGCTGTTCTGCTGCCAGATGTTCCACAATTCTCAGTTTCTCATTATCTCTGTCATAGATGATGCAGCCAGGCAGTGCTTTGACAACACAAGCCTCCCCCTTCTCTTACATGTTGAAACCATCCCTAGGTGTGCGTGAGTAAACATTGACTCTATTTCATTGTCCAGAGTGGATTTTTGGCCTCTCCGTTTCGTGGGCTCACCATTGTACCCTACTGCCTTTTCTTTTCTCATTCATTCCAAAGGACCCCTTATGACTTTTTCCACCATACCCCCACCCCCTACCACCACCCATTTTAAAGTCTTGAAGTGCACCCCCCCAGTCTGTCAAACAGAACAGGTCCTGCTTTGACTGTCAGTTAATTACACACCGTTTTACTCCACTGTTTACTAGTCAAAGGGAGAGCTGACAGGGCCTGCATGGGACATGCGTGGCATCCCCTCCATCAATGTCGATGGGCCCACAAAGGCCACAATGGGGATGACTCCCTTAAAGCCGTGGCGTGTCCACTACTCAAAGCCACCCATTCCTAATTACCTTAAGAGATGCCTGATAATGGCTACTTTGAAGTGGAAATGAGCCCTAATGAGAGGAGAGGAGAGGAGGGAGGGAGGGAGGGATCATGGAGTGAGAGGGAGTGGAATAGGGGTGCTGTCCTGGCCTGGATGGGAGCGCGGAGAGGTCGGGGAGACAGGGACCTCGAGACGGACTCTTGGCAGGGCTCCCTCTCCATCCATCTTCTGGGCCCCGTTGGCCCCAGGCTCCCCTGCCGTTGTTAGAAGTGTCTCTATCTTTTCTCTCTTTCCCTCTCTCTCTCCTTTGGTTCCTCCCTCCCCCTCTCTCTCTCTCTCTTTCTGTATGAAAGCCTCTGAGGAAAGGGTGACAATATCAACGCCACTAGGTCTGGCGACTGAAGTTCCCTTAAGAACTACATGCCTGGCATTCTTTGCCACTCTTTAGTCTTCTAATTTCATCTGATTTGGTTTCGTTCTCATTAAAATACTATGCTTAATATTGACATAAATTGGGCATACAATCTAGCTTCCTAAAACATATCTTTACACAAATTAGATTTTGTAAGATGACAAATCCTAACACCCAAATTTGCTGAACAGAATACCTACAAAAGGATATCTGAATCACAACATAAAATACATGTACACCCAGCACTTTGTAACTTGATAAAACCTAAGAAGAGGGTTTCATACACTCATAGAAGTAAAGGTGCCTGAAGAACCTTTTGGGTTGCCACACCGATGGAACCTTTCTAACATTCCTCAAGGAACCCCTCTCAAAAGGGTCTTCGAGGAAACCATGTGTAAAGGTTAAAACTGGAACCTTTTTAATAATATATGGTAGAGGTTGCAGCCTATCAGATTGGAGGCGTGGCTAATTAGAGGTCATTTGTTAGCATAAATATCATTCCAGTTCATCATACTACGTTTGTACACCGCAATTAATAAAACATCCTTGATCTTGTCTCATCGCTGCAACTCCCCAACGGACTTGGGAGAGGCAAAGGTTGAGAGTCATGCGTCCTCTATCTTAACACACTGCTCGCTGAACCCGGAAGCCAGCCGCACCAATGTGTCAGAGGAAACACCGTCCAACTGACAACAGAAGTCCCTCCAGGAACCTGTCGCTACATTGAACCAGGTGCAAATATGAACCATTGACTAGCAATGGTTCCTTGAGAAACTCCGGGGTTCTTTGAGTCACCACTATTCTTACAGGCCTATTTCTATTTTGCCCTGTTTATCAAAAGTGTTGGAAAAACTTGTCAATAAACAACTGACTGGCTTTCTTGTCTATAGTATTCTCTCTGGTATGCAATCTGGTTTCTGCTCAGGTTATGGATGTGTCACTGCATCCTTAAAGGTCCTCAATGATGAGACCATTGCCCTTGATTCTATGCAATGTTGTGCTGCTATTTTTATTGACTTGGCCAAAGCTTTTGATACGGTAGACCCTTCCATTCTTGTGGGCCGGCTAAGGAGTATTGGTGTATCTGAGGGGTCTTTAGCCTGCTTTGCTAACTACCTCTCTCATAGAGTACAGTGTATAAAGTCAGAAAATCTTCTCTCTCAGCCATTGCCTGTCACCAAGGGAGTACCCCAAGGCTCGATCCTAGGCCCCATGCTATTCTCAATTTACATCAACAACATAGCTCAGGAGGTAGGAAGCTCTCTCATCCATTTACATGCAGATGATACAGTCTTATACTCAGCTAGCCCCTCCCCGGATTTTGTGTTATATGCTCTACAACAAAGCTTTCTTGGTGTCCAACAAGCTGTCTCTACCCTTAACCTTGTCCTGAACATCTCCAAAACAAAGGTCATGTGGTTTGGTAAGAAGAATGCCCCTCTCCCCACCGGTGTGATTGCTACCTCTGAGGGTTTAGAGCTTGAGGTAGTCACCTCATACAAGTACTTGGAAGTATGGCTAGATGGTACACACTCCTTCTCTCAGCACATGTCAAAGCTGCAGGTTAATGTTAAATCTTGACCTGGTTTCTTCTTATCATAATCGCTCCTCTTTCACCCAAGCTGCCAAACTATGCCTGATTCAGATGACCATCCTACCCATGCTAGATTATGGAGACATAAGTTATAGAGAACCTGGTAAGGGTGCTCTCGAGCGGCTAGATGTTCTTTACCATTTGGCCATCCGATTTGCCACCAATGCTCCTTATAGGACACATCACTGCACTCTATACTCCTCTGTAAACTGGTCATCTCTGTATACCTTTGGCAAGACCCACTGGTTGATGCTTATTTATAAAACCCTCTTAGGCCTCACTCCCCCTATCTGAGATATCTACTG
The DNA here is from genome assembly GCF_057628025.1 of Oncorhynchus mykiss. Classification (NCBI taxonomy): domain Eukaryota; kingdom Metazoa; phylum Chordata; class Actinopteri; order Salmoniformes; family Salmonidae; genus Oncorhynchus; species Oncorhynchus mykiss. The sequence goes on from NC_143028.1 coordinate 68,143,413, forward strand.
CAGCCCTCATCCTCCACATACAACACCCGTTCTGTCAGTCACATTCTGTTAAAGGTCCCCAAAGCACACACATCCCTGGGTAGCTCATCTTTTCAGTTCCATGCAGCTAGCTACTGGAACGAGCTGCAAAAAACACTCAAACTGGACAGATTTATCTCAATCTCTTCATTCAAAGACGTAATCATGAACACTCAATGATAGTTGTGGCTGCTTTGTGTGATGTATTGTTGTCTCTAACATCTTGCCCTTTGTGCTGTTGTCTGTGCCCAATAATGTTTGTACCATGTTTATGCTTCTACCATGTTGTGTTGCTACCATGTTGTTGTCATGTTGTGTTACTACCATGCTGTGTTGTCATGTGTTGCTGCCTTGCTATGCTGTTGTCTTAGGTCTCTATTTATGTAGTGTTGTCTCTCTTGTCGTGATGTGTGTTTTGTCCTATGTTTATTTATATACAGTGCCTTGCGAAAGTATTCGGCCCCCTTGAACTTTGCGACCTTTTGCCACATTTCAGGCTTCAAACATAAAGATATAAAACTGTATTTTTTTGTGAAGAATCAACAACAAGTGGGACACAATCATGAAGTGGAACGACATTTATTGGATATTTCAAACTTTTTTTAACAAAACAAAAACTGAAAAATTGGGTGTGCAAAATTATTCAGCCCCCTTAAGTTAATACTTTGTAGCGCCACCTTTTGCTGCGATTACAGCTGTACGTCGCTTGGGGTATGTCTCTATCAGTTTTGCACATCGAGAGACTGAAATTTTTTCCCATTCCTCCTTGCAAAACAGCTCGAGCTCAGTGAGGTTGGATGGAGAGCATTTGTGAACAGCAGTTTTCAGTTCTTTCCACAGATTCTCGATTGGATTCAGGTCTGGACTTTGACTTGGCCATTCTAACACCTGGATATGTTTATTTTTGAACCATTCCATTGTAGATGTTGCTTTATGTTTTGGATCATTGTCTTGTTGGAAGACAAATCTCCGTCCCAGTCTCAGGTCTTTTGCAGACTCCATCAGGTTTTCTTCCAGAATGGTCCTGTATTTGGCTCCATCCATCTTCCCATCAATTTTAACCATCTTCCCTGTCCCTGCTGAAGAAAAGCAGGTCCAAATCATGATGCTGCCACCACCATGTTTGACAGTGGGCATGGTGTGTTCAGGGTGATGAGCTGTGTTGCTTTTACGCCAAACATAACGTTTTGCATTGTTGCCAAAAAGTTCAATTTTGGTTTCATCTGACCAGAGCACCTTCTTCCACATGTTTGGTGTGTCTCCCAAGTGGCTTGTGGCAAATTTTAAACAACACTTTTTATGGATATCTTTAAGAAATGGCTTTCTTCTTGCCACTCTTCCATAAAGGCCAGATTTGTGCAATATACGACTGATTGTTGTCCTATGGACAGAGTCTCCCACCTCAGCTGTAGATCTCTGCAGTTCATCCAGAGTGATCATGGGCCTCTTGGCTGCATCTCTGATCAGTCTTCTCCTTGTATGAGCTGAAAGTTTAGAGGGACGGCCAGGTCTTGGTAGATTTGCAGTGGTCTGATACTCCTTCCATTTCAATATTATCGCTTGCACAGTGCTCCTTGGGATGTTTAAAGCTTGGGAAATCTTTTTGTATCCAAATCCGGCTTTAAACTTCTTCACAGCAGTATCTCGGACCTGCCTGGTGTGTTCCTTGTTCTTCATGATGCTCTCTGCGCTTTTAACGGACCTCTGAGACTATCACAGTGCAGGTGCATTTATACGGAGACTTGATTACACACAGGTGGATTGTATTTATCATCATTAGTCATTTAGGTCAACATTGGATCATTCAGAGATCCTCACTGAACTTCTGGAGAGAGTTTGCTGCACTGAAAGTAAAGGGGCTGAATCATTTTGCATGCCCAATTTTTCAGTTTTTGATTTGTTAAAAAAGTTTGAAATATCCAATAAATGTCGTTCCACTTCATGATTGTGTCCCACTTGTTGTTGATTCTTCACAAAAAAATACAGTTTTATATCTTTATGTTTGAAGCCTGAAATGTGGCAAAAGGTCGCAAAGTTCAAGGGGGCCGAATACTTTCGCAAGGCACTGTATATAAAAATGTCATCCCAGCCCCCGTCCCTGCAATAGGCCTTTTGCCTTTTGGTAGGCCGTCATTGTAAATAAGAATTAACTGACTTGCCTAGTTAAATAAAGGTTAAATATATATATATATTTTTAAATATTCCTCAGAGTGTGGAGGCTACAGAGGCAAGAATCAAACTAGTCATCCCATCCTTTGAAACCAGTTTTTGGTGGTAGCAGGTAGCCTGGTGGTTAGAGCGATGGGCCAGTAACTGAAAGGCTGCTAGATCAAATCCCTGAGCTGACAACGTAAAAATCTGTCATTCTGCTCGTGTTCTTAGGCTGTCATTGTAAATAAGAGTTTGTTCTTAACTGTTTTGCTTTGTTAAATAAAAAATCAAATTCAGCAGTTAATAAGAGCCTCAGTTATGTTGCGACCTGCCCTCATTACAGCATAATACAGAACCTGTTGGGATAATGAAAGACAGTTAACTGTAATCTCCCTTTATCTGACAAAATCATCCATTGTGATCCACATCGGGATGTATTCCTGTGGCCTGGCATTTCAAAGGAACTCTCTCCTCAGACAAAGACCAGAGCCACTGGGTTTTAAATGACAATGCTTTCAGGAATCAGTCAGTATTTACTACCAGAGTAGTTTAGTGCATTAAGGCTCAGGCCTGCTTGTCTGCTCCGTTTGCCTGTACTAATTGCCTGGAAAGCAATTGGTGTTGATACAACACAGACGAAAACAGTGATCAGAAGGGAGGCGAGGATAGAGAGGCTTACAAGGAATACTAATGTGGAAAACGTGCAATAGTAGAAGGGGTCACCCATACAGAAGACGGATCCTGAAACAAATGGGAAAGGTAAAGATTTTATAAACAGGTGGGTGTGACAGGCTTCAAAGGCATGTAACCCCAGTTCATTGCACTTAGGTGAAGTGTGGCGTTGAAGCATAATTCCCATGCACGCCTGTATGAGACCCAGTGGCCATACCAGGGCAGCGTACTTGAGCACTGGCCTGACAAAGCAGGTGTACACTGTCAATAGGTTCTCAGAGGGAAATTCAAAGGTGATATCATCCTTCCGACTGTGCATGGTCCCCGTAACCAGTCATTAAGTGAGAAATTACCATTATTTTTAATCATCACACAATCATTTACGTTAGAACTGAATGATAATACAGTATGTTCTGTCTCTGTCTGCTGCCTGTGCAACATTTGCAGGGGTCCCTTGCAGTCACATCCCCCTGTCCTTTAAGAAACCCTCATAGGCCATCACATCAAAACATGTAGGGAGGGAGACAAGCGGCCAGAGGTTTGGTTCCATCTAACCATGGGCTCTAGTCTGGTTAGTAATCAGGACAAGCTGTGCGAAGACTTGGCCACAATCCAGAAAAGCCCAACCACGATTTCTGTCTCTGAGTGGGAAGATGAGAAGAAATACCAAAATGAAAACAGGGGAAAAATACAAAAAAAATTGGCTAGAAGAGATCCTTTTAATGTTTAGGGAGAAGGCAAGCCACAGGTCTAGATGGTGAGGTCGGGGTTGTATGGAGGCATGCATCAATACATTTTTTTGATGATGCAAGCCTCTGAAAAACAGAAAAGCTACTCATCAGCTTCTAGGTCAGAAGAGCCCAAATTGACCGTGTGACAGACAGAGAGGGCTCGATGCGAATGCCAAAAAGGCAGTTTCCAAAACGGTCATAGTTGAAGCCAGTATTCACAGAGAATTTCCGGCCACAGTGCCCTGTCTAAGTCCCCTGATTATTTTCTGGTTCAGGGGTTGCTTCAATTCAAAGGCCCTCTCTACCCTCATCTATAATTTGGTATTTTTAAGGGGTCTATATTTCATTGGAGAAACACACAAAGACCTAAAATTAAATAAAAATGACTATCAATCACATAGGGTCGACTGTATTCAGTTGCTGTACAGTGTATACCTCAGTCCACAGTCTGTGTCTAACATTGCCTACTAATACAAGTATTTACTGAGTGTGTTTTTCCTCTAGCTCCAGAATAAAATAGGGTGCAGGTCCGGCAGCAGGCTGTTAGCCAGCCTGCCAGCATAGTGGAGTCTGCCACTAGCACAGTCAGTGTAGTCAGCTCAGCTATCCCCATTGATAGCCTCGACCTGTGCCTCGACCTAGGTTGGGCAAAACTAAACATGGCGGTGTTCACCTTAGCAATCTCACTAGGATAAAGACCTCCTCCATTCCTGTCATTATTGAAAGAGATCATGATACCTCACATCTCAAAATAGGGCTACTTAATGTTAGATCCCTTAATTCAAAGGCAATTATAGTTACTGAACTAATCACTGATCATAATGTGACCACATCCCCCGTGCATCCTGCAAAGGCACAGGTGTTGCTAACATTTACGATAGCAAATTTCAATTTACACAAAAAAAAATGTTTTCGTCTTTTGAGCTTCTAGTCATGAAATCTATGCAGCCTACTCAATCCCTTTTTATAGCTACTGTTAACAGGCCTCCTGGGCCATATACAGCGTTCGTCATTGAGTTCCTTGAATTCCTATCGGACCTTGTAGTCATAGCAGATAATATTCTAATATTTGTTGACTTTAATATTCACATGGAAAAGTCTACAGACCCACTCCAAAAGGCTTTCGGAGCCATCATCAACTCAGTGGGTTTTGTCCAACATGTCTCTGGACCTACTCACTGTCACAGTCATACTCTGGACCTAGTTTTGTCCCATGGAATAAATGTTGTGGATCTTCATGTTTTTCCTCATAATCCTGGACTATCGGACCACCATTTTATTACGTTTGCAATTGCAACAGATAATCTGCTCAGACCCCAACCAAGGAACATCAAAAGTCGTGCTATAAATTCACAGACAACACAAAGATTCCTTGATGTGCTTCCAGACTCCCTCTGTCTACCCAAGGACGCCAGAGGACAAAAATCAGTTAACCACCTAACTGAGGAACTCAATTTAACCTTGCGCAATACCCTAGATGCAGTTGCACCCCTAAAAACTAAAGACATTTCTCATAAGAAACTAGCTCCCTGGTATACAGAAAATACCCGAGCTCTGAAGCAAGCTTCCAGAAAATTGGAACGAAAATGGCGCCACACCAAACTGGAAGTCTTCCGACTAGCTTGGAAAGACAGTACCGTGCAGTATCGAAGAGCCCTTACTGCTGCTCGATCATCCTATTTTTCCAACTTAATTGAGGAACATGAGAACAATCCGAAATTCCTTTTGATACTGTCGCAAAGCTAACTAAAAAGCAGCATTCCCCAAGAGAGGATGGCTTTCACTTCAGCAGTAATAAATTCATGAACTTCTTTGAGGAAAAGATCATGATTATTAGAAAGCAAATTACGGACTCCTTTTTAAATCTGCGTATTCCTTCAAAGCTCAGTTGTCCTGAGTCTACACAACTCTGCCAGGACCTAGGATCAAGAGAGACACTCAAGTGTTTTAGTACTATATCTCTTGACACAATGATGAAAATAATCATGGCCTCTAAACCTTGAAGCTGCATAACACAACATGAAATAAGGGATCTTACTTCAGTGGATAAAAAAAAATCTGCCCTATCAATTTTGTCTAGTCAGACCTAGAGGAGCAAACAACATTGCCATTGCAATATTTATAGAAGGCCAAGTGAAAAATGGGCAAAGGAAAGCTATTTTGCTATGGTTATAGATGGAGTGTGCTGAGTTTTGCACCAAAGGACATCACAGGGCAAAGGGACGACACAACAGTGAGTGAGGGGAAGACATATCAAACTTTGAGATAACATAAACCGCAAAGCGCTAGTCATTGGGAGATAAAAGACAAAAATGAGCTATTCCGACAAAGGAAAAACATATCTGTTTCACAAAGTACCATTCCTTGTCCTTATCCTCCATCCACCCCTTGTCTCCTATGAAGCATTTGATGAAAGAGAAAACCTCATCATAAAATTGAATAAACCATCTTCCAAGGTTGAATTATTGTAATTACGTGTAATTGACTGTTTGGCAGCATAGTCATTTCCTCCTCAGATCCAGCATCACTTTGTTCTTTGCCTAGCCACAGACGGACCTTCTCCGGTTGCAGGGTTGCAGTCTGTTCATGAATGTCTCTGACATGACACAGAATGGAGCTGGATCGGCTCTGAGGGAAGGCCACGCAATATTGTCACAAGATTAGTTACTTTCTTACCAATACCATATGGTTCTATTCATGTTTTCGGGTCCTCTCTCTCATTCTGTCTATTTATAAATATGTTGAGTCTCTCACGAAGATTTGGCCCGAGGGAGTCTAATGTTAAGAACAGGAGAAATACAAATTAGTTAGAGTTTAGTTTCTCTGTGCTGCAGAGGGCTTTGGTTTTGGAGCCAGCAATTTATCCTGAAAGTGTCCATAAACTTTAATATCAGTCACTGTTTTCTTAATGTTACTCACAACATTTTTCATTAAGTGAAGCCTACTATTCCCAGGAACAAAAGAGTACTACTTTTACTGACCTCAAATGGGCCAATGGCAGTCATAGAAGATTGGATGAATTGACTGTGCTGTTCAGAATCATGTGATGACATGTCTTAACTTGTCCCATCTGCTCTATTGAATAAAAGATTCAACGTACCGTAGCTCATAAAGTTTGATAGAATAATATTCCAGCATCATAATTCATAAGGAATATAAACATTATGCTACACCTTGTTCTCTGATGTTTGACTACAGTTATACTTTCTGTATGTAACCTGTGTAACCAACAATCCACTGAACACTGTTGCTACCTCTTACGTAATGTTTCCCATTGACTTCAGTAAATAACCTCAATTACCTAAATAATTTCATACATCAACTCGTTTTCTAATGTCAAAGCTGCTATGGGACAATCTATAATTCATTCTTTCTTTTCATTTTGTGTTTTGTGTCATAGTGAATGAACACTGTTGTGTCATGACAGATGGAAATTGTCTGACCACTGTGCTTATTGAGTTGTTACAGACACCTTGCCAGAGACATGACAAGGCGTACAGTAGCTGCACTCCAAGCAGAAGTGGGTTGAGTCAACATTGTTTCATCGTTATTTCAACTCCCTTGGAATAGTTAGAATAGTTTGGCAGCGTCAGCTGTGCCACCAGAGACTCTGGGTTCGAGCCCATGCTCTGTCGTAACCGGCCGCGACCAGGAGGTCCGGGGATATCCTTGTCTCATCGCGCACCAGCGACTCCTGTGGCGGGCCGGGCGCAGTGCGCGCTAACCAAGGTTGCCAGGTGCACGGTGTTTCCTCCAACACATTGGTGCGGCTGGCTTCCGGGTTGGATGTGAGCTGTGTTAATCTTACAGCTACCCCCCTACTTTTTCAATTTTTTCAATTTCCACCTGAAAACATACCGAAATCTAAATGCCTGTAGCTCAGGCTCAGAACCAAGGATATGCATATTCTTGATTTCATTTGAAAGAAAACACTCTGAAGTTTATGTAAATGTGAATTGAATGTAGGAGAATATAACACAATAGATCTGGTTTAGATAATACAATGAAAAAAACATAAATTTTTTCAATTTTTTATTGTTGTATCATCATCTTTAACAAGACAAAACAAACATTCGGATAGGATGATGTGGACAATTTCAGTGAAAAACATAAGAGGGCAACAGTACTTGTGCAAAGTTTCAGAATGAAAACTTCCAAAATGAGTGTGCTACATTATATTTATCATGAAGTCACCCAGGTGTCCCACACAAGTAGCCCAAATGTACCCAAGTGGCCAAATTGGTGAAGTTATACATTTTGAATGGAATAACTATATACAAAATACCAAAATGGTATTCTAACACACCCCCCAAAAAATGGAGTATATACATTTACAAAATAACACTTTCAATATTTGGATGACCATCAGTCCTCCATATAATATTGTGCTGCTGATGCCAGGTGCCATAGCAGTCTCTTTCTGTTGTAAAGCAGAGGGTCACCAAGCATGTGGTGCAGGTGATGGGGGACTTCATTTTGCAAAGAACACAGCGACGCCTCCATGCTGTGCCCTTTTGGCCCTGAGGCACATCCATGCCTGCAGAAATAAATTTGGGCAGATGAACACAACTTGTGGCAGGAGCTGGATGAACCAGCTTCAGTGGGGGATGGACACCTTGGCACTGGGGGCTCCCATTTGGAGTCAATGTCACTGTGAAAGAAAATGTTCAGTTAGAATAGTTTCACATATGAGCCCAGTATCAACAGGTATAATAAACATATATATATATATATATAGAGTACATGGAACATAAGGTTGAATATATTATTATAGACCTGCTAGATCTACTGTCTCATTTATATTATGACAGACCAGCTAGATCTACTGTCTGTTTTATATGACATTTCAGCTAGATGTACTGTCTCTATTATATTATGACAGACCAGCTGTATCTACTGTCTCCATTTCACTTTGGCCATTGTTGTGGGCCTGCCCTCCCCTCAATAGCCTCAAATAGGCTATTTCATTTCACAAATAATATTTTATATTATTAATTTCAAACAACGGCATTGGCATGAGAAAAACTTACCAGTCCAAAACGATGTCCTCTCCGTTCAAAAAATATTCCTCCATTTGAGAATCGCTAAATGAATCGTCCTCCAACAATCTCTGTCTCATTTTCCCGATCAATTTCTTCTAAAATTGTGTGTACATCTGTATACCTAGACTTAGATTTAGCTTTCCCTGACTTAGTCGCCATATATATGATATATAAACAGCTGAAGCTGCGCTTTACCAAAACAACGCTGTGCGTAACATGCATTGCTCCTTCCGGTATGAAACTTCAATGGCGAATGACCCTCTTTACGCTAGAGTTTTCTACATGGGTTGGTCTTCCAACACATAAACATTACATATTGCCATTTACCTCAACTCACTGGCTATCTACCCAGCTAGATGTCAAGACGATCAGTGGTCATTGGGTTAAAATGCCGTCAATCAACAGTGCACAATGATGTCATTACTTGTTGTGTTCAAATCGGTTTCTTTCAGTCAATTCGTCCCGCGAAATGACATTTGGTTGCGTTACAAACAAACCAGTTGATTGCAATGAAACCAAACATGACTGGAAAAGTCACATTTCGTGTGTGTATTTACATCGAATGTGTTGTCGAAAATGGAATGAGACGGAATTCACGACACAAGCGGTTCACAAAATGTTTCGTGTTAGGCTATAAAAATGGATTTTATCAATCAAAAGACCATTCATTGTGTAACAATGAGCATTGGGATTGAAAACAGAGGAAGATCGTCAAAGGTAAACTATTTATTTTATTGCAGTTTGTGATTTTGTTACGCCTGTGCTGGTTGAAATAGTTGTTTTTTATGGGGCTCTATTCTCAGATAATCGCATCGTATTCTTTCGCAGTAAATCCTTTTTTAAATCTGACAACGCAGTTGGATTAGCAAGATTCTAGGCTTTCGAAACATGTGAGACACTTGTCTTTTCATGAGTGTTTAATATGACTATTTATGTAGCGATCACCGTATGTTGTCGAATTTCATCCCACTAACGGGTTCTGTGCGCAGAGAGGTTATGGAGTGTTGAATCAGATGACCTAGCCTCCACAGTCACCCGACCTCAACCCAAGTGAGATGGCTTGGGATGAGTTGGACTGTAGAGTAAAGGGAAAGCAGCCAACAAATGCTCAGCATATGTGGGAACTCCTTCAAGACTGTTGGGAAAGCATTCCAGATTAAGCTGGTTGAGAGAATACCAAGAGTGTGCAAAGCTGTCATCAAGGCAAAGGGTGGCTACTTTGAAGAAATGAAAATATTAAATATATTTAGATTTGTTTAACACTGTTTTGGTTACTACATGATTCCATGTGTGTTATTTAATGTGTTTGATGTATTCACAATTATTCTACAATGTACAAAATAGTAAAAAGAAATAAAAGAAACACCCTTTAATGAGTAGGGGTGTCTAAACTTTTGACTGGTACTGTATGTAGAGATAGAGAGAGAGAGAGACAGAGAGAGAGGGAAAGGGGGAGAGTGAGAGAGGGGTAAAGAGAGAGAGGGAGAGAGAGAGGGAAAGAGTGAGAGTGAAGGAGAGAGAGGTATTAAAGAGAGAGCGAGAAAGAGGGAGGGAGAGATACATAATTGAATTGAGAAAGACAGAGAGAGAGAGAGAGATGGGAGAGAGATGGGAGAAATGGGGAGAGAGAGACGGAGAGGGAGAGAGAACAAGAGAAAGAGAAAAAAGAGAGAGAAAGCTAAGGAGAGATGCCGGGACAGGTACATGCTATCCAGCTGAAAAGGCATACTACACAACAAAAAGTGAAGGAAGGAGGGAGGGGATATTCCAGACAGCAATTGCTGGAGCTGCATGGGGGCAGATCCAAGGCCTTAGGCTGATATTAAAGTGACCTGTGAGGAGCAGGCACAGACAGACAGGACATGCCTTTAAAAAAGGCTGGCACCACTGAGGAATGGGCCTGACCTTCCTCCCATCCTTGTAGCCCACGGTAACTAACCCTCAAACACAGTACGCCTACCTGCTGGGTTTCCAGGTTGGAGGAAGTTTGTTGCAATGTATGAAAGTTCTTGAGATGTTCATCTAACTGTTGATAGGGATAAAAGATACATGCACCAACTGGGTTGCCAGGGTGAGTGAGGTTATGTACAAAAGTTATGGAGATTCTCCAACTGTTGGGCAAGGTAAAGTGAGAGATAAAAGCTACACCTCGACTGTGAAGATATATCGGGACAATGTCCGTGAGTTGACTACTGGTAGACTGAGCTGCGGTCTACTAACTAGATGTAATACTCTTGTGCTCAAGGTATGTTTCTTGAATGCTGTGTTATGGGTTTTTGAAAATATGTATTTCTTCTCTTTCTGCATCCCCAAGAAAATAAATTCAAGTTGAGGAAGGGAGAATGATTTCCTTTATTACAGTACAGTACCTATGTATAGCAATTACAGAAATGTCTCTCATATTGCTAATATTTTTTCACCAAAATACTTGCAAACTCATTAAAAATCCTGATTCTCTATAAGAGTAGCCAATGCAGGTGGTCCGATCTCCACTATATAAAAACCCAAACAGTGTGTTTGTGATTGCACCAAACTCCATGTAATGATAACAAATCTGCTTGATTGCCCAGTTATTGTGACGGGCAAAAATAATCACAATATACATAATTGGGCTGAGAAGATGTCATTAAGTTGAGTTATAATTAAACATAATTGTCAGTTTGGATGTAAACAGGTTCAATTACACTTGTACTTAGTTTGTGGGAGAGCAGATCAGTATTCTACTACCATAGTAAAACATTGAATTGCCTGAGGTTATGGTACTGAGTTATAGACCTAGGTTCAAATTCTATTTGAAATCATTTAAAATACTTTAGTTAGGTTTGATTGAGCTTACCTGGCACAATGGAACTAATAGGATAGTCACACAATTGCAAACCCTGCCCAAGTGGCACTCGAGGCAGACAAAAGCAAATGCTAGTATTTCTCATAGTTTTTGATCCCAGGTCTTCTTTTACAGTCTACCAAACACATTGGAAAAATATCAGTACAAATTCGATACTGGTAACAAAATACTTTGCATTGACAATCTGTGACGATTCTTAACAAAATTCATAGGATGTTGAATATCCCATACAGGTTCAAACAACCCGAACTCATGCAAGGGGAACAGAAAGATATGCACGCATTTAATTTACAGTTACAAGCATTGTTCATGGAAACATACCAAACAAGAGATACATATACATATCTAACCTGAATCCCCTACTGCTGTCTCTGTTGTATACACACACAATCCCACCCTTTCAAAGCACTCACATGTTGCAGTGAGCCTATGCAATACCTGTGTGAAAGAACAGTTTTAAGACGCAAAGGTCCAGTAAGGTCAGGATTTGTGCAGCGCTGGCCCATCGATTATGTTTGAGACATACTCCTGTGTGTGTGTGTGTGTGTGTGTGTGTGTGTGTGTGTGTGTGTGTGTGTGTGTGTGTGTGTGTGTGTGTGTGTGTGTTTGTGCTTGCATGTACAGTGCCTTGCGAAAGTATTCGGCCCCCTTGAACTTTGCGACCTTTTGCCACATTTCAGGCTTCAAACATAAATATATAAAACTGTATTTTTTTGTGAAGAATCAACAACAAGTGGGACACAATCATGAAGTGGAACGACATTTATTGGATATTTCAAACTTTTTTAACAAATCAAAAACTGAAAAATTGGACGTGCAAAATGATTCAGCCCCTTTACTTTCAGTGCAGCAAACTCTCTCCAGAAGTTCAGTGAGGATCTCTGAATGATCCAATGTTGACCTAAATGACTAATGATGATAAATACAATCCACCTATGTGTGTAATCAAGTCTCCGTATAAATGCACCTGCACTGTGATAGTCTCAGAGGTCCGTTAAAAGCGCAGAGAGCATCATGAAGAACAAGGAACACACCAGGCAGGTCCGAGATACTGTTGTGAAGAAGTTTAAAGCCGGATTTGGATACAAAAAGATTTCCCAAGCTTTAAACATCCCAAGGAGCACTGTGCAAGCGATAATATTGAAATGGAAGGAGTATCAGACCACTGCAAATCTACCAAGACCTGGCCGTCCCTCTAAACTTTCAGCTCATACAAGGAGAAGACTGATCAGAGATGCAGCCAAGAGGCCCATGATCACTCTGGATGAACTGCAGAGATCTACAGCTGAGGTGGGAGACTCTGTCCATAGGACAACAATCAGTCGTATATTGCACAAATCTGGCCTTTATGGAAGAGTGGCAAGAAGAAAGCCATTTCTTAAAGATATCCATAAAAAGTGTTGTTTAAAGTTTGCCACAAGCCACCTGGGAGACACACCAAACATGTGGAAGAAGGTGCTCTGGTCAGATGAAACCAAAATTGAACTTTTTGGCAACAATGCAAAATGTTATGTTTGGCGTAAAAGCAACACAGCTGAACACACCATCCCCACTGTCAAACATGGTGGTGGCAGCATCATGGTTTGGGCCTGCTTTTCTTCAGCGGGGACAGGGAAGATGGTTAAAATTGATGGGAAGATGGATGGAGCCAAATACAGGACCATTCTGGAAGAAAACCTGATGGAGTCTGCAAAAGACCTGAGACTGGGACGGAGATTTGTCTTCCAACAAGACAATGATCCAAAACATAAAGCAAAATCTACAGTGGAATGGTTCAAAAATAAACATATCCAGGTGTTAGAATGGCCAAGTCAAAGTCCAGACCTGAATCCAATCGAGAATCTGTGGAAAGAACTGAAAACTGCTGTTCACAAATGCTCTCCATCCAACCTCACTGAGCTCGAGCTGTTTTGCAAGGAGGAATGGGAAAAAATTTCAGTCTCTCGATGTGCAAAACTGATGGAGACATACCCCAAGCGACTTACAGCTGTAATCGCAGCAAAAGGTGGCGCTACAAAGTATAAACTTTTTCAGTTTTTGATTTGTTAAGAAAGTTTGAAATGTCCAATAAATGTCGTCCCACTTGTTGTTGATTCTTCACAAAAAAATACAGTTTTATATCTTTATGTTTGAAGCCTGAAATGTGGCAAAAGGTCGCAAAGTTCAAGGGGGCCGAATACTTTCGCAAGGCACTGTATGTGTGTGTGTGAGACTCAGTGTTTGTATGTGTGAGCATGTTTGCATGAGTGCATGCGTGCTTGTGTTCACACTCTCAGTTGTTTTTGAGGCTGTGCAGGAGTGTGTGTATCCCAGTAATGGTGTGTTCCCTGATTATGTGTTTATTGCTGTAAGTCAATGGGGCTTTGATGCCTTCAGTTAACTGGTCTGACACGGTAGTTAACAGTCCAACTGGCTCCATAGAAGGTGGAGTCGGTAGACAACATAACTTAGTCACAGCAGCCACTATAATTACGTTTATTGGACCTGTCACTCAATGACCCACCCAGTCCAGTCCGAGCATACGGGATGGGTGACTTCAGCCTGACTTCAAGGGGAGTTGTTACAAGCAGCCTCTGTAACAGTTAACCTTGAAATGCCAAAGGGCTGAACGAGGTATCCTTTACTCTTTCAATATCGGCAGTTGTCACATACCTCTGACAGTACTCCGTTCTCAACTTCTCCACTTCTCTTTCCCTCCTTTCGCGTATTTTTTTGTTTTTGTCGTTTTCATGCTCTTTCTACTCGTCTTGAAATGTGCTTCGACAAACTGATTGTCCTTTGGCATAACGTCATGTAACAAGGCACATTATGTTACCGGAAAATAATAGGAATATGAAAGTAAAATACAGTCTCTTAAAGAGGAAAATCCAATTTCACCCAAAAGTTCAACCAAATATGACTAATCTTCTTAATGTGTGCCTTTATGATGACATTTTCCAGGAGCCAGGCAGCTAGTGTGGTTTTGACTGAAGGAAAGAACAAGTAGAAAGTCTTTACAATGTTCTATCATTGCTCCTGTGTCTCAATGGGTTTCAGCACTGTTGGAAGTACCCTAGATACGTGGAGCTTCACGCACAGTGACACTTTAGAGTTGGACTAATGTACACAGTGACACTTTAGAGTTGGACTAATGTACACAGTGACAATACATATTTACTTACATACAGTGAGCTACAAAATTATTGGGACAGTGACAAATGTTTTGTTGATTTGGCTCTGTACTCCAGCACTTTGGATTTGAAATGATATGTGTGGGTATTTTCATCCTTTTAGGGTGAACTGTTTAAAAATTACAGCACTTTTTGTACATAGTCCCCCCCATTTTAGGGGGCCAAAAGTATTGGTCACTTATATTTGTATTAAAGTATTAAAAAGTTTAGGATTTGGTCCCATATTCATAGCACGCAATGATTACATCAAGCTTGTGACTCTACAAACTTGTTGGATGGATTTGCTGTTTGTTTGGGTTGTGTTTCAGATTATTTTGTGCCGTAATCATGGTAGCATCCACATTAATGTAGAATTATTTAGAAACATATTCTATTCTTATTTACAATAAAAGTTACTCCAGAATGACACAATACATTGTTACCTATTAATTTCTATTGGGCACAAAATTATCCGAAACAAAACAAACAGCAAATGCATCCAACAAGTTTGTAGCGTCACAAGGTTGATGTAATCATTGCACGCTAGGAATAAGCAGTGGTGGAAAAGGTACTTACTTGAGTAAAAGTATAGATATGTTAATAGAAAGTTATTCAAGTAAAAGTATAGATATGTTAATAGAATGTTATTCAAGTAAAAGTATAGATATGTTAATAGAATGTTATTCAAGTAAAAGTATAGATATGTTAATAGAATGTTATTCAAGTAAAAGTATAGATATGTTAATAGAATGTTATTCAAGTAAAAGTATAGATATGTTAATAGAATGGTATTCAAGTAACAGTATGGATATGTTAATAGAAAGTTATTCAAGTAAAAGTATAGATATGTTAATAGAAAGTTATTCAAGTAAAAGTATAGATATGTTAATAGAAAGTTATTCAAGTAAAAGTATAGATATGTTAATAGAATGTTATTCAAGTAAAAGTATAGACATGTTAATAGAATGTTATTCAAGTAAAAGTCACCCAGTAAAATACTTGTTGACTATAAGTCTAAATGTATTTGGTTTAAAATATTCTTAAGTATCAAAAGTCAATTAAATTGCTAAAATATACTTAAGTATCAAAAGTAAAAGTAAAAGTATGAATAATTTCAAATTCCTTATATTAAGCAATGCAGATGGCACTATTTTCTTTTTTTTAAATGTATGGATAGCCAGGGACAACACTCAGACATTACCCGCAAAAAAGATGCATTAGTGTTTAGTGAGTCCGCCAGACCGTAGGCAGTGAGGATGACCAATTGTTATTTTGTTAAGTGTGTGAATTTTACAATTTTCCTGTCCTACTAAGCATTCAAAATGTACTTTGGGTTGTCAGGGAAAATATATGGAGTAAAAAGTACAATATTTTCTCTGGGAATGTAGTGAAGTAAAAGTAAAAGTTGTCAAAAATATAAATAGTAAAGTAAAAGATACAGTTAAGGGGGCCCTTGATTTCAAACAGGGTTCAAGAAGTTAGAGTACATGCATCCTGGTGAGGCAGTAAAAGTATTTTTACGAAAGCCTGAGATATTTGTGGTCTTAATTACATTAATTTCGCTCCCAGCGTTTTTAAGGTAAAACACTTAGCTCTGGTATTTTCATTCCCTTTGTTGTACACCATTGTAATGAACACAAACCCATAATTGTTTCTCACCCATGGGCACAAGATTTTCCAATTTTCCATTGCGCGCTCGGCTGCCGTGCCAAGTTCTCCTCATGTAATGCGAGGACTTTGACTAAGAAAGAGCAGAGAACGGATGCCAAGAGTGTGTTTAATAAAGCCATATATATATATATATACTGTATACATGTATTTATTTATAAATGCCTTCCTATGTTTTGCATACGCTTCCTACACTCTACCTGTAGAGTCTTTGGAAAAAGACTCACTCATGAGGTCCACGTTTTGTTCTGAAGTGGGATAGGGGCTAATCACATTTAACAGTATTTTTTTCACCCCAATGTGTACAGATGC